>NC_140588.1:468604332-469094332 GCF_964204655.1 Triturus cristatus | reverse complement strand
CTCCATCCGTCTCTCTGTCTCCCTCCCTCCCTCTGTCTCCCTCCCTCCCTCTGTCTCCCTCCCTCCCTCTGCCTCCCTGCCTCCCTCTCTGCCTCCCTCTCTCTCCCTCCCTCTCCCTCTGCCTCCCTCCGTCTGTCACACTCTGTAAACCTCGGTCTCCCTCCCTCTCCCTCTCCCTCTCCCTCCCTCCGTCTGTGTCTCTCCCTCCCTCCCTTTGTCTCTCTCCCTCCCTCTGTCTCCCTCCCTCCCTCTCCCTCTCTCCCTCTCCCTCCCTCCCTCTGTCTCCCTCCCTCTGTCTCCCTCCCTCTGTCTCCCTCCCTCTGTCTCCCTCCCTCTGTCTCCCTCCCTCTGTCTCCCTCCCTCTGTCTCCCTCCCTCTGTCTCCCTCCCTCTGTCTCCCTCCCTCTGTCTCCCTCCCTCTGTCTCCCTCCCTCTGTCTCCCTCCCTCTGTCTCCCTCCCTCTCCCTCCCTCCCTCTCCCTCCCTCTGTCTCCCTCCCTCTCTGCCTCCCTCTCTGCCTCCCTTTCTCTCCCTCTCTCTCCCTCTGCCTCCCTCCGTCTATCACCCCCAGACTGCGCCTCTCTGTCTCCCTCCCTCTCCCTCCCTCTGTCTCTCTCTCCCTCCCTCTGTCGCCCTCCGTCTCCCTCCCTCTGTCACCCTGTCTCTCTCTCCCTCCCTCTGTCGCCCTCCGTCTCCCTCCCTCTGTCACCCTCTGTCTCCCTCCCTCTGCCTCCCTCCGTCTCCCTCCCTCTGCCTCCCTCCATCTCCCTCCCTCCCTCCCTCTCTGCCTCCCTCTCTGTCTCCCTTTCTCTCCCTCCCTCTCCTTCTGCCTCCCTCCCTCTCCCTCTCCCTCTCCCTCTGCCTCCCTCCGTCTGTCTCCCCCAGACTGTGCCTCTCTGTCTCCCTCCCTCTCCCTCCCTCTGTCACCCTGTCTCTCTCTCCCTCCCTCTGTCGCCCTCCGTCTCCCTCCCTCTGTCACCCTCCGTCTCCCTCCCTCTGTCTCCCTTTCTCTCCCTCCCTCTCCCTCCCTCCCTCTGCCTCCCTCTGTCTGTCTCCCCCAGACTGCGCCTCTCTGTCTCCCTCCCTCTGTCTCCCTCCCTCTGTCTCCCTCTCCCTCCCTCTGTCTCCCTCTCCCTCCCTCCGTCTCTCTCCCTCCGTCTGTCTCTCTCCCTCCGTCTGTCTCTCTCCCTCCATCTGTCTCTCTCCCTCCGTCTGTCTGTCTCCCTCCCTCTGTCTGTCTCCCTCCCTCTGTCTGTCTCTCTCCCTCCGTCTGTCTCTCTCCCTCTGTCTGTCTCTCTCCCTCTGTCTGTCTCTCTCCCTCCGTCTGTCTCTCTCCCTCCGTCTGTCTCTCTCCCTCCGTCTCCCTCTGTCTCTCTGTCTCTCTCTCCCTCTGTCTCTCTGTCTCTCTCCCTCTGTCCCTCTGTCTCTCTCCCTCTGTCTCTCTCCCTCTGTCCCTCTGTCTCTCTCCCTCCGTCCCTCTGTCTCTTTCCCTCCGTCCCTCTGTCTCTCTCCCTCCGTCCCTCTGTCTCCCTCCCTCCGTCCCTCTGTCTCCCTCTGTCTGTCTCCCTCCCTCCCTCTCTCCCTCCCTCTCTGCCTCCCTCTCCCTCTGCCTCCCTCCCTCTGCCTCCCTCCGTCTGTCTCCCCCAGACTGCACCTCTGTCACCCTCCCTCTCCCTCCCTTTCCCTCCCTCTGTCTCCTCTCCCTCCCTCTGTCTCCCTCTCCCTCTGTCTCTCTCTCCCTCCCTCTGTCTCCCTCCCTCTGTCTCCCTCCCTCTCCCTCTGTCTCCCTCCCTCTGTCTCCCTTTCTCTCCCTCCCTCCCTCTCCCTCCCTCCCTCTGCCTCCCTCTGTCTGTCTCCCCCAGACTGCGCCTCTCTGTCTCCCTCTCCCTCCCTCTCCCTCCCTCTGTCTCCCTCTCCCTCCCTCTCCCTCCGTCTGTCTCTCTCTCTCCCTCCGTCTGTCTCTCTCCCTCCGTCTGTCTCTCTCCCTCCGTCTGTCTCTCTCCCTCCCTCTCCCTCCCTCCCTCTCTGCCTCCCTCTCTGTCACCCTTTCTCTCCCTCCCTCTCCCTCTGCCTCCCTCCGTCTATCTCCCCCAGACTGCGCCTCTGTCTCCCTCCCTCTCCCTCCCTCTGTCTCTCTCTCCCTCCCTCTGTCGCCCTCTGTCTCCCTCCCTCTGCCTCCCTCCGTATCCCTCCCTCCCTCCCTCCCTCTCTGTCTCCCTTTCTCTCCCTCCCTCTCCTTCTGCCTCCCTCCCTCTCCCTCCCTCCCCCTCCCTCCGTCTGTCTCCCCCAGACTGTGCCTCTCTGTCTCCCTCCCTATCCCTCCCTCGGTCTCCTTCTCCCTCCCTCTTTCTCTCTCTCCCTCTCTCTGCCTCCCTCCCTCTGTCTCCCTTTCTCTCCCTCCCTCTGCCTCCCTCCCTCTGCCTCCCTCCCTCTGTCTCACTCACTGCCTCCCTCTCTCTCCCTCCCTCTCCCTCCCTCTCCCTCTATCTCCCTCTGTCTGTCACCCTCTGTAAACCTCTGTCTCCCTCTCCCTCCCTCTCCCTCCCTCCGTCTGTCTCTCTCCCTCCGTCTGTCTCTCTCCCTCCGTCTGTCTCTCTCCCTCTGTCCCTCTGTCTCTCTCCCTCTGTCCCTCTGTCTCTCTCCCTCTGTCCCTCTGTCTCTCTCCCGCCGTCCCTCTGTCTCCCTCCCTCCCTCCCTCCCTCTCCCTCCCTCTGTCTCCCTCCCTCTCCCTCCCTCTGTCTCCCTCCCTCTCCCTCCCTCTCCCTCCCTCTGTCTCTCTCTCCCTCCCTCTGTCGCCCTCTGTCTCTCTCTCCCTCCCTCTGTCACCCTCTGTCTCTCTCTCCCTCCCTCTGTCACCCTCTGTCACCCTCTGTCTCCCTCCCTCTGCCTCCCTCTGTCTCCCTCCCTCTGCCTCCCTCCCTCTGCCTCCCTCCGTATCCCTCCCTCCCTCCCTCTCTGCCTCCCTCTCTGTCTCCCTTTCTCTCCCTCCCTCTCCTTCTGCCTCCCTCCCTCTCCCTCTGCCTCCCTCCGTCTATCTCCCCCAGACTGCGCCTCTGTCTCCCTCCCTTTCCCTCCCTCTGTCTCTCTCTCCCTCCCTCTGTCGCCCTCCGTCTCCCTCCCTCTGTCACCCTCTGTCTCTCTCTCCCTCCCTCTGTCACCCTCTGTCTCTCTCTCCCTCCCTCTGTCGCCCTCCGTCTCCCTCCCTCTGTCACCCTCTGTCTCCCTCCCTCTGCCTCCCTCCGTATCCCTCCCTCCCTCCCTCTCTGCCTCCCTCTCTGTCTCCCTTTCTCTCCCTCCCTCTCCTTCTGCCTCCCTCCCTCTCCCTCTGCCTCCCTCCCCCTCTGCCTCCCTCCCCCTCTGCCTCCCTCTGTCTGTCTCCCCCAGACTGTGCCTCTGTCTCCCTCCCTCTCCCTCCCTCTGTCTCCTTCTCCCTCCCTCTGTCTCTCTCTCCCTCTCTCTGCCTCCCTCCCTCTGTCTCCCTTTCTCTCCCTCCCTCTCCCTCCCTCCCTCTGTCTGTCTCCCCCAGACTGCGCCTCTCTTGTCTCCCTCCCTCTGTCTCCCTCCCTCTGTCTCCCTCCCTCTGTCTCCCTCCCTCTGTCTCCCTCCCTCTGTCTCCCTCCCTCTGTCTCCGTCCCTCTCTGCCTCCCTCTCTGCCTCCCTCTCCCTCTGCCTCCCTCAGTCTGTCTCCCCCAGACTGCGCCTCTCTGTCTCCCTCCCTCTCCCTCCCTTTCCCTCCCTCTCCCTCCCTTTCCCTCCCTCTGTCTCCTCTCCCTCCCTCTGTCTCCTCTCCCTCCCTCTGTCTCTCTCTCCCTCCCTCTGTCTCTCTCTCCCTCCCTCTGTCTCTCTCTCCCTCCCTCTGTCTCTCTCTCCCTCCCTCTGTCACCCTCCATCTCCCTCCCTCTGTCACCCTCTGTCTACCTCCCTCTGCCTCCCTCTCTGCCTCCCTCCCTCGGCCTCCCTGTCTCCCTTTCTCTTCCTCCCTCTGCCTTCCTCCCTCTCCCTCCCTCTGCCTCCCTCCGTCTGTCTCCCCCAGACTGCGCCTCTCTGTCTCCCTCCCTCTGTCACCCTCTGTCATCTCACCCCCTGTGTGTGGTGTGTGTGTCAGCCCTCAGCCCGGGCTGAGACAGCTTCCCAGCGCAAACACACACAGCCGCACTGAGACAGCTTCCCAGTGCGCACACACAGCCGCACCCAAGTACTTCACAGGTCTTTAAAAGACCATTTACATGTTAATAAAGCTTGGTTGTATTTCACCTCTTAGGCCCCTGCATCTCCACTTTGACAATCACTGGAATCCCCCGGCCCCCACAGAGCAGAGTCTCAGAGTCCGGACTGCTGCACCCGGCAGTGTTTGCTAACACTATTTAATGTTTTTTTTTTTAAACACAGTAGGATGTCTGCAAGGTCCGCGGGCCGCCAAGGAAGGCTTGCCGGGCCGCTGGTGGCCTGCGGGCCGTACTATGAGTAACCGTGCTTTAGAGCGACCATGGCTCTTCACACACCAATCCTATGGGCAGGACTAGGGTGAATGTTTTGCCAACATCATGAAGATCCGACCTAGGATTTCAATCTGGTTGTTCAGGAAACCCATTGAGGTGCAACTTTATCTACCTAGCTGTACTGGCTTGTTTGCGTTGAACCTTGTACAAAAAACAAAAAAAAGCAGGTAGTTTCTGCACAGTGCTTTACTTCTAGTCTTCCTCAAATGACAACCTGGGGGAGGGCGTGGGGAGGGGAAGAGGTGTTACCGCTGTCTGGAGCAGTGAGGGGAAGAGGGTGGTTAAAGATGCATCACTTAGTTAAGGGTGATAGCTGTCTCTGCACATCTGGGTTTGGTGCAATATTTAAGAACATGAACGTACAAGACAGATGTGCCTTTTACAAGTATCTAACATGGTCAGTCACAGGAACTTTAAGGGACATTGAAGAACCGGATCACAGTGAATAGTTGCTGCATTTAAGGTAGTGGCATGCCCCAAAACCCCAATATTATTTTTTACACTGGCAAGCTAAAATAATGTTTTTAATCCAGTGTACTAATCCTAGTGAAGTCAATTACCATACCAAAACACACACATAATGTAGTCTTAGTAAGTGGTTATTAGGGTAAAGTAACCTACATCTTTGTGGTTTAGTCTGCATATTTTACGTTTATGATGATTCTAATTCGATCAGTGTTTTAACATGAAATATCTTTTTAGGACTGTAGCTGAATAATAGAAAGTAAAGCTTTGAATCCTACATTTTTTTCCCTTCTTTTAGACTGGAATATCACATTAGCCCCACAGGAAAAGGTTGCTACATCACATCTGAAATGTTCTATGTGGAAGTTATGGTGAAAAAAAATGGAGAAGTGACTGATGTAAAATTAGCTCACCACGGGGAAGCCCCCATGGTAATGTATTTACCCATTGTGTATCTTACTAGATAACTTGTAAAGTGTTAAACAGTTTAAATGTATCAATGTGTCTTTCATAATAGTTTAGGTTTCATACACTTCCAGTAAGGATTGGCATATGTTTGTAGTTCCTAATGAATTTGTTAAGCAGGTTAACAAAGTTGCAAACCATAGATACATTAGAATTTACATGCAATCCTTATAGCACTCAACAACTTAAACCTATACAACATTTACACTTCTAGGAATTTGTGGTGTACATGTACTGTGTTGGCTCTTAAAAATTAGATTTTCATTTTGGAAAACGTCATTCTGTTACACAATTACCTTCAGATGAAATGCACATATTTGTAGTAGTTAACTTCTTTGCACCACAATGCATTCTAGGGCTTAAATTTGATACTAGTTACTTTTATTTCCGAACTTTAATTTTAGTTTTTTTATAAAGTAATAAAAAGCTGCTGTCTCAGTACGCTTCAGAGGTGG
This sequence comes from Triturus cristatus, assembly GCF_964204655.1. Lineage (NCBI taxonomy): Eukaryota > Metazoa > Chordata > Amphibia > Caudata > Salamandridae > Triturus > Triturus cristatus. The sequence continues at coordinate 469,088,450 of NC_140588.1, read as the reverse complement.
GGAAAATAAGACTGGGTAGAGCTGGTGCAACCACAACCTGTGGCAAATGTCATACGTGTTTCATTCTTGGCCTCTCATGGTGCACATAACATAGGATCTGCCTCAGCCCAAGGAGCACCGAGTGAGGTTTACCCTAGTCTTGGATAAATCCAGGTGAGACAAATGGTTATTTAAATGTTTATTTCGGATATGAAAATCCATAAAACACCTGCATCTGAAATACAATTTGTGGATAAAAACGGAGTAAAAAAATTAATGGAATTAAGACGGTAGATCGCAGCCAGTGCATAGAAAAAAGTCGATAATCCAGTGCTGAAATAGCACACGAGCAAAACACAGAGCAGCAAAAATTATGTTGTAATAAGAGTGAAAAATAAATAATACAACTTAAATCCAGAATACAGAGTGCGATCAGCCTTAAAAAATGCTCCAATGGAAGACACACAAGAATAATCACTTCATTATTGGACACTACAGATGCGAGCAAGCCAGGCAGCGTGGAGGAACTTGTTCATAGCAACCCAAATCACCTCGCTGGTGTCGAGATGCAGAATGCACAGTGCTGGCACATATTGCCGAAAGCCCAGGAGTTTGGACAAAGGTTTTAACAATGGTTACGGGGTTTGGCATAAGCGGGACAAAAAGCAAAGTGGTGAAGGGTTTCTTCTGTCAGATTACATGAGGGGCACCTGCTCGAGCTACAAAACTTTGCGCCCCACTTCACACAAACGCTTCACCAGGAGGATCCCACACCTCCATTTTCGGATGAGTTGTAATAGAGCACAGCCAGGGAGAGTGTCAAAGAACCGTTCAAAAGCAGGTTTAATCTTAATATCCATAAACAAATCGGTCATACTTCCTGCTTTGACAATTTTCAGTTCCCTCAGCCACGAGTGCTCCTTTAAACGGTTTTTAATCACGGAGCAAAGGATGGACTTTGCTGTACCCGGTGAATTACATAGAGAGTACATAACAAGTGCGTGAAGCAAGGTCTGGATGTGAGCGAGCCAGGTGATCTTTCCCCACCGCAGGGAGTTTAGGAGCACCTTAATTTAAGTTCTGTAGGATTCCAGTCCTTCTGTAGGCCAGAGTCTATGCCAGTACAAGATGGCTCTAGCATAAAAGCATGATTAATTGGATAAACACCCAGGTGTAGGAGCTGGGGAAGACGAGGGACTATCTGCGGGAGGTTAAGAACACTCCTCACAAAGCTATTTTTTAGAGTTCATCCGTCACAGCATGTCCCCAGAATTCTGCACCATACATTAACTGAGCTTTTCACTTTAAAATTGTAACTCTCATCCACTGGGGCCAAATAATGTGTGTGGGCCTTCATGCTCAATTTAGATACAGCCCCAGCTTCCTGTTGGAGTTTCAGTGCACTTTTTCTTATATGTGTGGAGCAGCTCATTTTACGGGTTAAACAAACCCCAAATATACAAACTTCTGGACTTGGTCAAGGGAAACACTCTGCGCCATAATCTTAGACCTGGCTAATTTGTACAGATTAATCACCAAACTTTTGTTTTATTAATGTTTAGCTCAAGGCCTTCTGTGCTGCAAAAATGTAGGAAACAATCCACAATTGCTTGCAGACCAAGTAGGGTTTTAGGTATTAACAGCGTGCCATCTGCAAAAAGCAGCATTGCAATTTTATGAGCCCATTTAGTTGCATCATTGCCAGGGAAGTCGAGTTCATGCACTAGGTCGTTAATGTAGAACGTGAATAATATAGGGGCCAGCACACAACCCTGACGAACACCAGAGCTAATGTTAAAGGAGTCAGTAAGCTCATAAATGGTGCCATATCTAACCCTATCTGAGTTATGCTCATGGAACCTAATTAGTAGAGACAGAAGGTTGTCAGGGACACCCATCTCCTTCAAAACCTACCCCAACTTGCCTCTAGGGATGAAATCAAAAGCTGATTTTAAGTTAACAAAACCACATTTAAGTGGCCTTTGTCAAGTGTTAGTTTTCCAAAAGAGGCAACAGAAGCGGATAATTTGGTCCACCGCACTAAACCTGTTTCAGAAGCCCATCTGAAACTATGAGAGAATGGAATTATCCATGAACCAGTCCGATACCTGCCCCAGGATAAGTCAGGGGGGGGAAGTTTCTGATAGGTATCGATCAGGTTGATGGGCCTATAATTCCCAGGATAATCTTCACTACCTTTTTTGTGAATAGCTCATTCTTGGCAGTTTGCTAAGAGTTTGGGATAGGGCTACTCCCAAGCAAAGAGAGGACGAGCAGCTGAAAATAAGAGGCCCAATTCAATGGTTTGGCCTTAAATAAATCCCCAGGGATAGAATCAGGACCTGGGGCTTTGTGAGTGGGTAGGGCCATAATTGCCTTCAACATTTTCCTAAACTCAAAGGACAGAGGAGTGCATGTGCCACCGGCAACTACATTTACTAATTCACTGGTTCAACATATGGGCTTGGCTGCATAGATGCTAGAAAGGTGACCCACCTAAATCTGTGGTTGTAGGTTGTACTCCACACTGGTGACTGCGTTAGGGTTACCATGAGCCACTATTCCCCAGAATGACTTGGTATCACCTATCCTAACGGCTGCAACCAGGACCTCCCACAACTCGTGCTCCGAATCCAGTTCAGCCCTCAAAAGTGCGTCCTTGTACTCCTTCATGGTGCTAGAAATAGCTAGCTTGTTTCCAGCTTTCATACTTTGGATAAAGGTGTGTCTTAGTTTCCTACATTCTGTTGAACCGTGCACAACATGTATTTCCTGGGAGCCCTACAACCAACCTTACAAAGTGGACCCTCAAGTGACCTGAACAGTTGTTTATGAGACTTGGGATAACCACAGGATGAGGAGTTTCAATCCACAGACACCCATGGCATCAGCCACCAGGATGTAAATCTGGGCCAACCTGTCTGGATCCTTGTAGATTGTCTCCCATTTTAGGGCCCTCTTGTTATTTATGACTAATGATTCAGCCCTAGATTTGGAGATACAACCCAGGTGGACTCCAGTTTCGAGTCAACTGAGAGTCAAATGGAGAGCATTATGGTCACTATCAAAGCTCCGAACAATCAACATGTCAATGAGAGAGGGACACAGTGGTAGAGTCAGAAAATTACAACCACGCAGCTCTTTTGTGACATGTGCTTAAGTATACGAGCACCCCTATAACCCGAGGTGAATCTGCCATTACAGGCCCTAAGGCCAAAATAAAGAGATAAACTTAGCAGCTGTGTAGCAACCAAGGAGCAACTCTTAACCGAGGTCCGTTCTAATTGTAGGACACCTCGGACAGCATCTTCTGTAAAATTAGAGGGTGCAGAAGCTGGGGGCTCAAAAGTAACATTAAAGTCCCCAGCGGCAATCACCTTGCCAACCTGTGGGAGGGTATCAAAAGCATTCTCTAGTGCATGCAGAGTACTAGATGACATGTTAGACCCCCCCCCCTCCGGCCTGTTATAGATATTAAAAACATGACATGAGGACCCTCCCCAGCTAGGGACACCCCCAACGCATTACACAAGTTGATATCAAGCCTCGTAATGGTAAGGCCTAGCAAGTTTTTAAACCACATAATTAAACCACCAGCTGGCTTGCCTCTGCAAAAAGAAGTAGCTTGACAAAAGAAGGTGGTATACCCCGGCCTATAAACTGGCTCAACACACCAAGTTTCCTGCAGGATTCAGATATCAAGAGTCAATAAATGCCCCCAGTCCAAGTCTGCCAGCATGGTGTTGAGGCCAGCCACATTCCATGATGGTATGTTCCAAGCTATAGGTGATAAGCTATGCGTAGCAGAGAGGGGCAACAGTTCCACATGAGGAACCAAATTCTTCAGGATAGAGCAGTCTCGACTATTTCTACCAGAGTGTTACCCTTTGTAGGGAAGTTTCCAAGGGTAGCAGAAGCCAAACATTGGGAGCAACCAAGTCAGTGTTAAGGTTAGAAATGGTAATAGAAGGTGGTGAACTATTGACTGTAGTTGGAACTATAAAAAAAGGTTCCTTTGGAACCAATGACAATTAGGAACAGAGGCATCAGTAACCAGTCCTGGACACTGTCAATCTTGGCTAATCAGAAGAGACAATGGTTTAAAGAAGCGCTTTGTGGGAATGATGAAGGGTGTATTATCACCAATTCCAGACCTACTATCTGGCCTAGATCCAATCCTTGTGCATGTAGTGGAGATAGTAGGTCTGTAGAAATACACCAGAGGTACAGCCGTAATACGACCTCCAGGAGATGCTAATGATATATTTACCCCAAAGCAAATCAATCAGAGTAGGAAACTTAAAATGCACACAGTCCCTCTTGCAATCTTTGGGGTGAAGGCCAAGCCAGGGAACACTTCTGATGGTCAAGACATCCTGAGATATGTCATACGGCCACCTCACATTTGATTTTAAACAACGAACTGTTTTCTTCTTCAGAGTCTCGAAGTTTTCATTAGTGTTGGGAGGTAGTGCAGGAATGTTCCTCAAAATGATCAGATAGTGTGTACACTTGGGGGAGGGGGGGAGTTGGGGACAATTGGAGGGAGGGCTACTAATGTGCTGGTTGTAACATCCATCCCTCTGCCTGCCATTTTACCATCTGCACTAACAGCTTTACCATTCCCCCCTGGAATACCCTCTGAACGCTGTCTACCATTGGATCCAGGCAGGGAGAGGAGTTGATATGAGGGTAATAGACTAGCGCCTCCAGTGGCCTATTTCCCTTGCTGGTATAAAGGGCACTGCATGGAATGGCGCTAGATATCCTGCACCTGAGGGAAGCATAAACCTAGGTGCCTCAGATTAAGTATATAGCAGTTTGAGACAGGCCACTTGGGGTGGGAGGTCCACCTTTAGGATGCCCCTAAATATCCCCAGGGAGTAACTTTTAAATTTCTCTGGACACACAATGGGGAAGTCTGTATTACTACACTGAGAGATCCGTCTACAGAGCATTTGAATTGTTTGGTGTGTGTGGAACTAAGGACCACTAGCCCCTTCTTGCAGTTGGCGTGTTTTGTACGGGTTACCCTTTTTGACTTTGTGTTAATCATAGGGGATGCATACTGGACTTACCCCAACAAGTTTATCACTGACCCTCAGAGAAAGCTGAGAGGGATCAGGCAGTGGCTCCCTTTGCAGAGAAGTGGCATAATCCGATACTACGCAGAACTCTGAGCTGGGATGAGCGCCTAAGTATATAGACAGCCGCCTCTCTGAGAGGGCTATTTCAGTGCTTGCAACCTCAATAGCCCTCTCAAACATCCAGTCAATGGAAGTAAGTTTAACCGTAGAGGGTTGCGAGGAGGCACCTCCCAAGTTTGCTTTTTTCCCCATCACTTTTGTCAGGGAAAGTAAACTTACAAAAAATGAAACTGTACCTCTTTACAGAAGAGCCAAGATGGATGGTCCAGCCTCTTCCGGGCTACACGCAGCGGGATATGCCAAACGCTTTTGGCGCGGTCCTGCTTCTGCCCTGCCTTGCTGCTGGAGAGTCTGGGGGACATAGTCCCAACCAAGGCTCGATGGATGAGAAGTCCCTGAAGGAGATACGGCAGGAAAACACTGTTGAGGGCTCACCATATACTGTAGCACCACCTGTTCCTCCTTAGGCACTGCACTCCATGGCCATCTTGTACTCAAATTTTCACCTAGCTTTTTTTCTAACTAGGATCCAGGCAGTGGGAGGGAGATGGAGGTAGTGAGGGAGCAAACACTGGCCACACAAGCTGCACCCCAGACTAGTGAGGCCACTTCCATATAACTGGATTCTACCCTCTGTGGTGTTCTAAGCAACCACCCTACCGAGTCCCCTTGCTTGCTTGCCACCTACCCCCTGCAGTCACTTTCAAGCTGCATCATCTCCAGACTAGGCCTGGGAGGAGCTCTGAAAGTTTTACTCGGAGTTCCTGAAAAACTCCGCAGGTGAGCGGAGCAGAGTCTTGAGCACTGAAAACACAACAGATGTAATCGGAAATGAATCGCATTAAAGCTAAAGAACTTAAAAAAGATAGTTAAGACTTTATTTATCCACTAGGTGGCAGTAGTTAGCTGTAGTCTCTGGTTCGCATAGAGCCTGTGAATGAGTTTAAATGCTTTGGCACATTAACTAAAGCCAGACCCGATGTGCTAAACTTGTTTTACAGGGTAGTGAGGGATTAAGTATGCTTGACAATGAACTCACACAACACTGACCTTAAGACCCAGTAGGCACCTCGATCTCACTTGGGCCATTTTGACGCCAATGCATCAGCGGCTCAACTAGACACAGCTGTTAACTGCGCTGCCGTAGTGATGTTTAAAGTGCCTCTTTTAAAGTCTCAACAGTTTGATATGTGACGCGTGCACCACAGCTGGACAAATTAACAATCTGTAGCCGACATTACGCAGATGTTTAGCCAGATTAATTTGTTTCTGATCACTCCGAAATATGAATATGAAGGAAATATGGTGCTGTCAAAACAGTTCAGGTAGGTGAATGCTAAGTGCAGTTCCAACCAATGGGGGACAGGGGAGGGGAACGGGACGGGGTGATGGGGGGGCGGTGTGGTGTGTGTGTCTGTCTGTCCTTGTGGGGACTTGGGTGTGAGAACACACTCACACTGTGGGGACTTGATTGCACTGTGGGGACCTGAACCCAGGTTCCCACAAGGCAGTGTATTCTAAATGATCAAGAATGACTTCAGGAACATATGTGCCAATTTTTACAACATTTAAAAAAATTGCCTTGTGGGGACCTGTGTTTCATTAAGTGTGTTTATATTTTTGCTCAGCTCTGCCCCTGTAGACAGGAGGCGGTACTGCAGGATTAAAAACACTTTGCATTTAAGCACACTTTGCTCACCAGAAACACACTCTAGCAGTAGAAAGGAAAGACTTTGAAAGTAAAAGCTGCATAATCCTATGTTTATCCAAATATTTTTCATTCAAATTAACCTTTTCTCTATTTATTAATATAAAACTTCATTGTCATGAAGCTATTGAATTTAGACTATTTGGGTCTAAAAAATGTTAGTGGTTTTATAGGATTCCTAAAAGCAAGTTGGGTCTTCATTAGTGACATTTAATCCTTACCTGCAATTAAAGAATTAATGTGTAATACAATGCGATAGAATATAAACTGACCTAGGGGCATCAATGGCAATTGTTACAGTTTAATGCTCATACCAAAAATGCAGAGCCTTTATATTGCTTTGCCTTTGTTTAAATATTACTATGCAACATGGAATATGTTCTTTTATATGATGGTTAGATGAGGAGTGAGAGAATAGCGTTTTGTGGTAAAGGCTACATTCTCTCAGGCAGCTAACTGAAGCAATGTTATGCCCTCCTTGAAGCACTTTGAATGAGATACATAGAAGGATACAATTAGTGGTGTAGTGAACCACTGCTTTAGCAGCTAAAGCAGGGGTGGGGTTCTTTATGGGCCTGTTTTGTCTGCAACTCAGCAGACAAAAGTTCATAATTAACACTAAGATGGAATATAGGGTCAATAGAAGAGCAAGCAGGAGCATGGAATAATGAAAGGTGTGCAAATAGAAAAGCGAAAGAAGTAATATTGAATGAAAGGAAGGGTGTGAATAGAAGGATGGATGTATGAATGGGTGAATGAGTAGGTGTATGATTGAGTGGGTGAGCAGATGGATGGATGAGTGGGTGGGTAAATGGACAAGTGGGTGAAGGGATGAGTAAAAGGATAGGTGGATGGACAGGTTGGCAGAATAAAAGGATGGGTGAATGGATGGATGGGTGAGTAAATGAATAGGTGGATGGAAAGGTGGAAGGATGGCAGAGTAAAGGGACGGATGGATAGTTTGATGGATAGGTAAATGATGGGAAAGTAAAGGGACGGAAGAGTGTGTGAAAAGATAAAATAATACATGGCAGAGTAGATGGATGTGTGAATGGGTGATGGAATGGATGGATGGCAGAATGAAGGGGTGGATGGCAGACTGTAATAATGGCAGAGTGAGTGAATGGATGGATTATCATGAATGGATGACAGAATGGATGGCTGTAGATTAAATGATGGATGAAAGAATGAATGAATGAGAGAATGCAAAGGGAAAATGGTGGTTTTCAGTGGGTGAATGGAAGAGTGAAAATGTGATATAAATGGATAGATGCTTGAATGAAAGAGCCATTGATGCACACAGTTGTATCCTGCACATTACTTTGTTTCCAAACTCATTGGATTCATGCACATACTGCCTTTATGCACATGTTCTCTGATGCACACACTGCTTTCTTTAATGGGTGCGCTCTGCCGTAAGCACCCTTATTTTATAGGCCCACTGCACTTGTTTTGGGCTCACTCTGTCCATGCACAAGCACTTCATTAATAATGAACAATTTTATTTGTCCCAGTGACAGTTTTGGAGCAAGCACGACTTTTAAAATATAAGCTGCTTTCATATACATGCTCCTTTCGTGCACTCACTGAGCTTTACTTAAAAATTACTGGATACCTAGGGAAAATAAACGTGTATCCGATCGTAAAAATCTGCTGTTTGTATTTAGAAAAGCCTTTGTGGGGCCCGCAGCGGGAGCTATTTCATAAATGAAAGCATTAACAAGGATTTCAACAGCTTAAGCAGATGTGCTTCTAAAAGGATCTGTTGTGTGTACACGCGGAGTTTACTCCTGAATACAGAAGATTTTATGAACACATGCCTTCCTAAGTGTAATCTTTACAATGGGGACAGAGATCTACCTCCTCATACAAACACCCTGAGCAAAGTGAACTTTTAGGAGGGAGAATGCAAGAGAAAAGGGGGCTAATTGTAGAGAGCCACCCGGACTCTCCTGAACAATGTAGCACCATACATGCATCCCTACAGGGGATAAATAAACGTGGGCGAGACCGCACGTGGTCTTCCAGCCCAGAACAGCATACTGGTGTACGAGTGTCCTTTACTTTGCGCAGCGACAGTAACTGCAACACCAGGCCGCACTGCGCTACACTGGCGACGAGGCCGGTCGCGACCTTGTGTGCTCAACAGCGAGCCCGGCTTGTGCGGAGCCCACCCGCATCGCCGCTGCCCCTGGCGCTCCCCTGGTGCTGCAGGAAATTCGCGGAGCCCACCCGCATGCTGCCGGCGAAGAATCTGTGGCCTGTGACGCTGCACGCCATCCGAGGGGTGAGTGGCTGCCCGGGCGCCCCGTGCTCTCCTCTGCTTCCTGCCCCCAGCGCTGGGGTCCACGTGGGTGCCTCTCATCACGCTGGCTGCCGGCTGACTCGGCCGACTTCCAGGAGGGGGCCTTGGGAGAGCTGTCCTGATCCTGCCTGCCTGGCTGCTCGCTCGCACCGAGTGAAGCACAATTTGGGACATAATAAGGCTGAGCGCTCCACAAGTGAGGGGAGAGTGGACAATAATGCACCGTTTGAAGAGGAAAAAAAAGCAACGGTGGATAGCAACAAGCATTGGCACAGACAGTCAAGTGTGGGCAGTGAAAAAAAAAAAGAGAAAAGGAGGAGCAAAGATCAACAAGCATTGGCAAAACCAGCCAAGTGTGGGCAATATCACTTCCAAACAAGGGACAATTACAACAAGCATTGGCAAGGCCACCCGACTAGGTGGGGAAAAGACTACCCTGAGCCGACCACGCAGCGGTAACACCGCAGCCACGCCCAGTACAGTCGCACGATGTCCACAGTGACTGCAGCAGGTGCAGGCGCACCGCAAGCAGGTGGGTCCAATCAAGGCGCCGGCAACAATCCACCGCCGCCACCAGTGGTCTCCCACACCGCAGTAGCACCGCTGCCACCGTTTAGTGAGACCTCGGATCCAGCCACAGCGGCGCCAAGGTGGAAAGCTTGGGTAGGGCGATTAAACCACTATTTTAAAGGGACCCGGGAGACCGATGGGATAGTTAAGCGGTCACTACTCATCTACTATGGCGGGGCCGAAATTTACGACTTATTCGACACGCTTCCCAACACGGGGAACGACTATGATTACGACGCAGCGGCTGCTGCGCTGAATGCGCATTTTGAGCCCCAGCTCAACCCTGATTTCGAGAAGTTCAAGTTCCGGAGGGCGTGGCAAACCGACACAGAATCCGTCGACATGTTCTATGCGAGGCTGCGCCGGCTGGCCAGCACGTGCCCCTTCGTGCACCAAAGAGTGGAGATAAGAGACCAGATCATTCTAGGCTGACGCTCCAAGCTCTTGCGCAAGCTGGTCCTTAGGCAGCTAGGAATCTCGCTGGATGAGATCCTCGTGCTTGCCCGGTCCCATGAGTTGTCGGATGCCTGGGCAGAAGAAATGGAGGCGGCCCTCCACGCCCCCGTGGCTACAGGGTCGGGGTTCAAGAGCACACCTATTAAGGAAGAAAAGGTGGAGGTGATCCAGCGACGTCCCGCGACACCCCGCCAAGCGCCGAAACCCGCACCAGGAGGGTCGTGTGGGTACTGTGGAGATGACCACCCAGCAACGGCCGTCTGCGGGGCGAAAGGGAAGGCGTGCTCCCGCTGCGGAAGGATGAACCACTATGCCCGAGTGTGCCGGGGCAGGCGGTTCCGACCGCCGTCGTCGAGACCCAGGTTCGGGCCCCAGCAAGTGCGCCAGATCTCGCATGGAGAGCCGCTGCCGAACCAAGACCGCCAGCCACAGCCGCGGCCCCCAATATATGAAGACGAAGACGACGAGGTCTTTGTGGTATCATACGTCAGCCGGACAGGCTCTGGCGAAGGCCGCCACCCATGTGTTCTGTCTCGGTGGGAGACATGGAGATACAAGCCCTCATAGACACTGGGGCCTCGGTCAACGTGATGGACTCCGACCAATATGACCGGCTGTCACCGCGACCCCCCCTGACGCCATCCAGGGCGCGCATATATACATACGGAGGGACGAATCCTCTTCCCCCTCCGTGGCGTCATCAGTGCCACCATCGCCAGCGGGGAATACTCCACTCAGACACAGTTTCATGTCACGGAAGGCAAGAAAGGGACGCTGCTCAGCTGTCAAACGGCGGAAGAACTCGGTCTAGTGTTCTTCGCAAACCAGATTCATGAGTCCCACGCCGAAGACATACTCAAAGAGTTCCCTACACTCTTCACCGGCCTAGGGAAACTCAAGGGCAAGAGATTCAAGCTGCACATAGACCAGTCTGTACGGCCGGTAGCCCTCAGGCATCGGAGGGTGCCGTTTAACCTACGCCCTCAAGTGGAAGAGGAGCTGCAGAAGCTCGAAGAGCTGGACGTTATTGAGAAGGTGTCTGGCCCCACCCCCTGGGTGTCCCCGCTGGTCAAGGCACCCAAGCCTAAGCAACCGGGGGTCATCAGACTCTGTGTGGATATGCGGCTACCCAACACAGCAGTGAAAAGGGAGCGGCATATCACCCCTATGATGGATGACATTGTGGCGGACCTCAACGGGGCGAAATGGTTCTCAAAGCTAGACCTAAATGCCGGCTATCACCAGCTGGAGCTAGACCCGAGCAGCCGGTACATTACCACATTCTCAACTCATGTAGGTCTCCAGAGGTATAAGAGGCTAAGCTTCGGAGTCTCTTCAGCGGCAGAAGTCTTCCAAAATGCGATCCGTGAGACCCTGTCCGGGCTGCAAGGGGTGATCAACCTCCGCGACGATATCCTGGTCTTCTCTAACACGCTAGAGGAACATCACGCTCACCTCAGGGCCACGCTCAAGAGACTGGCAGAATGTGGGTTGACACTGCATAAAGCAAAATGCTCTTTCTACCAAGACAGCGTCGACTTCTTTGGATACACCTTCACTCGGTAAGGGCTTCTGGTAGACCCGAAGAAGGCCGAGGCCATCAGAGCCGCCCACACCCCTCGCAGTCCTACTGAAGTGAGGAGCTTCCTTGGGATGGCCACCTACTGCGGGCGTTTCATCCCTAACTTGGCCGCCATGTAAGAGCCTCTACGCGCTCTCACGCGCCACGATCACCCATGGGAATGGACACCGGAAGCCAACAAGGCGTTTCGAGAAATCAAAGGGGAGCTCCTCGACAAAACTATCATAGCCTATTTTCACCCTCGAAGGAGAACGGAGTTGGTAGTGGATGCCAGCCCGGTGGGCCTTGGGGCTGTCCTCCTGCAGGAGCAGAGTCACGAAGTGTGGAAGCCAGTCGCGTATGCCAGCAAGGCCCTCACTGACACTGAAACGAGGTATGCCCAGATCGAACGGGAGGCGCTGGCTATCAAATGGGCCTGCCAGCACTTCCATCTATATCTTTGCGGACAAGACTTTACTGTTGGGCTGTACAGCTTCAGGCATACAACTTTAAGGTAATTTATCGGTCAGGGGCTCACAACCCCGCAGACTATCTGTCCCGTCACCCGGAGCCAAACACGCCGTCTGCCACGCCGGAAGACACATGTGGCACTGAGGCATTTGTTAGCATGATCACGCAGGGTGCATGCCCCAAGGCCATGACGCTGGAGGAGATCGGTCAAGCCACTCGGGAGGACCCCACCCTCACACTCGTCCGCAGGGCTCTGGACAGCAACGGATGGTCCCGCTTCATGGATGGGGCCCAAGCCCTGCGACCCGAGATTAGCCATGCTCGCCAGCAACTGTGGCATGTCCGGAGTGAGCTCAGTGTGGGAGAAGAAGGAATAATCCTAAGGGGTCGCCTCATTGTGGTCCCTGAAAGCCTCCAGGACAGAATTCTTGCGCTGGCGCATGTGGGTCACCAGGGAATGGCCAAGACTAAAGCCCGGCTACGTGACAAGGTCTGGTTCCCAGCCATGGACTCGAAAGCAGACGAGATGGTTCGCCAATGTCACGCCTGCACTATCACCGGAGGGGACCCGGCCCCTGTTCCTGTGATCACCGAAGCAGCGTGCAACACACCGTGGACGCATCTCCGCATGGATTTCAGAAGCTTCCCGGACGGCCGACACATGATGGTTGACGTCGATTCCTTCTCAAAGTTCCCGGTCATCGAGGTAATGGTATCAACTGCGTTTCCCTCTGTCAAGCGGGCCCTAGACCGAGTGTTCACGACGATGGGGTTGCCAGAAGAAGTCAAGACAGACAACGGGCCCCCCTTCCAGGGGCGGGAGTTTCAGGAGTACCTGGCAAATCTGGCGATCCGACACCGGAAGATAACTCCCTTGTGGCCCCAGGCGAACGGGGAGGTTGAGCGGCTGATGAGGACGCTCAATCGAGCGCTGCGGATTGCCGTGGACAACGGAGATGATCCGGAAGCAGCCCTGGACCAGTTTCTCGGAGTGTACCACCAAACACCCCACAGCACAACCAAGTGTGCTCCGGCCCACATCCTGTTCAAGCGGGCCCCTCGGGACATCATCCCGTCCGATCCAGGGTGGGTCCCAGCTGACAGAGACGGAGCGGCCATCCAAGCGAGGCGTGAAGGCACGAATCAGAAGGCGAGCTAGTCTCGAAGAGCCTAAGAGCCGCAGGTTCGAGTCGGAGACCGAGTGGTCATCAAAGATCGGCACCCTGGATGGAAATTCCGGACCCCCTATGAGCCCGAGGTGTGGACCGTAACGGCGGTTCAAGGGACTATGGTTACAGCCAGACGAGGCCAACAGGTCGTTACGAGGAATGTATCGAGTTTCAAAGCAGTTGTGGATGTGGGCACAGATGGGGAAGAGCCCCAATCACGATGCCCTCCTCTGGATGGGGGTACCCTGACATCTCCCGGTAGAGTGCTGTCCCCTCCGGTGTCCGGCCAGCGGTCACCCCAGGGTGGCGAGGACTGTCAAAGACCCACTGGTCCGGATCCGATCGAGAGGATGTCACCGACCGTTCCGCCGCCCAGTTCCCCGGCATCCTACACCCGGAGCCAGAGGCCTGGCCTCCGTCCTAACCCAATCCCCAGTCAAAGACTGGCAGACTTTGTATGCCCTGCCCCGTGATGGGGCGAACATGGATTTTGAACTAAAAGAAAGGAGGGATGTAGAGAGCCACCCGGACTCTCCTGAACAATGTAGCACCATACATGCATCCCTACAACCCTCGGGGCGGGCTCGTCCCGTGGGGATAAATAAACGTGGGCGAGACCACACGTGGTCTTCCAGCCCAGAACAGCATACTGGTGTACGAGTGTCCTTTACTTCGCGCAGCGACAGTAACTGCGACACCAGGCCGCACCACGCTACACTAATGACAGGAAGCCTTCCCCCAGGCTCAATGTATGCGTGAACACTAAAAGAAAGGCACAATATAAATATCCTACCTCCTTGTGTAAAAAACAGGAATTATAAGCAAAGACGGACAGCTTGAGAAATCAGAACGCTCGGGAACGCTATGCAAGCACTGGGGGCGCGAGTTGAAAGAGGCCTGACGGAGCCGGGAAAGTCAATGTGTTTCTCATGCAGAGAGCTGAGGGAAGCTCCACTTCACACCTCTTTCACAGCCAGGTGAATGACAATAGAGGTTCTTGTGCTTTGCTGGGTCCCCACCTTGCACACGATCAGGGGGGGAAGGGCTGCCAAGTTGAACTGGCAGTGAAAGGGCTCTTCCTGGAGAGGTAGGAAAAAATCTCCAAAGGCACTTGTTGCCATCGTCAAGGACGCATTCACTGTATACTATCCTGTTAGGAGTGAAAAGGCGAATGGAACCTCCGTTCTCTGACCTATAAAAACTGGCATTTCTGCACCTTTATGCACTGGCTGGAAATTTTGTCTGAAATAACCCATCAACTATATGCCAATTTAAGTAAACTGTTAAGTGTCCGTAAATAGAGAAACGCAAAATTTCTAATTTCAATCTATATTTTTCTGTGTTGGTGTTTTAGAGCGGGATTACTTTGAAAAGCACAGATAGTGAAATGCTTTGTATTTGCTTGTGCCTTTTTCCTTATTTGAATTGAATAGGGAAAATGTCTGACTTTGCAAATTTTCAATTATGTGCTGCATGGCTTCTTGACACTAAGGTCTCACAAGCTTCTCCTTGATGTTAGCACATGAACACTGTACTCTTAAAGAATAATTTATCAAATTTGACGTTTATGCTTTCCATTCTGGAACTTTATTTTTGTATCATTATATATGAGAACAATAAGCCACAGAATGCAAGAAAAATATAAAAAGGATTGAGTGGAATGTCAGATATTCATGGTGATCAAATTTTGAAAACCAAAACCCTAGTGTTCCACGAACATAGACATAAAAATGTAATTTTGCATGGACCCAGGGCCACTGAATATCTTACATACCTTAAATGCCAGCGTTCTCCAACACAGACCACGTGACAGTAAAAGAAATTCAATGCAGCCTTTGCACAGTATAATCTGTATTAACAAAATTTCTGTTGGTTTGGGGGAGCTAACTAACTCTGCACTAGATCAAATTAACCTGCTTTCCTCTGTGTCCAGCTGCCCTTTTCTTAAAACCGGACACGTGCTAAATCAGGTACCGACGGTGGAAAAAGAGGACAGACTCAGCACATCCAGGCTGCCTAGTTACCCTATCAATATGGGATAACATTATCTGCGAAATAAACATGCTCACTAGGCTAATTAATTGACTCTCAACTTAGAATTTTAGTAAGCATGGTAAAGCTACATTCCGTAAAATTAGCTTTTTGTGACTGGGAATCAGCTCAAATTAATTCCCGACGTTCTCCCTGGTGAGGTTGGAGTATCCAGTCCAGTATTCTATATTCAGGGGCACTGTAATTATGTGGCAGGAGAGCCCCAAATGATGTGGCAGGTTTGACTAAATTATGTGGCAAGAAACGCCAAGTTATGCAGCATAATGGAGCACATTTTGTGATCGTATTACCTCATTATTTTGTCATTTTTACACATTAACACTATTTGGGCAAAGGGTTCACTTCATTAGTATGAGTTTGACACCCAAATACATCAATTTGCAACAGAAAGGTGATTACTCAACCTTGGCGAAGGGCCTTCCACTGCGCAGCAACACGTGTTGCTGTGTTTTAGTTATTTTTGATTCACTTGCGCTAGAAATAATTTTTGTGTTAAAATCTGCAGATTATGCAGCAGATGATGCATTATGCAGGAAATGAGGCAAATCCATACTTATGCAGAAATCACAATGGCTGCAATTTTGCATAATTTCAGTGACCCTGACTATAATCCATAAGTGACTAGTCCTTGCACTTCCGCTGATCTAAGAATCCATCACACATTTTCAAATAGTGTGGAACTGAATTTTGTTTTCACAGTGCACAGAGAGCAGAAGGCCACATTTCTGCAGTCTGACTTTTGGTGTACGAAGGAAAATAGCTGACTGCATGGTCCTCCTTTGCTATAGACAGCCAGGAATAACACATAAATTCAAACAAGATGTAGCATGCCAGCTTTAGAGGCCACCCTTGTTTCTGAGTGGACTGTGTCACTCCTTCCCATTCCAGTCTAATACATTAATTAATGTATGCGTATGGGGCAGTGTCTCGTGTGCGAAACAGATGACTCGTTTTGGACTATGCCCTGTCTGCAGGGTCATTGCCAAGGTTTGGGTGTGTTTTATAGTCTTTGGAGATGGCACTTTGCTATCGCTTCTCCTCCCAGTACTCTTCTTTCTAGAGTGGTTCATTTTGTATTTTCATCCAGTGTTTGAGTGGGAGGAAGGCACATTTACGTGGAGTTTGTATTCCTCCTGAAGATCTTCGCAGGAATACATTTCCCAAATGAGTACGCCTATGTTATCACATTTTCAGAAACCTCTCAATTGTTTCACATCTCCCATCATTTCTCAATTCAACGTTGGAGTCATTTGAATTCTTGCGAAAAGAGAAAATTCCCTTGATTCAACAATTCGGAGAGCATAAAGTATTATGTCAGAAAGGGGGGTTCTATATAAGAATTTATTTAAAAAAACAAGCTTCCTAGGACCGGTTTCTGGCATTTCAGCCGTCTTCAGCCAGGCTTGCTTGAATCCAGTGGCAAAGTGAGCAAGGGACTCACGTCTGAGCCATGTCTGAACTGGGGTGGCAGAGTGGGCTAAAGAACGGTGATGGATCAAACCCAGATCTGTTAACTGGGTGTGAGTGTTTGATTGGTTCTGATGCTCCGTCCATCACCACCCCCTTTTGTACCGCTTTGTTCGCCATAAGTTGGCAGGGTATGCTCCGACGTGAGTCCCTTGCTCACTTTGCCACTGGATTCAAGCAAGCCTGGCTGAAGACGGCTGAAATGCCAGAAACCGGTCCTAGGAAGCTTGTTTCCGGTCCAGGGAAGGCATGGCTTGGCAGTTCGGGCTGGACTGTTCCCATGAGGCACAGGGTCAGACTGATTTGCATATGGCCATGTCTGAACTGGGGTGGCAGAGTGGGCTAAAGAACGGTGATGGATCAAACCCAGATCTGTTGACTGGGTGTGAGTGTTTGAATGGTTCTGATGCTCCGTCCATCACCACCCCCTTTTGTACCACCAAGAATAAGCTGTCAGCACTCTGATAAATCAAAGAACTTACTGAAAACAAGCACAGTACTTGAAGACTGGAGAAGAAATGGCGAAAAATACAATTCCAGGAGGACCCAATACTTCTGAAACCACTCTGCTGCAGCTGTCATTCCATTATCACCACAGCAAAAGCCACATACTACAAGAGTGTATTCAAGAGAGCAATCTACAGAGGAAAAGCCCACTTTAAGGCTGTCAAACAGTGTGGCAACCCCAACCCATACCAGCTACCCCACCCTCAGCCAACAGATGCAGCACTATCAACCCCTTCTTGATGGAGAAAATCAATAAAATCAGATTTAACATCAAACATTCATCAGCATCATCCACACCATCCCCTAAACCCAGCCAGTACACCACCGTCTGGTCATTCTACCAGACTATCTCTCACAAAGACCTCTCTAACATTCTGAACTCACTGAAGCCGATCTCTTACAAAGACGGAAAAAGAATTCTGAAGGTGCACCCAATGAGGAAAAATCCAAAGTATCCATTCTTCTTTATTTTTCTTTCTTTCCCAGGTAACCCGTTTCGTCCATAAGGATGAACTTCTTCAGGGCTTACAAATAGCTTTGTGCAATCAAGAAATTGAATGATGTAATTCCTCTGTTCCAGGATAATTATGATTCCAGTCTTCACATAACATGCTACATCGTGAAATCGCAAGCTCCAAGTATATAAGGTATGACGTACTTAGTAGACACACCTGTATCCATGTCTAAAGCATCCGTCTGGTGTTGCATATTCCGAATCGCAGGGGGGGTAAGAGGCACCCTGGAACAGAGGGATTACATCATCCAATCTTGTAAAAGTGAAAACGAAATACACAAATGGACAACCCAATAACCCCCTGTGAGCTTGGGTAAAGGTTATAGAATGTTCATAGAGCTTACAATGGAATTGTTTTAAAAAAAATGTATTGCAAAAAGAATTCTTCATGACTTAATTGCATCAACACTTAATAATAATAAAGTCCAAAATAATATTGTTCAAATGAGTGTCCCAAGAGGAGACCATATGAAGCAGTATATTTATTAAGTTGGAACGTAAGCTGAGAGCAGTCCCTATCCACCTCATGCATCCAAACTGTACTCAATAGAGGTCAGCCATAACTTTCAACGTTGTCCTGGTCTTTCAGAACTAGATTCCTGTGGTTGGGGCTTTGATCTGTTAGGTGCTATTTTTCACTGAGAACTTTAAAACCTCATAATTCCAGTTCAACTAATTGGATACTACCAGATTATAAACTATAGGGCTAAGTACGATGACTGGAGGACTGGTCCGCCCGACACTGTCTTGCTCCTGGGACCGACCGACCGACCGACCTCTGGTCGGCAGTCCCGACTGCCAAATTAGGATACGACTGAACACAGTTTGGTCGCATTCCTACATTTCCCTATGGGAGCATGCATTATGGCCGTAAAACATGCACCCATAGGGAAATGGGAGGTGCTGTTCATCCCTGCACCCCAAGGTGCCTGCCACAGGGTGCAGGGATCAACAGGGGAGCGCTATAGGTGCCCCCTTGGCCCCTAACTGGAGGCCGCACACCCAAGGGGGCCCTGCTGGGGCCCCCAAACATGATTTCTGACATGATTTGCATCTCGGACAGGCCGGCATGAAATCTATGCCGGAAACTGTGCATCGTAATCCTAAAGTGCGGAAAGGTCTGCCCTTTGGGATTACGAGCTGGTTCCGACTGGACGACGGGCTTCTTGAGCTCGTCAGAAGCCAGCCGGTATGACCAGCAGGTTTAGTTTCTGACCGTCAGCATTGTATTGCGGCGGTCGGAAAGTAAAACGAGGGACCAATTACCGTCGGTCAGAGTCTTTACGGGCTGCATCGTAATCGGCCTCCGTCTTCTCACACTCTTTGAATGATGGCTCCTCACCAAAGACAATGACAAAATGATTCTCAAACCCACACCGACTATAGTTAAGTCATCAGCTCACAGATACATAACAGAAGTCGCCAAGAAGTATTAGGGCAAGAGCGGCTATCACTAAACTGCTATCATAACCCTACTACATATGGTGCCTGAGATACCCTGACACATGCTGGAGACAATATGGAGGACCATTGCAAATTACTATACTCAAGATGGACTGCCCTAAACTCCAGCAGCTCTGGTTCATGGATGCTAATGATAGTATGTTTCAAACTAGTATTGCCAGATTCCCAGTCATTCATGCTGCTTGGGATTCCCAATACACAAATATACCCACTGCATGCTCAGCAGATGGCACAGGTACTTTGTGCGGTTAGACAGCTGATCACCCCAGACTTGGGCGAAAGCACATACCAGATATTGGGGAATAGCACCTTTATTCCCTGACTTCAGTCTTCAGAGAATTTACATGCCCCAGATTCTCCAGAGTACAAAAGAGTATCCCATCAGGCATTTCTGTTGGGTTCAATGTGGCGTGTATAGGAGTAGACAGAGTTCAGTTGGAAAGATGTTAATGGTGAAATGCTGAGACATGGAAAGTTAAATGCAGCAAACAGATTTTCCTGTTGGTAAGAGAGGAAGTGGATTAGTTGAGATTTTATATGCTACTAAGTAAGCACTGCTGGCTAGGTGGCTAGCCACTCGTGACCAATACGCATCATAGTTCTTCTTCACTGGTATACTTGGTTGGTGCCATTTGATAAATTAGAGGGGCGCTTCCCACTGTTTGTACCAAAAAGTGTATTTTCTTTTGCAATGGCCTGCATCTCAGAATCTACTGTTTTTAATAGATATTTGGCAGATGAACGGCACCCATCTGAATGGGAAACACCCAGTATGAATTCCTATGGCACTGTGAATTTAATTAGCAATATCACAGGTACTATGCGTTGGCCCAGATGAAATGTAATTTTTGCCGTTGTAATTTCAGCAATTTCACATCATGCTACTTATGTGACATTTTTTGCAATTATGCCTTTACACCACATTGTGTAGTTACATGCTGTTACCACAAGTGTGTGGGAATAATGTATATCACCTGAGCGTGATTAGCTATTAATTGCACCACTTGTGTTTTCTGTGCAATTGTTTTACTGTGAAATGTGTCCTTGCACCAAAAATTGATGCAAACAAGCGTTTCACACTAAAATACAGTACCAAATGGCAGATTTGCATTTAACATAATTACATAGCAGATTACGTTAAACTCACACATCCCTTGCTATGAGTGTTACTTTGATGGTCCAAAGTGATACAGATTAAGACCAACACCCTCCAACCATAAGGATTTACAGTCTGGGGGATTAAGATCAATCATCTGGATCTCATACAGCAGTG
Organism: Triturus cristatus; assembly: GCF_964204655.1. Classification (NCBI taxonomy): domain Eukaryota; kingdom Metazoa; phylum Chordata; class Amphibia; order Caudata; family Salamandridae; genus Triturus; species Triturus cristatus. The sequence goes on along the minus strand of NC_140588.1, from coordinate 469,067,807 downwards.
ACAAAGCAAGTAGGGTCAGGGACCTCACAAGTATGGGGGAGTTGGAGGTGAAGCACACTCAGCCTTCTCAACTTGTGAAGGTGACCGAGCTGCCCCTTAGCAAGGAACTCTTTCTAGCTTCTCTTGGGCAGATAGTCTGGGGTTACCTCAGGGTTCTTGGACTAAATTCCCATCCATAGAGGTATCCACCCACGCATGTACTTCCAGATAGGTGGACTTTGATTCTCTCCCCTTAGACAAGGTAACCTTCTCCTTACAGGCATAATCCAGCTCCTTGTTCAAGCAACCAGGTCTTCTTTCTCTCTTTAAATTATGCAGTATGACTACTTCACAGGATTTCCCAGACTAAGGCCCAAGCTGAATGGGATGTGCTGACTAACCCTGGGCTCCACTTCTGGCTGTTTCATTCTTCTTTAATTCTAATGCTGGCCTATACACCATCCTTGGTGATGAACTAAATTTTAAACAAAGTACTGGCTAAGAGAAACAAGTACTTACCCTCCTGTGGCAGCCAGACCTGCCCAATCGGGGAATACAATTGTTTTGAAAAGTATAGAGGATCACACAAACTTGGGAAAAAAACTATTCTCATCTTAGAGCACATATTTCCAGGTTCCAGGCTCTTTTCAGTGTCCAATGAGATGACCAGTGGAAGCATTTCCAAATCTACTATCTCTTAACTGATGAGAACTAGGCCTCTCAAAGTAACGGACATATTCTGCCCTGGAACAGACATTTTCTGGCGATGGTAACCCATGCAGCCTAGAGTCTATTGGATCCTTGTGGCTAACACTTTTCACAAAATCTTGTAGTCCACATTCACTAAAGGCAATTGTCAAAATGCTGAAAAGTCTATTGAGTTATTCCCAGGTTTCATTAACAATACAGTATCTGTGCATCTATGAACTGGTATTATGACTAAAAAGGTTTTTGTTTATAATTTCAAAAGTCCAGGTCTCTATATATATTGATATGTATTATAGAAATTGTTTTGATCTTTAGGTTTTGTTCCTACCCAGAACTTGAATGGCCTCCTTAAGATATCCCTGAATCTGTTTAATGTGTGGAGTAAGAGATTGAGAATGCAGATTGTAGTGGTATGAGTGGAATATCAGGTTGAGGGAGAGGATGTAGCCTTACGGCTAGAGCGGCCGACCTCTAAGCTGGGGAACCAGGTTTGAGTCTCGGCAACGACGCTCAACATCCTGTGGTTCTGGGCAAATCACTTAAACTCCCTGTGCCTAACAACAATTTTACATATTAAATAATCAAGGAAATAATTATAGATTGATTGATTTATAAATTAAATATTTAAATACCATAAAAAATAAAGAGAACTATTTTCATTTAAGTAATTTCTCACCCTATTCCCCTACAAACCGTACAACATGCTACTAAATTTTGCATGACTATTTATACTATAAAAAATATAAATTAAAAATCCAAAATCAAACCCAAATAAATGAAAAAACAATTACAATGTAACATTTAGATAATAAACAATTAAATATTTAATTTACCTTATATCACTTAACATTAAAACACAATTATTTAAAATGTATTTAACTTCCCACCATAATCCCCCACAAACCCAAAGTCCTGCTTCTAAATTTTAAATTGCTAATTACATTTTAAAAATTAAATTACTCAATGAAAATTACAAACTATAAAAAATCTGTTATACTAATAGTTTTAGTATATACATCTATCTTGAATTGAAATCAGTGTTTATTACACCTATATTAAAGTACAGAATATTAATTACAACACTTTTCTTCATAACAATATTGTATACAATAAAACCTGTATTCTAGCTTTTGATACTGTTCCACTATATTTTTGCAGAGGTGATATTTTTGACAACATGTTTGTCACATGATATTCTGAAATCAATATGTGTTTCATTCACCATAGCTGACACACATTAATAGTGAGTATGCGAACACACCCTTGTGTTGTGGTGTTTCCATAAGGCACACAAAACTGTCGAGGAATAGTAAACTGTGCAAGACAACCTCAAGCCCAATTTACTAACAACGTAAAATCCAAACAACAACACACACACTTATATAATGTACACTTTTGATGCCGTACTGGTGTGTCATGAGCCTTCCGGGGAGGAGGGGGCATGTAGTCAAACCCTGAAAAATGGGATGTAAAGTAGCTTATTTGAAAGATTACTGGATCTCAAAAAAAGGGTCGATAGTATGGGTAGTCACATACCGGTGTGGAGCTACTACAAGGCGCTTCATGCCAGTGAAGCACGAGGCATCCTAATAATTTACTTCGTCAACGTTTTCTTTTTCAAAATTTCCCTCTTACCAAGTTCAAAATGTTGGCAAATAAAGTACATTGGATCACAGAGGGCAGGGTAGGGACTTGGACTCGGATAAGAGAGGACAGGAGGAAGATGGGCCGGGGCACCAAATGGACCTTACAGAGCAGGCATCAGGGGTTTCCACCCAAATACCCATACCCACCCTAAATCTAAAAAAATCGGTTGCCATCCAAAAACCCATACCCCTCCCCTAAGAGTTCCCTTGCCATCCAAAAACCCATACCCACCCTGAACCCTAAAAAATCCATTACCACTCAAAAACCCACACCCACCGAAACCCTAAAAATTCTCTTGCCACCCAAAACCCATACAAATGCTAAACCCTAAAAAATTCCTTGCCACCCAAAACCCATAAAAATGCTAAATCCTAATAAAATCAATATCCCCCAAAAACCCATACCCAACCTAAACCCTAAAAGTTCCATTGCCACCCAAAACCAATACCCGCTCCAAACCCTAAAAATTCCTTATCACCCAAAATCCCATACCCAACCTAAACCATAAAAATTTCCCTTGCCCCATAAACACCCACACCCACCCAAAACCTTAAAGATTCCCTTGCCACCCAAAAACCCATACCCACCGTAACTCCTACAAAATCCCTTGCCACCAAAAATCCCACACCCATCTTAAATGATAAAAACTCCCTTGCCACCCATAAAACCCATACCCACCATAAACCCTAAAAAACCCTTACCACACAAAAACTTACACACACCCTAAACCCTAAAAATTCAGTTGCCCCCAGAAATCCTACCCATCCTAAATCCTAAAAAATCTCTTACCACCCAAAAACCTATACCCACCTTAAACCCTAAAAAATCCCTTTCCATCCAAATACCCATATGCACCCTAAATCTAAAAAAGATCAGTTGTCACCCAAAAATCCATACCCAGCCTAAATCATTAAAAATACCATGCCACCCAAAAATTCATACCCACCCTGAACCCTAAAAATTCCCTTGCCAAAAAACGCATATGCACCCAAAACCCTAAAAAAGCACTTGTCACCTAAAAACCTATACTCACCCTAAACCCCAAAAAATACCTTACCACCCAAAAACCCATACCCACCCTAAACCCTAGAAATTCCCTTGCCACCCAAAAACCCATATGCACCCTAAAAAAAGCCCATATCACCTAAAATCCCATACCCACCCTAAGACCCCTTACCGCCCAAAAATCCATACACGCCCTAAACCATGAAACTTCTCTTGCCACCCAAAAAAACCATACCCACCCTAAACCATAAAAATTCCCTTGCCCCTCAGAAACCCTTACCAACCCGAAAAAAGTATTTGCCACACTACCACTAAACCTTAAGTTTCATTACCTCCCACAAACCCATACCCACCCTAAACCCTAAAAGTTCCCTTGCCACGCAAAACCTATGCCTACCCTAAACCCTAAAAAATCCCTTACCACACAAATACCCATACATACCCTGAACCCTAAATAATCCCTTACCACCTAAAAACCTATAATCACCCTAAACCCTAAAAATTCCCTTTCAACCTAAAATCCCATACTCACCCTAAAACCTAGAAATTCCCTTGCCACCCAAAAACCCATACCCACCCTAAACCCTAAAAAGCTCCTATCACCTAAAAACCTATACTCACACTAAACCCTAAAAAATACCTTACCACCATAAACCCATACCCACCGTAAACCATAGAAATTCCCTTGTCACTCAAAAACCCATACACACCCTAAACCTTAAAAAAGCCCATATCACCTAAAATCCCATTCCTACCCTAAAACCTAAAAAATCCCTTACCGCCCAAAAACCCATACCCACCCTAAACCATAAAAATTCCCTTGCCACCCAAAAAACCCATACCCACATACCCACCCTAAACCCTAAAAAATCCCTTACAACTCAAAAACCTATACACACCCTAAACCCTAAAAATTCAATTGCCACCAAAAAACTTATACCCACCCTAAAATACCCCTTACCATTCAAAAACCCATACTCAACCTAAATACTAAAAGTTCCCTTGCCCCTCAGAAACACGTACCAACCCTAAAAAAGTATTTGCCACCCGAAAACCCAAACAAACACTAAACCTTAAAATATTCATGACCACCCATACCCACCCTAAACCCTAAAAGTTCTCTCTAAGAAAAAGCAGGGAAAGTGCTAAATTTCAGAGAGGTTAGATTTACTATTCCCACTGCAATGTAAGCAACAGCTGGGAAAGTGTAGGACTTCAGAGGAATTAGATTTGCTATTCCCACCCCAATATATATAATGCCGAAGGAAAAGTATTGGACTTCAAATGGGTTATATTCACTATTCTCACTCCATCCAAAGCAACAGTAGGGAAAGTGTTGGACTTTGTAAGGGTTATATTAACTATCCCCACCCCAATTAAGCAATAATAAGGAAAGCATAGGAATTAGATGGACTAGATTTACTGCTCCCACTCCAATTTAAGCAGAGTAGGGAAAGTGTTGGACTTCAGAAAGGTTACATATACCATTCCAATACACATTAAAAAATACATATATTTAAATACCTAAAAACATAAAATGATTAACCATAGTTAAACTAGAACATATATATTGTATAAACTTAAATAAAATGCACAATTTATTATAAATATACAAAATAAACATATAATTGAATGAAATATTTAAATAAACATAGAATTCACTTCTCTCGCTACAACTGTAAAAAAACTACAAATACCAAGAAGTAAATTAAAATATAAATAAAGCAATAATGAAATTAAAGTAAATAAACATAGAAAAATAATAAATATAATATACTCTTGCTGATATATATTACTAATTAAACATTTTTTTCATTTTAAATATTCAATTAAATAATTTCTCACCCTATTCCCCTATAAAATGAACATGCTGCTAAATTAGCTATAACTAATTATACTATACAAAATATAAATTAAAAATCTGAATTTAAACCCAAATAAATGAAAAAAACAATTAAACAATTAAAACATTACATACCAACCATGTATATATTGATTTTACCTTACATTACTTAACATTAAAATACAATTAGTTAAAATGTAATTAACCTCCCTCCATATTCCCCTAAAAACCCAATATCCAGCTACTAAATTATAAACTACTCAACATAGGTATTTGTAGATCGCACATTAATTCTTAGGCATCTTGATGCTAACAGATTTTTATTGCTACCCAGTGGTACTAATTTTATCGACCTCAGATGGTTGAAAGGCTGAGTGGACCCGCCGGGATTTGAATCTATGACCATGAGATTGAACACAGGGCTCTATAGTGTACACATTAGTCCACTGGGCTACCAGACCCATCTAATTACCTTTTAAAAATTCAATTACACATTTAAAATTGCAAACTATATTTAAAAAAAGACCATTAGATAGTTATAGTTACAACCCAGTTTCCATAGGAAATCTCAAAATTCTAATGAAATTACTTTGGGGCCGGTTGACGCATCCTCACGAAATTTTCAAAACAAATGGGGCGCTCCGTTCTGCTCCTACCCTGAAAGTCTCGGGGTGATTCGTCAAGCGGGGGCCGAGAAAAAGGGGGGTCCCAAAACGCGTTTTCCCCATGCATTTTTCCATAGGACCTTTAGTCGCAGCTACAGCCCGAACGGCTGAACAGAATTACGTGAAATTTGGCAGAGAGGTAGCCATAAGGTCAAGGAAGTGCCTTTTACAGGTCTGGTGTAAATCTGTTCAGTATTTCCTGAGAAAATAGCATTTAAAAGCATATCAATATCTATACGCGCGCACCGTGCGCGCACTGTGCGCGCACCCTGCCGTGCGCGAGCGCAATTCTGATTGGTTGTTAGATGGCGGTAAACATTCGAATCGGTCGAAACCAGGAAGTGTCGGCCGCTATTTTGTCTCTCGCAGTCTGAGGGGGTGAAAAAAAAAAGGTGGAGAACGTGAAAAGGGGGCAGAGTGGACAGTTCCTGACCCCCTAGCCTTGGTCAGGGGGTCACAGACGGACCCCCAAGGGAGAAAAAAACATCTCTTTTTTTTTTTAAATCGCGAGGTGCGAGGAGGAGCCTAGCGCGCAACCAAGATGGCCGCGTAGGTGCGAGGCTCCCGAGGACCTCCGCAACCTCCTACGACTATCCTGAATTTATCCTGTCTCGGATGAGGGGAATGTGTTGGTGAGCCTGAGCTGAGGTGGCACCCGTTTCCCGTTGTCAAATCGGACCTCGGACACCGGAGTGAGCACCGATTGAAGTCTGCGGCCTTCTCCTCGCCAGACCCCGGATTTGCGCTGAGGGGTGACCCAGTGACAAAGTGAACAACAGCGGCGGGCCGGGCCTGGCGAGTCGCGTACCCCGCACTTTCGCTTTCGCACCCCCTTGCCGTCTCTGCAGGGTTGGGTCGCGGGGCTCTTTGTGTTGGTGTGGTCTCGCTGGGAGACTCGGCCTGCCCGCTGGCTGTGACCCACCCCGCCGATCTGGGGTGGCCCCCCCCTGGAGCTTGTGGCCCTGATTGCCTGCCCTTCACGACGTGGCTGGTGCGACCGGGGGACTGGTGGCCATGGCCACGAAACAAGATGGAGACCGGGCAAAGACCAAATCGACCCGGCGTGGCACCACCCATCAGGCCAACAGTATGGACCGCTATACCCTCCAGAAGGGATCTCCCGGCGGGCCGCACAAATCCCCTGAGGGCCCTCCTGATGCCCCGGACCTGCCCACGGATCTGACTCTGCGGGATGTCATGGGCGCCATTGCCGAGATGAAGGCCTCGGTGGGCCAGCGGTTCGACACACTGGCACAGAAGATCGACTCGGTCCTCGTTGATGTTGGCCTGGTGAGGGCCGATCTTTCCAAGACCAACGACCGAGTTGATTCTTTGGCCCACACCGCATCGGGCCTTACTACTGAGGTGGCGGCACTACAAACAGAGGTGCGCCGGCTTAGTCAGGCGAGCGCGCTTATGGATCGGCGCCTGGAGGACTCCGAGAGTCGGGCCCGGAGGAACAACATCCGCATCATCGGGGTGCCCGAGGGACGGGAGGAAGCGGCGGCGGACCTATTTGTGGAGGACCTGATCGCTACCCATCTCCAGCCACGGGGGCTGAGTAAATTCTTCGCGGTGGAGCGGGCCCACAGGGTTCCCGGGGGAAGGCCGAAGGTCGGAGCCCCTCCGCGGCCTCTCATTGCCCGGATTTTCAACTTTCGGGACAGAGACGCTATCCTGCAAGCCTCCAGACTGCATGGGCCGGTTAAGCTTGACAATATGGAGGTGAACTTTTACCCTGATTTCACCCCAGCGGTCCAGAAGCAGAGACTGAGCTTCCAAGGCGTCAAGCGCCGTCTTCGGGACCTGAACCTTAAATACGCTATGCTCTTCCCAGCCAAGCTGCGAGTGGAGGTAGAGGGTCGCACGCACTTTTTTGACCGTCCCGAAGCGGCCGGAGACTGGCTGGACACTCTGTCTGGGGATCGTGATCTGGGGGGCGGGGGGGGGGCGGCGGGGGGAGACGGCACACTGGATCGGGACTGAGGGGGTAATATTGGGCTTCACTCTGGACAAAAATGACGCCACTCTCGATTAAGCGTCTGTCTGTATAATTTCCCCTCCTATGGAGGTTGTGTGGGGTCTACTGGGGGTTCTCCTTCCTCCTCTAGGGGGTTTAGCTAGTTTTTACTATATTTATGGGGCGACAGGCACACTGCACGTTGGGGGGGCTGTTCGGGCTCATGCAGGGGTGCAGGGAGGGGGGAGTTTTGTTGGGGCGGGTGGGCAGGGATGGGGGGGGTGTTGTTCGTTTTTACCACAAGGCAAAAGTATTATTGTGCTAGCTCTATAGTGCTCTCGGGGGGACAAATGGTGGCTTCTGTCTACAATGGGGGGTAGGGAACTAACTCTGTTGTCCTGGAACGTGAATGGACTGGGGGACAGGATAAAACGAGGTGTGGTCCTGCAGTTCTTGAAGCGAATCTCGCCCGATGTAGTTTTTCTGCAGGAGACACACCTCATTGGCAACTCCTTCTGCGCCATGAATCGGCGTGGCTATCGCCTAGTGGCCCATTCGGGCTTCACGTCTGGCTCAAGGGGTGTGGGCATCATGGTTAGGAACTCGCTCCCGTTGGAGATTGATGAGGTGCTCCATGACGACAGGGGACGTTACGCGGTCTTGGTGGGAAGGATGGAGGGCAAAGTGGTCGTTTTTGTGTCAGTATACGTCCCGCCGGGGCTGCAGTCGACTACCTTTGCGGACCTGGGGCGCCTCCTCCTTGGCCTTCCGGGGGGGATTCTGGTGGTGGGGGGGATTTCAATGCGGTGGTTTCCGGGACTGTGGATCGTCACCCCCCTAGGGACCTTCCCCGGGCCCAAGCGTGGCTATCTGGTCTATTGGACACTTTGGGATTGGTGGATTGCTGGCGTTTAAAACATCCCACGCAGTTACAGTATACCTTCCATTCGGGGGCCCATTGTAGTCTCTCACGACTAGATTATGTCCTGGTCCCGGCGGCCTATGTTGGGAGGGTGGGAGAGGTGCGCCATTTGGCACGGGGTATCTCGGACCATTCTCCGCTCCTGTTACACCTGGATCTTTTTCTGAGGGGTGAGGGTAGGGTGGTCCCGATCAATCCCTGGTACCTGCGCGACCCCACCATTCGCGCTGAATTGATTAAATCCCTCCAGCGCTATTTTGACGAGAATGTGGGGTCCGTGCCGTCAGCTGTCTCACTGTGGGAGGCATTCAAGACAGTACTACGAGGAGAGGCCCTGTCCCTCATTTCCCACACCCGGAGGCGCGAGCGGGAGGAGGTGACCCGGGTGGAAGCTGAGATAGCCGAGTTGGAGGGTAATCTAGAATGTGGGGTGACGGATGCCGTATTACATGTCCTCCAACTCAAGCAAGCGGCCTATAGGGCCCTCGTCACGGAGGCGGCCAGGGGCCTCAGTAGAGAGCAACAGGGGAGACTGTATGATGTGGGTGATAAGGCTGGTAAATTGATTGCGTGGCTGGACAAAAAGGAGAGAGCGAGTCGTGTAGTCCCGCTGATTGAGAAAACGGACGGTGTGTGTGTTACTGAGCCGGAAGAAATTGTCTCCTGCTTCGCGGATTATTTCCGTGGGGTGTATTCCCCGGTGTCTTCCCGCTCTGAAGAGGATTCCCGTGCCCTGCTCAGGGATATCGCGCTGTCTTCCCTTTCGGAGGAGGACAGAGTGTCGTTGGACGCCGCTCCAACCTCCGACGAAATCGCCCTCGCCATACGTTCGGTCGCTTCCGGCAAGGCCATGGGTCCTAATGGTCTCCCCATCGAGTTGTACAAGTTGCGACCGGATACGCTGGCACCACATCTCCGATCGATGTTCCTGGAGGCTCATTCGGTGGGCTCCCTCCCGCTGGACCAGCGTCTGGCTACAATCGTGGTTATCCACAAGGAGGGGAGACCTCGGGACCGGGTTACATCCTATCGGCCCATTTCGCTACTGAACGCGGAGTCCAAAATTCTCGCCAAGGTCCTGGCCAATCGGCTGGTCGGCGTGGTGGGCGAACTGGTTCACCAGGATCAGTCCGGCTTTATTCCCCATCGTAGCACGGCCCTTAACTTGCGGCGTTTGCATGGGTGCTCGCACGTGTTCAGTACATACGGGAGCCGGCCATTTTGGCGTCCTTGGACGCCACTATGGCGTTTGACACGCCTGAATGGCCATACATCTGGGCGATGCTTGCGAAGTTTGGCTTTGGCGCAGGGTTCATCAGTTGGGTCAAATTGCTGTATTCGGGCCCCTTGGCGCAGGTGGTGGTGAACGGTAGAGTATCGGCTCCGTTCGAGTTGGGCCGGGGCACGCGGCAGGGCTGCCCCTTATCGCCGCTCCTTTTTGCGCTTGCCTTGGAGCCCCTGGCAGAGTGGCTGCGGTGGGAGCCTTCCATCCGTGGTCTCCGTTGGACCCCCGAGTATGAGGACCGCGTATCCCTATATGCTGATGACATCCTCTTGTACCTAGCTTCCCCACGTAAATCACTTATAGTACTGGTTGATGTTTTGCATTCATTTGGTCGTAACTCCGGCCTTGTCATCAACTGGGCTAAATCGTGTGTGTATGTTCTCTCTGGGGAGGCTCCTATTCTCCCGCGGGGCTGTCCGATCCAGATCGCCCCGCAGGGATTTCGGTACCTGGGTGTCTTCATTACTCTGGACCCGGAGGCCCGGTATGATCGGAACTTGCTTCCCCCCCTCCAGCGCCTGAAGGAAGATGTCACGCGCTGGCGGCGCTTGCCGCTTTCGCCGCTCGGCCGGGCGGCATTGTTTAAGATGATGTCTCTGCCGCGTTTCCTTTACGCTTTGCAGAATACTATGGACCTCGTCCCAGCGCGCTACTTCCGTGAGGTGGAGAGTTTGCAGCGCCGCCTGTTCTGGGACGGGAGGCCGCGTATCGCCCTGGCGAAGCTGACGCTCCCATGGTATGACGGAGGGATCGCCCTCCCGGATATCAAACGGTACTATTGGGCCTCCCAGCTGGCTGCGATTAATCACGGCCTGTACGGGCCCGCCTTAAACCCGGCATTCGAAATGGATAAGATGCTACTCCCGAGTGGGGACTATAATCGAGCGCTCTACTCCAGCGCGCCCGACGCTCGGCTGACCGGCCCCACGCGTGTCATGGTGCGAATGTGGCACGCGGCCAATGTGGCGATGGGGTGGAAGGACCGTCTGACCCGGGCATCACCACTATACGCGTCCGAGCAGTTGGGCTCCCTGTGGACCTCGAAGGGCTTTGAGAAGTGGGACATGATAGGCATCAGCAAAGTGGGGGATCTCTGGACGAGGGGAGGATTTAAAACGTTCGAGATGCTGCAGACGGAATTCCAGTTGCATGACAGGGAGTACTTTCGGTATTTGCAGATCCGTCATGCACTGGGCTCCGTCTTCCCGGACGTTGCATCCATCCCGGAGTATACCCCCCCTGGAGGATAGAGTGCTGGATGGACACGTTCCGGACAGCACGATCTCACTGATCTACAAAGAACTGATCAATGACCGCTCGGGATTGCTGACTGCCCTTCGTGAGGCTTGGGTTGCCGATGGACTGGAGCTGGACGACGAGGACTGGACCTCTGCGGTGGCCTCCCCGAAAGAGGTGGCCATACCGGCCCGCCTTCGCTTCGTCCAGCTCAAGATACTCCACAGAGTCTACATGACGGGGCCAAGGCTCCTGCGTATGGGCTATGCTGTGGACTGGTTGTGTAAGCGTGGGTGTGGCGCTTTGGGGACCTTTCTACATATACTGTGGGAATGCCCGGAGGTGGAGCGATTCTGGCGTGGTGTGCATGAGGTCCTGCGTGTGGTTACGCGTGTGGTGCTGCTACCCGAAGCGAGGAGATGCCTGTTGAATGTGTGGGAACCTACCGACTACTCGGCGCCACAGACGTGGTGGGTGACTCTGGGATATATGGTGGCCAAGCGTGATATTGCTCAACTGTGGGGATCCCAGAGGTCCCCGACTGTCTCGGCCTGGAAGGAACATATGGATTGGTGCATGTCCCATTCAGGCAGACGCGTTTCTGGCCTCATTGGCCGTCATCAGTGCCGATCTCACAAGTTGAAAGGAATGTCCTGGGTTTGACTCGGAGACCACTCCCTCTAAAGCAGTCTCTCGACTCCTCCTCCTTAATGCAGGTGTGTTACTTCTGCTTGTGATTGTCAGGTGAACTGCATATATATATTTTTTTTTATTTTTTTTAATTTTTTTATTAAAAACAATATTAATTACAACAATTGTCTTCATTACCATATTGGATAAAATAAAACCTGCGGGCCCGATTCACAAAGACAAAATCCTAAATGTACTACTCCTAAATGCCTTTTGTGAATAACGAAAGTCGTAAAGTTAGGATTTTGTCTCAGATTACTTTTGTGAATCGGGCCCTCCATTCTTAATTTTGATATTCTGTTCCACTATATTTTTGCGATGGTGATATTTTTGACAACATATTTCTGTCACATAATATTTAAGAATCAATATTTGCTTCATTCATCGTATTTTGAAAATGTCCCTTTTCTCATGAAAAGTGCAGTTACAGAACTATTAGTCATTTTCTCTACTTCGACACAAAGGGAACACAAACCACAAAATGAGGAGCTTATTTATGAGCTCCTTGTTACACTTTTGGCCCGCCGTTGCCTCACTTTTTGTGAGGCTGCAGCGGCATAAATAATGCGCCATGTTGCACCATATTTACAAAGTGACACATCTAAGCAGATGCGTCACTTTATAAAGCCTTGCGCCCCATTATACCTGCATCAGGTATAATGTGTGTAGGGTGGGCGTTCCCCCCACAAAAAGCCTTGTTGAAGTGGCGCAATGAAATCTATCAGATGTCACGGAGCCACTTCTAGAATGCTACTGCGTCACAACCTTTCCCCTGCCTCACAGCAGGCATAAGGGTGACGCAGTGCAATGGGAATAGGCTTCCCTCATTCATTGCTGAAGTTGCATCATGCTTACGACACAACTCCAGCAATGCGTGGGTTTTGCGCCAACAGATACGTCATTATTCCTGACGTATCTGTCATTCCTTGCGACATGGTGCAGCGTACAATAAATGCTGCACATCCATCATGTCTCAAGGAGGGCGCACTGAAAAGTGTTTCATCGCTGCTTTCAGGCAGCAATGCAACACTTTTTCATAAATGAGGCCCTGTATGTACAAAAAGCCCACAACGTAAAACTAGTTTTTTTACTTTGTGAAGGACTCCTATCTTTAACATAGCCTCAATTTAAGGTTTCTTTTCTCACAAAAACAGCTAGTGTAGGACTATCAAATTGTCCTTCTCTATTCCTGAACAAAGGATTCACCGGCTCCTTTTAGGAAGCCTAGTTTTATACTCCACACACACCGAAGAAAAACATTTGGGTTCACTCCTCAAAATTAGTTTTGTTAACATTGTGAAAGATTCCTGTAATTAAAGTAGGCACATTCTGTGGTTTTTATCCCCATGAAAAAGCTGTATGTCAGCCAAAGTGACCTTCTCTACTCTTACATTATGAGCATACCAGCTCAATTCAGGAATACAATTTGTAAGACATTTGTATATGATTTGCCCTTCAAATAACAAGACCATCAACGCTAAGAAAGTCTCTTGTAGATGAAATGAGCACTTTTGAGAGTGTTAAAGCCTTGTCTAAGAATTTCTATTTTGCACTCCAAATGTAAAAGGCTGAACAAATAGATGTTTCAACTTTGTGAAAGATTCCCATGTTTCCCCTGGGCACATTTTGAGAAACTGCCTTCCCATAAAAAGGCAGATGTACCACTGCAAAATTGATTTTTTTCTACTCTTGCACAAAGGACAGCTAGCTCCATTCTATAAATCCACTTACAGAATTTGTGCTCCCAAACACAGTAAATGTTTAAAGTTTGTTAAACAAGGGTTATGTGCATACATATATATTGCAACCTGACTTTTGCGGATTTCGGAGTGCTTCCTAATCGCCAGTGGTCCTGGTTTGAGGTGATGACACATCACGCCTCTAACAATCGAAAAATCCCACTTCCCACATGAAGAATGGACTAGCACTCAAATCTCTGGAATTTATCCATTTTAATTCAAAGGCAGCATTCATAAGGGGATGTATATATTTATATTACCTACTGGAGGTCGCCAGTAGGTAGTTATAGTTAGGACCTATTTTCCATAGGAAATCCGCAACATTCTATTTCCAATAACTTTGGCGCCGATTGATGAATCTTCGTGAAATTTTCAAAACTTCTGGCCAGCTCCGGTCTGCTCCTATCCTGAAAGTCTCAGGATGATTCATGCAGTGGGAGCTGAGAAAAAAGGGGTGTACCAAAACGTGTTTTCCCCATGCAATTTCCCATAGGACCTTTAGCCGCAGCTACAGCCTGAACTGCTGAACGGAATTGCACCAAATTTGGCAATGAGGTAGTCCTCAGTTCAGACTCGTGCCTTTTGCTTAAATGGTGTCAATCTGTTCAGTAGTTCCTGAGAAAATTACACAGTTAAAAGTACATATATATCTATAGGCGCGGTGGATCCGCGCACCCTGAGCACACCCTCCCGATCACGCACTGAATGCTAATTGACTGTCAAGTGGTTGTCAGCATTCGAAACCAGGAACTGTTGGCAGCCATTTTGTGCCTCGGTAGAAGCGCGGCTGAAGAAGTCTGCGGAATAAGTGTGCAAATATATATATTTTTTTTTTAACGCAAAGTGCGCGCAGGGTGCACATATCCTGCCGTAAAACTGAGCTTTTTTTATAATTAGCCCCCAGGGAGGCCAAATCCCGGGGGCAACATTTTTAAATTTAAAGGGGGCCCAGAGGGGCCCCGGGAACCGCCACCCCCCCGGGACTACAAAATTAATTGGGAGGGGCTCGAAAGTCCCTCCCAGTATAAATTGTGGGGGGGCTCAATGGCCCCCCCCAAGCCCCAGGGACCACCACCCCCAGGGGCTTTATGTATTGAGGGAGGGGGGCTGCGTGGCCGCCCTCCTGGAGCCATCGAGGGCCCTGGGGACTGCCACCCCCCAGGGCCGGCTCCTGCAGTATCCTAGGGTGCCCACCCCAGGACACTGTTTGCTATGAGAGGGCGGGAGTCTCCCGCCCTCCCATGGCAAACTTTGTTTGGATTTTGAAAGAGAGAGCAGGGAAACCTGCTCTCTCAATCAAAATCCAAACCATATTGCTTTTCCACAAGGGGAGCTGCATGTTAGCAGCTCCCCATGTGGAAAAGCAATGCCGGCTCCCGAAGGACACGAGAAGCCGGCTGGGAACGTGGGGGCGTTGGGGCTCCCCCCACGGTCCCCAATGTTTTTTTAAGCCCCGGGTGATAGGGTCCCCGGGAATAATAAAAATTAGTGATAGGGGCTATTTTTTTTTTTATGGTAAAATTAGGAGTCGCGCATCCAGCGCGGCCCCCTGGTGTGCACCCGTTGGATGTACGACTACTAATTTGTATGGTGCGCGAATCCAGCGCATGTGGTGCACGACTTCTACGCGTCGGATGCACGATTGTAACGTGTTGGGTGCGTGACTCCAAGCCAAAAAAAATAAACATTTTGAGATATCCATCAAGCTTATGTCTTTAGATCTTGGGTGGCTCTAAAAAGAGCCATTGTGTTTATTGACAGAGTTTTGGTACCTACAAGTAAGTACCGATGCAGAGTCTAAAGTTTATGAGGAAGACTCTGTTTCCCTCATCTGTAAAATGTACACCATCTCTCCTATAGATGCCATCCATATTGAAATGCAGATTGTTGTGGTAAATGGACCCCATTCTATAGTCGGAGAAAAGTAGAAACCGAGTTATTCACATGTTTCCTAGCTTTCTCAATCTGTGGACAAAATTGATTGGACCAGTTCTATTTCTGCCTTTGGCATATGTTATAACAGACAAAGGCAGTTTGGGGGAAAAGTGACATCAGTTCTGCAAAGGTTTACTTGATAAGCATTTCCATGCCTACCCCAGTCAAAGTGCCTAGGTCATTGCCACCACAGTGCACAATTATGAGGTCAGGGTGTTGGAGATGTAAAAAGGATTTTACCAATGGCATCAATTGGTGCCACTTCAACCCTCTCTGTCCAATCCATTTAATGTCTACATTTGGCAAACCTAGGTCTTTGTGAATGCCTTTATTTTCTGCATACCTTTTGGCTCCAGAAAATATAGCTGTGTCCCACAATCCACACACTAAGCATCTTGAAGGGAGGTCTGGATGCACTCAGATGGTCTCTGTAAATGAAATGGCAGTTTGAAAAGTAAGATTTTTCTAAAATGGTGGATAAGATGCAGTTTTGAAAAAAGAAAAGAAATGATTGGTTGTTTGACAACATTCTACACTGAAAAACAGGGTGCATGTTTGTTTTTTAAACACATGATTTTTATTGGTTAACAAAAACTGATTGAAAGGAACATTACATAGGATAAGCTGATATGTTGAAAAGTCAAGCACACTTGCTATTTTGATTAGCAACATTGTGCGCTGAACTTGTGACCTCTGTGCTCAGTTAAGTGTGCCATGAACTGTTTCTATGGTAACAGGCAGATGGCAGATTGGGGGTATGGTTCAAATTTGTCATTTGGAAAGGGTTGAAATGTGTAACCAATAGAAATGTGTGTTTGCTTTTGAATTAATGTGGGAAGCAATGTGATTTGATGTTTACATGTATATGTGTGCAAAATGAGACGGAAACTTTGCCATTCTTTGGTTTTGCTGACAGGTGGACAGTGCAGAGATTCTGTATAAGAAAATCTAGCGTGTGACTGACATACTTCTTAATCCACAAAACAATTTGAAAGGTGAGTTATTTAATTGTGAGGGGATGTATTTGGTCCATTTTGATTTCTTCACACTGTGTTTCTCCTTCTAAAGTGCAGGGAGTACTTTTTTTTTGTCTAGAATCTTATTGTGAGTGTGTGTGCATTTAGAAACCATTCTGAGATAAGCATTTGTGTTTTTAATGTGTTTGCAGACAGATAACTGTGCTGTTTTCATGTTTTGGTAGAATTAGAAACTGTAAAATGAGTTAAGTTTCTACACTAAAATGCAGTACTCCTTCTTGACTATTAAATGTGGTTTGGCTAAATGCAAGGGATAGTGTTGCTTGTCTAGGATCACACAGTGAGTCTGTGTGCATTTGGAAATCTTTTTGAGAGAAACATTTTGGTACTAAGGTGTAGTAGAACATTTTGTGCAATGTGTGCAGTCACCTTACATCTTGTAGACTAGTAAATGTATTTTTGTGAAATGCAAGGGATAGTGTTGTTTGTCTAGAAGTCGGTGTGCATTTAGGAATCATTCTGACAGAAGCACTCTGCACACATTCCACAAAATTGTCTACCACACATTTGTATAGTCACCTTATGTCTTGTAGACTAGTAAATGTGTTTTGGTAAAATGCAAGGGATAGTGTTGCTTGTTTAGAATCACACTGTGTGTGTGTGCATTTAGGAATTATTCTGAGAGATGCATTTTATAGTAATATGTAGTAGAACATTTTGAGGAATGTGTGTAGTCACCTTACGTCTTGTAGAGTACTAAATATGTTTTGGTAAAATGTAAGGGATAGTGTTGCTTGTCTAGAATCACACTGTGAGTCTCTGTGCATTTAGGAATCATTTGGAGAGAAGCATTTTGGTATTTCATGTGTTTGCAGACATATAACTGATTAAAAACCTATTGTGTGTTCACATTTTGGTTGGATTAGAAATCAGTCATTCTTTATATATTTGCAAAATTAGTCAGGCTCCTATACTAATATGGACTATCCCTTCCTGTATACTAAATGTGTTTTGGTATTATCCAAGGTACAGTGTTTGTTGTCTAGAATCACACTGTGAGTCTGAGTGTATTTAGGAATGATTCTGAGAGAAGCATTTTGGTATTTGACTGCCGTTGCAATCCCATAGTGACTCTTTCAGTACCATGTAGTAATGCATTCACTAAAGTAAAACTCCACCAATTATGAAGTCAGCCAGTGTCTCTCCTTATAGTACTGTAATTATTCAGTCAGTAAGCATGTACTCATGCAGTGACCCAAGCTTTAGGACATGAAGTGTTTCAAACTGCTATGCAGTATGCATGTAGTGGTCTAACCGCCTTTACACTTTGGCTTCAGGCCTACAGTTCCGCAGTCACTATTCATACACTCCAGCAAACAGTGTGACTGCTCTTGATATTCCATAGAGACTCTTTCAATACCATGTACTAATTCATTCACTAAACTAAAACTCAACCAATTATGAATTCACGCAGTGTTTCTCGTTATAATACTGTAATAATTCAGTCAGTATGCATGTACTCATGTAGTGAGCCACGCTTTAGGGCATGGAGTGTTTCAAACAGCTATGCACTATGTATATAGTGGTCTAACCACCGTCACACTTGTGCTTCAGGCCTACAAATCCCCAGTCACTATCCATACACTCCAGCAAACACACTGTGACTGCTGTTGCAAACCCATAGTGACTCTTTCTGTACCATGTAGTAATCCATCCACTTAAGTAAAAGACGCCTGCACTGGGGGACGCAGCGGAAGCAAACTTGCACACTACACGCCCCAGAAGGCTGAGAGCCAGCACCAGCAGCAGAGGTCCCGCCCCTGTGACCGGGGACCGCATTTAAACTCCTCGCACATCCCGCTTCAGGGGAGACGCAGCGCCTGCACTGGGGAATGCAGCGGAAGCAAACTTGCACACTACACGCCCCAGAAGGCTGAGAGCCAGCACCAGCAGCAGAGGTCCCGCCCCCTGTGACCAGGGACCGCATTTAAACTCCTCACGCCTCCCGTTTCGCAGGACGTGCGCGAGCGGGTGCCGGGCTAGGCCCGGGCAAAGGGCGGGCCGTCTGAGGCAGACCGAGGCAGGGCTGGGCCCGGACTCTTTCGCTTTATCTGGTACAGTTCCCGCATTTTATTTATTTAATTTCCCCACAGTATCCGGGTCTTTCCCAGTCGACCATCTAGATGGGTGTTGTTTCCTAGAGGAGTCATTGAGTTTACCCTACTATAGTGTCCACTTAGCCTGGAGTGTTCTCAGTTTATTCACTTGGTGAGGTTGTCTTGGGGGTCTTATTCAGGACTGATGGGGGAAGAGGAAAGTAATGCAGGGGATGGTTGGCCAAAATGCTTCCACCTTTAACCAAAGTAAGAAAAAGAGACAAAAGAAATCGACCAAAGGTGCTGCTGCCAACTGTGTGATGGACAGAATAGATACTGTCATTGAAGAGTGCGAACGTATATTGGGAAATGCCCCAAGTCCCAATGTAGAAGAACCCATCCAAAAATTTTCTGTATCCTCTTCTAAAAATCCAGTGATACCCCAGTTATTTTTTAAACATAAGAAAGGTGGGTTAAAGCGGATTGTTGGGGATCCCTATGTGCCTTTGGATTTAAATGAAAGTAACAAGGGAGTTGTTCAGGTAGAGGATGAGACTAGTAGTGAATCTACCCCTAATGTTATTTGCTCTAATAGATTTGCCCCTCTAGTCTCAATGAGCGCTAACTATGATTCCACCCCTTCTGAGTCCGCTCTGAAACATTCTAGCTCGGACATTGTTGCCCCTGCACCCATACCATTGGAGAATTAGAAAGGGTGATCAAGGAACTTAGAGGGGAGGTCATGGGTATAAGGGGACTATTAACGGATCTCTTGGACCGTACCCAATACACACATTCTGAGAACCCGTATTATTCCTTGGGCGGTACCAAACCCACCAACGAAGTAGACCCAGCCCCCATTGGTGGGGGTAATAAGAATGAGAATAAAATTCAAGTTGGGTTAGAGAACCGGATGCAGCATTCTAGGGGGGATGGGGAAGTCCCTAAGACCATCCACGAAGATCGTATCACCATCCCTAGTAGGAGTGGCAGTCACTATTTGGGCCCTAAGCCTAGATCATTGAATCTAGGGTCGCAGCGGATGCCCAGATCCCCTGTGGATCGAGACCAAATTGGCCCCGTCCCGAAATCTCCAAACATTATTCCTATGACTAATGTCCCAAAATTACCCATTTCAGGTTCTCACGAGTCCAGTGAGTCGTTAATCAATAAATCGATCCACTGGATCCGCCATGTTCGAGGGTGCCGATCTGTTATTAGGGAGGACATCGTGAAAGCTAAGAGATGTTCTACCCCTGATCCCAATTTTGATAGGATTGAATTAACTTTGGTGGACGCCCTATTGGTTGAGAATCTGGTTACACTAGAATATAGAACCTCCTCCCCAGACCCCTCTAGAATTCAGTTCAGGCGATGGATAGCGACATCCTACAATACTGTATTAAAAAGAGGAGCTCCATCCTTATCTTCCCTTGATAAAAATGATTGACTCTCTGCGCCCTATTTAGCCGAGAATACAAATAGTATAAGTCTTACCACTCAGGGCACCTTCCCCTTACGCAATTTAAAATCTCCACTTTGCCAGATCTTACATGCTCAGCCCAATCTAACCAACCTTGCTAGCTTATCCCCGACGAAAAAACTGAAAATATTGTTCTGGAATATAGCAGGCCTTAAGAAAAATATGAACATACCGTCATGGGTCGAGTTTGTGGGCACGCATGATGTCTGTGTCTTTCAGGAGACATGGAGCATGGAAGCGCTCTTTATTTCAGGATATGCCACCTACTTCATTCCCGCAACCTCTAGTGACAAGGGAAGACCCTCTGGAGGTCTCCTAATATGGATTAACCTCGATTTGGGGTGGTCTATTACTCCTAAAGAAAGCAATAGTCATGATATTTTGTGGCTATCCATTAAGGCCCCAAAAAAAGGAGAATCCCTTAACCTCTTCAATGTCTACATTAGGGGAACAGTGAATGGCAGGCCATCGACCATCTTGAGTGAGCTAGAACTCCTCTTAGTAAAATGCCCACCCACCTCAAAAACCATCATAGCCAGCGACTTCAATTGTACTTTTGAGCCCCTGGGCAACGAGGACCCCTTAAACCTAGCTGAAGAGGACAATAGATGGGGAGTACCTCCTCTAATCCTGGCCCCAATTAAAAAATGGACTGAGTTTGTTATGCAGGTGAACGCCCTCATTTTGGAATACGGCCTAAGAGCCGCAAATGGAAGAACTTTATCAGACCTTAAGGGGGCGAACACCTTCAACAAGCTGACATGTCCACCCCGTATCGACTACATCTTGCTGGATTAACGCCTCTGGGAAAGTCTAGCCGATATGGAGGTTAGCCCCACTGTAGATAGTGACCATAACCCTCTAATTTTATCCTTGCAGAATCGTTGGGCTGTTCCGCTGTTAAAAGTATCTGTATGTACTGCGGACTCCCTTCCTTCTAAAGAGGTAGCACTCTCTAACTGTTGTAGGCGGCTAAGGTGGCCTAGAGTATTAGCGGATGAAAAGAAGATCTCTCTTATCTCCACGATACTAGTCGAAAAATCTAGAGATCTCGAGGAAGCTATGGCTTCGACCCAAACGAGGGGTAAGATTTCAACAATCCATCAGGAAACTATCTCCTTGATTGCGTAACAGTTTCTAGGAAGCACCAGCTCAGGAAAAAGGAAACCCCCAAAAAATAATCTTAACCCTTGGTTTACAGGACTCTGTAAAGAGAAAAGAAAAGCTTTAATAGCTGCTGTCAAAGCAAAAAATTGCATTAGGGTCAAATTAGCGAGGAGAGATTACAACTTATCCTTGACATTAGCTAAACGTGCTTGGGTGGAGGCACATTGGGACGAGTTGAAAATAGCGGCAACTGAGAGAAACCCTGCTTCCTTCTGGTCTCTAATTAGCAGTAAAAATAGGGCAGGCACTGTTCCAATTCCGAATCATATATATAGCCAGAATTGGTGGGATCATTTTTCAAATCTATATGCTGATGTCGTAGAGGGAGAACGAGTGCCCAGCAGGGTCATCCAGTACTTACCTATTCCGGACCAAATAATTCCTTTTAGTCTGGATGAGGCTGTAAGTGCCATTGATAGTATTGTACCAGCTAAAGCCGCAGGACCAGATGGCATTCCGGGCGATCTGTTCCGCTTGGAACCAGGTAGATGGGCTAAATATATCCAGTATCTGATCAATAGCCTGTTAGAGGGTGGCGAAGTCCCCCTATCCTGGAAACCAGCTGAAGTTATCCCCATTTTTAAGAAAGGCGTTCGCCAAGACCCTGCCAAATATAGGCCCATCAGCCTTGTAGATTGTATGCAAAAAGTGGCAGGGCGTACCCTCCTCAATAGAATCCACTCTTGGATGAAGGAAGGGGGAATTCTAAATGCCAAGCGGGCTTCAGGAAAGCTACTAGTACTATAGATCAAGTCTTCCGTCTATTATTACTTTATTGGAAAGTGGTAGTTATTGCAAAGGGGAGCCTATGTCTCGCCTTCATTGACCTCAAGACGGCATTCGATCTAGTCCCACGTGCAAAGTTGTGGGCAGTCTTGCAGGAAATGGGAATACCCCCTTACATTCTATCCCTTTTAGTTCGTCTTCATGACGATACTTCCGCAAGTATTAGATGGGGAGACCAAGGCCAGACTACAGAGAGCATCCCAGTAAGGAGAGGAGTCCACCAGGGCTGTGTTCTGGCTCCCACACTATTTTCGCTTTATGTGAATGGTGTGGTGGATTTCCTGAGCCACATTCCAGCTGATGCACCAACCCTGGCGGGAGAAAAAATAGCCACACTTCTCTTTGCTGACGATACTCTCTTGATCTCCAAATCCCATATGGGTCTCCAAACACTACTTACTCGCTTCCAGGCATTTTGTACACAAAAGGGCCTTACTATTAACATTTCTAAAACAAAATGTATGGCTTTTAATCCTGGAAAACAGTTAAGACCCAAACTTATCCTTAATGGCTCACACCTTGAGCAAGTTCATTGCTTTGATTATTTGGGGATGAGGCTATCGGACAAATTGTCATGGGGACCCCACCTGAGCAAGATGCTCCTAAATCATAAAAGGGCAGCGGGGGCAATTCTAAGAGAGCAGCGCCTGTCCACCTCTAGATTGGTTTCCCCTGTCCTGGTTGTATATGAGGGGAAGGCAGTAAGCTCGGCAACCTATGGAGCGATACTTTGGGGGTTCGAACAAATAGCAGAGATCCAAAAGTCTGAACAAGTTCTTAAGAGACATGGTCTCTGTCCCCCACTGTGCCCCCCTAACTCCTCTGTTCCTCGATATGGGGAGGCACCGGGTGAGCGATACAGTCAGATTACGCCCCCTCTTGTATTCGGCAAGACTAAGATCCACCCCTGAGTTATCACACTATGCGGCAGGACTCAGCGAACTGATTACTATGGACACGGGCAAAAGGGTAAAATGGCTCAACGAACTCTAGGAACTCTTATTGTCTCTGGGCCTAGTTGATGCATGGGAGAACAAACCACAGCCATCTAAGGCTGAGCTAAAAAAGATCTATTGGAACTGGATACACCAACGGCTCCTATCCTACCCGAGGCATGGGAAATTATCGGAGGACTTCCTACAGCACAAACAAGTTGGCCATTTGGAACCCTATCTAGACTTTATTCGAGTCCCTATGGATAGGAAGCTGTATATACTATTCCGGTTTGGGTCATTGTACCTTAATGCTTCAGTTGCCCAAAGGGACCCAGCAAAAAAATCTTTCCTCCAGTTGTTTGTGTTGCAATGTACTGTACGAAACTATAGCTCACTGCCTATTTGCATGCCCGGCTTACTGGCAGGCCAGGAATAAATGGCTCAAACCCATCTGTGTTCAGTTAGGAACAAGGAACCATCAAGTTGCACTCTGCATCTTGAGATCTGATGCGTCCAGGCCGTTCTTTGTGTGCGGAGTTGCCAAATTTCTGAGCCGTGCTTGGATTATTCGCACGAAAGCTACTTCCAAAGCTATAAAATCAGACAACGCAGCTATCCAACAAATTTGAACCGACTTTTCTGTATAAGAGGATTAAAGGAATGAACTGCGTCTTTGAGATTCCCTGTTGATACCTGTATTTCGTTTTTAATGGGAACCCGCATTTTATGAATTGTTGTTCTATCTATTGCTGTCACCCTGAGTTTTAAATTTTACATTTTTATATATCCCTTTTAATTATCATAAATTTGGAAATGTACAATAATGATGTTATGGTTGCGAAAGCTTTTATGATAGTAATTATCGAATAAAGAAAATTGAAATATTAAGTAAAACTCAACCAATTATGAATTCACCCAGTGTCTCTCCTTATAGTGCTGTAATCATTCAGTCAGTAAGCATGTACTCATGCAGTGAGCCAGGCTTTAGGGCATGAAGTGCTTCAAACTAGTATGCACTTTGCATGTAGTGGTGTAACCACCATCACACTTGTGCTTCAGGCCTACAATTCCCCAGTCACTATGCATACACTCCAGCAAACACACTGTGACTGCTGTTGCAAACCCATAGTGACTTTCTGTCCAATGTAGTAATACATTCACTAAAGTAAAACTCAACCAATTATGAATTCACCCAGTGTGTCTCCTTATAGGACTGTAATCATACAGTCAGTATGCATGTACTCATGCAGTGAGCCAGGCATTAGGACATGGAGTGTCTCAAACTGCTATGCACTATGCATGTAGTAGTCTAACCACCTTCACACTTGTGCTTCAGGCCTATAATTTCTTAGTCAGTATTTATATAAAATGTGTTTGTATAGTAATAGAAAAGTATAATTTATAAAGATATTAATATACATTTATTTATAATAATTTTTTACAGATGCTGTTTATCACCATTAAAATAAAGTTATCATGCCGGACAAAGTAAAGAAAAGAACAGAAAAAGGACAGTTACTTGAAGAAAAATCAACCACAAGTATTGGATAAACAACATAATGTGGCTTGAAAACATCTTCTGGTAAGATCAAAAAGCAATTTATTAAAAATGTTTGTAGGGCCAGACAGAATGCACAGAATGCTGAAACCACTGAGAATGCTTCAACTAGAAAAAATACTCAAAATCATAGGAAAAGAAAAAAAGGAAATGGACAGACAGTCAAAGGACACGAAGTACAGTAAAAGAAGACAAAATCAGTATAAAGAAATACGCAAAACATTATTTTACAAGAGTAGTACATAATTTGCTGAAAGTTACGAAGAAATATAAAAAGAGAGCACTATTTTATAAAAAGAAGCATATTGAAACCATTGTTGAAAAGGCTTTTGAAGTAAAAAGGAAACTATTCATTTTAGTATTAAACAGAATTTAATCACTAGATAAACCAATCCATTTAATGAAAGCCAAAAGGAAAAGGAAAAGAGTAATTGACAGAAGTAATTTTTGTGATTTTTTTATTTAGGGGAATGGAAACATAGTTCAAGTTCTGAACCTTTTTTTTAATGAAGAGAGTTATTTTCAAACCAATGATTTGTTGAATGCAGTTGACACCAGTGGTCGAGCTTATGAGGTTAGAAATGGTTGTCCAATTGACAAAGAGAAAATGGTTCCCAGAAATGCAGAAGAAGTGATAGCTGATGAAGTTCTAGGGAGACGTCCTAAAAACCCAGTGTACACTTGGGATTGCAGTAGTATTTGTAGTGTACAACAAGAATCTGTTGATAAATTATGCGATTTCTTATGAGCATATCGTAAAAAAAGTGTTAAACAAAAGATTAATGTGTTGCAAGGACTAGACCCTTGCAGAGTGAGAAGAAATACGGGTTTGCAAGGTCATTCTCTGGCTTGTCTTTCTAGGAAAGTTTGTCAAAGTGTTTTTCACCATTTCGGGATGTTGGCAGTACATCATACTCAAATGCGGAAGTTAGGGAGAAGATTGTATTATGCAAAAAGTCCAGCACTAAAGTTAAATGAGTTTAACAGTGCTCTTTTGCGTGGGTCAGTATCAGATGTGACGAAGAATTGTGATGAAATAGAGTTTTGTTAGTTTGGTCCTCAACAAGAGAGTGCAGAAACTGATACATTAATAGAACAAAATGTTAAAGACAATGTAGAACCCACTATTACAAATAATTTTGAAGATCAAATTACAAAGTTTAAGGTGATTTCAGGTGAAAGACCAAATTTTTCTTGTGTTTGTTGTCGGCGAACTCACTATAAAAATCAGACTAGGAGTGTTAATCTGTATTTAAAAAGTGAAACAGAAAATAATAATAAGTGGTAGGAATTTGCAACTTATTTGTTGGTAGAGAATTGTTTTGATTTGGGTTCTGACCAGCGTATTTGCAAATATTGTTATAACAAATTAGATGAGAATAAAATGCCCGCTAGAGCTGTTAATAATAATCTAGAGTTGGTTGCTATTCCTCCAGAGCTGATAGATTTAAATACCTATGAGTCTATTCTCATTCAATGTGTGCACCCGTTTCAGGCTATTGTTCGTATGGAGCCTAAAACAGGTAAATTGCCTCCATCAGATTTACAAAGAGGATTAAAAGGAAGAGTTGTGTATTTACCATTAGATTTAAAGAAAAACATTGAAACTATTGGTGTAGACCGTGTAGAAAATGAACCACTATTTATTCTAGTTAATGGTGTTCCTACTAAGAATAAGAAAATCTGGCAAGAGTTAGTGGATGTTAGGAAAGTACAAAAGGCAACATTGTATCTGATAAAAAATAATGGGTACTATAGAAATGTGTTTGTAGGAGGTGAAATAGATTTAGCAGAAGATGCTGAAACGTCAAGTGGACAAATTGAAAAAGTGGACATGTCCAGATGTGAAGAAATCTATGAACATTACAGTGTACATCCACTTTGTTCCAAAGAAGTGATGGGGAATACTATTGAGTTATTCCAAATGAAAAAAGCAAAAGGAAGTCCCATGAGTGTATGGGAAGGGAGCTTGGAAGCTCGTTGTTTCACGCAGTTGTTTCCAACAGGAAAAGGTAGACGATATGATGAACATCCTGTGCAGATTCCTGCATCTGAATATCGGACAACAAGATTATATGCAGAAGAACCAAGATTTCGACAATGTATCCCTTATATGTTTCATCTTCTGTTTGAAAGTGACTTGTCTGGACTTTCATATGCAGTAAATCACATTTTAAAAAATTGGAGTGCATCTGCAAAGACTTTTATTGATAAAGTGCATCAGAGATGATCATTTAGAATCTCAGTTGATTAATCTGATGGCATGTCAGTGTGGGACTAATGAATTTTGGTACCGTCGTCATGGAGAACTGAAATGTATGCTACGGCACTTAGGAACTTCTACATGGTTCCTTACCCTAAGCTGTGGTGAATACGCTTGGGATGATTTACTTGAATTTCTTCGAGAGGCAAATTCCAATATAAAACATATTGAATACAAGACACCTGGAGAATTGTGCTCTTTGGATCCTGTTAATGTATGCAGATATTTCAATCCTAGATTTGAAGCTATGATGTCATTTATCTGCAATAAAAAAAATCCTCCTCTTGGAGAAGTTGTGGATTTCTTTTGGAGAAAGGAGTATCAAACAAGAGGAGGTGCTCCTCATATACATATGCTGTTATGGATCAAGGACGCCCCCAAATTTGGAACAGATTCAGATGATACTGTTTTGTCTTTTATTGAAGAATATACCACATGTGCTGTACCCAAAAGCACAGAAGACAAAAACTTAAAACAACAAGTCTTGCGATTCCAAAGCCATCGATGTGGAAAATACTGGCGACGAAAGTACAAGTCTATGGATAAGTTCTATACCAAATGTCGTTTTGCATTTCAACGTCCTGTATTATCCAAAGGAAGAGTGAACAATATGTCAGCTATGCGACATACCATCACAAGAAAGTCTCCGAAAAATACCTACAACTTAAGAAGAAGCGAAGAGTCAAAATACATAAATGACTACAATCCAGTTATTTTATCCATGTGGAATGCTAACCTGGATATTCAGTAGGTTGCGGACAATTCCATTGCTGTTGCTCGATATGTAACGTCCTACATTACTAAATCAGAAAAGATGGAATTTAAAGAAATGTGGGAAGAGATTTCTCACGAGAAGACTCCAAGTAAGAAATTATACAGTTTCAGTTTGAAGATGTTATCACATCGAGAAATTGGAGCATATGAATGCTCAGATCGTTTATCATCTGCAAGTCTATACTCCAAATCTAGAATAATCATTTGGGTGAGTCTAGGTCTTGCAGCAATGCAAAATCGGATACTGAAATCTGTTCAAGAAATTGAATATTTAGCAGAAAAAGAACCAGAAAGTACGGATATTTTGAAAATGAATATGTTGGACACATATTACCCAAACAGAAGTCATCATCTTGAGAACATGTGTCTCTATGAAGTGCTGCAAAACTACACTTTTAAACGGAATACTACAGAGAACATCAATTATGGAAAATATGAAGTCAATGGTTACGAAGGATGTTTGGTGAAACAAAGGAAAGGAAATTTGATTAATCACAGGAAGCTGAGTTGTGACACTGCTTATAAGAGGGAATTTTACTATTTAGCCCCTTTGCAACTGTTCAAACCGTGGTGTTCAGAACTGGAATTACTTGGAGATTTTCAGAGCTATGAAGATTCCTTTAATGCTTGTAAAGATAGCATATAATGCAGTGCTTTTGCAAATTATGTGAAAATGTTGAATGATGAAATTGATCAAGAAGCTACAATTGCAGCTGAGATTGCTAGAGACAGTTCTCAAGACAGTCAAAGTTCTGCTGTGCTGAGTCAAGATATCCACTAGGACAGCCAATTGTTGAAAATGAAGCAGCAGTTGCCATGAATGAGGTGGAAATAGCAATGCATCAAGCTCAAGAAGATGTAATGGACTTAGCAAACTTGGACGAACAACTAAATGTTGAACAGAAACAAATATATCAGCAAGTGAGACAACAAACTGACCATGGATTACCTCATGAAAAGAAAGAGTGCTCGTGCACATCATTTCAACCTATCCGAATGTATCGGAGTAGACAAGCTGGAACAGGAAAAAGTTTCTTAATTAAAGTAATTACACGTTATCTCCAGAAAACAACTGAGTCACGTTTGTCTTGTGTTGTCACTGCTCCAACTGGGTTGGCAGAACATAACATTAAAGGAATTACTTTACATCGTTTACTAATGCTACCAGTAGAGCATGAGAACAAATTGGAATACCACAAGCTATCTGAAGAAGCTTGTTGTGAAGTTTCAAGAGTCCTGAAGAAAATTAAACTTCTCATTATTGATGAGGTAAGCATGGTCTCAAACTTAATGCTTGCCTTTGTGCATTTAAGAATGCAGCAAATTCTTCAAACAGAGTATGACGTGTTATTTGGAGTAAAACACGTCATAGTTTTTGGAGATCTACTGCAACTGACTCCTGTAAAAGGACAACCAGTATTTAAAACTCTTGTGCATGAAGACACCAGACAGTCTCTGGGTAGTTAGGAAATGTGAACATTTGGTCATATTTTGAATACAAAGAACTCACTAAAAATATGCGACAGGCTAATGATGCTGAATATGGAAGTATTCTTCAAGACATAAGAACTGGACTACTGACAGAACATGGCAAACAAGCTTTGCAGAGTCGATTACTTGCCAATTTGTTTCCAAATGAAAATGTAGTTCCTGAGAAAATATACATGAAAATTGCAGAAAGTAAATCTGTAATCTGCTTAATGCCAACACTGCGCGAGTGTTCTATAGTCAACTAACAACTTTTGAAACTGGAAAATGAAGAAATTATAAAAATGGAAGCCATCGATAAAATAGAGCATGAAGGAATCACTATTATTTTGATGGGAAAATTTAAAAAAAAATTGGATTCTTTAGAAAAACAGATATCTAAAACGGCTGGTTTAGAAAAGAATCTATATGCATGTATAAACTGTCGGGTAATTTTAAGGCGTAATTTGGATGTAGAAAAAGGTTTAGTTAATGGAGCAATGGGTAAGTTGTGGATTTTGTTAATTATTAGAAAAAAGGTGGAATTGAATTTTTAAAAATTAAATTTGATCAGATTGAAGAAGATAAAGAAATTGGTCGTTGTTCAGTTTGTTTTTTGCTTGTTAAAGATTTATATGTCCGTAGGAAACAATTTCCATTTCCTCTGGCATACGCAGTGACTATTCATAAATCTCAAGGATTAAGTGTAGACAGTGCTTTGGTGAACATTGGATCTACCGTGTTTAAAGAGGGTATGGTATATGTTGCTTTGTCGTGAGTCAGAACATTATCTGGTTTGTTTCTGATTGATTTTGATGACACAAAGGTTACTGCAGATGCAAACTGTGTAAAAGAGTATAAGAGGTTAAGAAGAACATATCCTCCTAATTTAGGTCAATATCCTGTATTTGAAAAGCGTGTGGTTGGTCGAAAAAGAAGGTATGAGAATATCTGTACTGAAGGTGTAGAGAAGGGAAAAAAACAAGATCATGTTGTCATTGCAAGCAAAAGAAAAGGACACTGTTGAAGAGATTGTTGGTTATCAGTTTGAAAATAGTTCAGGTGTCAACTGCTATGCTAATGTAGTGGTCAATGTTGTGTTTTTTCTTGAAGGTTTGCAACAGCAAATTATGGAGAATCGGGGGAAAAAAGATTTTGTTCCTTGTTGCATTCTGTTTATGAAAAATTGAGAACTGATACAAGTAAAATACAAACCGTTTCTGATGTTCGTAATCTTCTGGATTTATGTTCTGGTTCTACACAATTTACACAAAATATCCAACAAGATGCTCAGGAATTTCTAATGTAAATGCTTACCGTATTGGAAAATGAAGGTGTAGAAATAGAAAATATTTTTGGCCTTTGTTATAAATGGGAACATCATCGTGAACATTGTATGTATACGTGTAGCACTAATGTAGACACTGAAAGATTTCTATATCTAACATTACCGGACTGTAAATCAGTGTCTTTCAATAAATTAGTTAAAGCTGCAAATCAAAACATCGAGTGTAGCCAATGCAAATCAGAAATGTTATCAACATTATTTTTACAAAGATATGGACAATATATCATTTTAATGATGCAACGTTGTACAGCTGATGGAAGAAAATTGGACACTTTAATAAAACATTTTGTAGCAAACTCAACTATCAATATCAGGAAGGACTTTTGTAGCAGTAGCAATAATTTTCCTTGATGGTCCTTCCACATCATCTGGACATTACACTGCCGACCTAAAATGTGACAAAGGCTGGACACTTTGTAATGATGCTCAGTTGGTTTTCAAACAACGTTTGCCTAGCGAATTACTAAATTCCTACCTAATATTTTTAAAGGCAAAGTTTTAGGAAGATAATTCAGCCTCTGAGGAATTTATTTTTATAATTTATTAGGATTACCATTGGACAATTTACATAACAAGGAGTGCAAAAATACCATTTGGCCTCATGGAAAGGTATATGTTTGAATTATGGACTTTTTCTTACACATTGTCTCGGTGTATATTTTTAAGCGACAACATTTACAGTGTTTATAAATTTGTTATAACATTTTCTTATCACTAAACATTTTATATATGTGTGATTTGTATGATCTGGTATTTTGCTGAGGATAGATTGTTGGGTTTATTTAAACAATCTTTTTGATTGTTTTTTTTGGCCCGCTGTTAGGTGATGAGTACGATTGAAATCACTGTTTCTAGTGAAATTCAATATATTCTGAGAACAGCAAAAAAAGGTAAAGAAATTACTTTGTAAAAAGTTTAAATTATGCTGTGTTGTTAAAAATGTATTATTACATGTTATAACAATTTTTTCTTTTCTTTCACAGATCCTAATTCTAAAATAAGCAATTTACATTATAAAAAACAACTGAATTAAAATGTGTAGCGTTTTTTAAATGTATTACTGCTGAGATAAGTTTAAGTTAGTTTTAAAATGCACTATGGCATGTGTTTCAACACAGTTGAAAAAAGTGAAGATGGATGGAGTAGATTTGTGCCAGAGAATTCCATTGCAGACAGGTATCAAATACGACACAACTTCAGAGCACCTGTCTGCAAGACACATGGTATAGTATACAATAGAGAGATATGGTGGTCTTGTGGGACCTGATAATTTTAGAATTAAAATAAATAAATCTCTTTAACTTAAAGTACATAACTGAGTGTTTTTGCACATGTCAAATTAGGCCCCATCCCTTCCCTTCAGTAATATATAAACATGTCTTATAAGTTTCCTAAAACGTAAGTACTTGTACATTTATCTTGTTCTCTGTTAGCAGTACAGAAATGTACTCATATGATAAGAATTGGCCTACTATTAACTCTGTTTCATATTTACAAGGAGAGGAAAATGTACTCTGTATACCTTTTAGTTTTCCATGTAAATACAATCTCCTCATACACACCACTTTTCATTGAAAACACGTACTATAGATGTTGCTGTGCGTGTTTGCTCAGAAGATTCATGGAACAAGACACATTTCCAGTTTAAAAAAAAAATCATAAATCTGGACATGTATGTGAATGCTGCACCATCCTCCAAGTGGTGTAGCAAGGCACAACAAGGAGAATTGTTTTCACTTCTCATTTTTTCGCCTTCAATATATGCTACAATGCACAGCATATATTGAAGGAAAAAATGCCTTCACTGATTGTTTTTGTGCAGGAAGGTGTCCCTTTCTGCACAAAAACAATCTCCACATGACAGACATCCTTGAACCATGGTGCAAGTGTGCCTGTGTCACCACATGGCTGCAGTTTAAGCAGCTGTGGAGAGGGAAGCACAGACTTGCGACATATTTATGTACATGTTACATCCCTGTGCTTCGGAAGTACCACAGCACTCTGTAGCTAAACACTTTACAGTGTCATGCTGCAGCACTTCCTTATAGTTCTGCACTTCTCCATTCACCATACACCATAAATGCTTTCTTTCAGTCAATTAATTATCTACTACACATACATTCATGTAAACTTTCACACACTAGCATACAAGTTTAGCTCTTTTTTTTAACCAGAGTAGTTAGATCTGAGAAGAACTTTTTTTTTCTTTTTGTTGTTATATATATATATATATATATATATATATATATATATATATATAATCTACTGGCGGTCGCCAGTAGATAGTTATAGTTAGGACCGAGTTTCCATAGGAAATCTCAAAATTCTATTTTGAATAACTTTCGCGCCGGTTGACGAATCCTCGCGAAATTTTCAAAACTAATGGGGCGCTCCGCTCCGCTCCTTCCCTGAAAGTCTCGGGGGGGATTCGTCAAGCGGGGGCCGAGAAAAAGGGGGGTCCCAAAACGCGTTTTCCCCATGGATTTTTCCATAGGGACTTTAGTCGCAGCTACAGCCCGAACGGCTGAACAGAATTACGTGAAATTTGGCAGAGAGGTAGCCATAAGGTCAAAGAAGTGCCTTTTGCAGGTCTGGTGTAAATCTGTTCAGTATTTCCTGAGAAAATAGCATTTAAAAGCATATATATAACTATACGCGCGCACCGTGCGCGCTGGGTGCGCGCACCCTGCCGTGCGCGAGCGCAATTCTGATTGGTTGTTAGATCTTAGTAAACATTCGAATCGGTCGAAACCAGGAAGTGTCGGCCGCCATTTTGTCTCTCGCACTCTAAGGGGGTGAAAAACAAAGGTTGAGAACGTGAAAAGGGAGCAGGCTGGACAGTTCCTGACCCCCTAGCATTTGTCAGGGGGTCCCAGAAAGACCCCTAAGGGCCAAAAAAAGTTTTAATTTTTTTCGCGAAAAATCGCGGAGTGCGCGCAACGTGCGCGCACGGGGGAAACGGAAAAAATTCTGCGAATGTTGCGCACCGTGCGCGCACGGTCCGAACTGCGTAAAGTGGGCGCACGGTGCGCGCACAGTAAAATTTAAAAAATATATATATATATTAATAACTTAGCATTTTAAAAAACGTACAAATTCACTGAAAAAACCACAGGTCTCACACACGTTATAGTTAGGAATTAGCATTTTAAAAACCTTGCAAATTCACTTAAAAAACCATAGGTTTCACACATGTTATAGTTAGCTGGACATTTCACTCGTGAAAAACCAATGAAATTCCCCCGTTATAGTTAGTGCAGGCAACTATAACTCACGCGACCGCAATCCTCTGCTGATGACATATGTGTCTTTCTGAAAAATATAAATATTTGTAATATATGTATAGCTAAAGATTAATGGAAGAAGACATGGGTGAATAAGTGACTAAATACAGTGATGTAATATCATCAGCAGAGGATTGCGGTCGCGTGAGTTATAGTTGCCTGCACTAACTATAACGGGGGAATTTCATTGGTTTTTCACGAGTGAAATGTCCAGCTAACTATAACATGTGTGAAACCTATGGTTTTTTAAGTGAATTTGCAAGGTTTTTAAAATGCTAATTCCTAACTATAACGTGTGTGAAACCTGTGGTTTTTTTCAGTGAATATGCGAGCACCTCGCGATTTAAAAAAAAAAAAAAAAAAAAGATTTTTTCGCCCTTGGGGGTCCTTCTGTGACCCCCTGACCAAGGCTAGGGGGTCAGGAACTGTCCACTCTGCCCCCTTTTCACGTTCTCCACCTTTTTTTTTCACCCCCTCAGACTGCGAGAGACAAAATGGCGGCCGACACTTCCTGGTTTCGACCGATTCGAATGTTTACCGTCATCTAACAACCAATCAGAATTGCGCTCGCGCACGGCAGGGTGCGGGCACAGTGCGCGCACGGTGCGCGTGTATAGATATTGATATGCTTTTAAATGCTATTTTCTCAGGAAATACTGAACAGATTTACACCAGACCTGCAAAAGGCACTTCCTTGACCTTATGGCTACCTCTCTGCCAAATTTCACGTAATTCTGTTCAGCCGTTCGGGCTGTAGCTGCGACTAAAGGTCCTATGGAAAAATGCATGGGGAAAACGTGTTTTGGGACCCCCCCCTTTTTCTCGGCCCCCGAGCTGATCGGAGCGCCCCATTTGTTTTGAAAATTTCGCGAGGATTCGTCAACCAGCGCCAAAGTTATTCAAAATAGAATTTTGAGATTTCCTATGGAAACTAGGTTGTAACTATAACTATCTACTGGCGACCGCCAGTAGATTATATATATATATATATATATATATATATATATATATATATATATATATATATATATATATATATATATATATATATATATATATATATATATATATATATAATTTTATTTTTTTTTAACAATTTTGTGGGGGGGGTTTTTTTAAAGAGGGAAAAAATGTCAACAGGACAAATGGAACTAAAAACTAGGAGGAGAAAAAAAAAGGCAACTACCAACGGTGGTTGTCGCTGGCACGACAAACAAGGTTCACTGATTTCTCTCCATATGCAATTAAGTTGTTGCATTTAACACAATGCATCCTGATTTTCTCAAATTGGGGACGAATATCAGGACGAGATGTGGAAGTTGATGGTGTTGGCCCAGATGTACTTGCACCGCCCGGTGGTGCAGGAGCATTGTCGCTCAGTCTTCTCATCTCTTCTCTTGCGAAGTTGACCGGATGTCGTGCCTGGAGATGTTTCCGCATACTCGCCGTTCCACAAGAGTATTTCTTTGTAGGGTCTCCCCTGTAGAGGACCGCCTTACATATTTTGCAAGTAACTTTGGTTGCATTAACCTTTTTCAGCCCTGGTGGAAAAGTAAAAGACTTCCACACAATTGAACTGTACTTTTCTGGAGGGGCAGTTTCAGGCACAAATTCTTCCTTCTCAGAATCTTCTGAATTAGATGATGGTGGATTAGCTGCCATTGATCCAAATTTGAGGACAAACAGGTGTGCAATAAGCAAAAAGAGCAGTTCTTTCTAGCAGATGTCTTCTCCTAAGGAAGGTCTCACAAGAATGATTGAAATGGGTGGGGTCCTTCAATACTTACAATAGGAAGTGTAATGAACCAATAAAATCTCTTTTTTTGTGGTCACATGGGGTCCGCGTAGTGTGCACGCACGCAGCTCGTACCCAACTCGCACCCAGCGCGACTTCACGAAATTGCATTTGAAAGAAATGTAACTTTATTTAAAGTTAAAGAATATTATTTTTAGGATTAGCTCAAATAATGTCTTGTCTTAATATTTATATTAAATATATATACATATATAAGTTTTTGAAAAATAAAAAAAATTTGCGGAAGTCGCGCCCACCGTGTCCGATACGCTTACGATGTCACGCGCAACCACGCAACCGTCGTGTAATACGTACAAGTCACGTATGCGCTACAAGTCGCGTACCAGTCCTAAAATGGCGGATACGTTCACGTTCCATGCAGTGAACGAGAAGGGTGCGCTTTGAGCATGTGACTCCAAAAAAAAAGAAAAAAAACACACAAGAAAATAATATAAGTATATTTAAAAGAATATAAAATAATACAAAATAAATATATATATTTTTTTATATTTTTAAAAAATGTGTAGTGTAATTCAAAAAATATATAAAAATAAGTAGATTAAAAAAATTTAGTAGTTAAAGAATATTAAAAAAAATTAGAACAAGAAATACATTTTAAAAATATCCTTTAAAAAACGTTTTAAATTCACTGAAAAAACCATAGGTTTCAGACATGTTATAGTTGGGAAATAGCATTTAAAAAACCTTATAAATTCACTGAAAAAAACGTAGGTTTTAGGGGTTAGCTGGACATTTCACTGGTACAAAACCATTGAAATTCCCCCGTTATAGTTAGTTCAGCTAACTATAACTCGCGCGCCCTCAATCCACTGCTGATGATGTCACATATTACATCATTCATGACATGGTCAGTGACATCACTGATGACATCTCAAATGACATCACTGATGAAATCACTGGTGACATCATCCACGTGACAACCTGAAACACTTCATTACACAGTAGTATAACCTTTAATCATTCAGTATAAAATATAGAGTACCATGTTTAAACCATTGACACACCAATACAAGTTTGTAAAATCCCACTCAGTCATTTGTAGATCTAAACACACACATCTAAACACTTACCTGTACATTTACTCATACATGCTGTGAAAGATCAATAGCACACTATTAAATATACTTATACACCTATATCGACATTAGACACCAGCACACATCCTACTCACTTATGGAAACAATTGATGATACTTGCATCTACTCAGCTACACACTTATACAAACAACACTTTATTTATTCATATAGATAACTCATATTTAGTGTGTTATAAAATCACTATTATAATAATATAGTTTTCCATACAGTCACTCAAACTATCAAACCGTATCATGTATACCTACTTATACACAACTGTCACATACATTGCCTTTTATATTTCTAATTTGTTGAACAGCTATCGTTGAGAAATATATTTACTTAACACACCTATAAAGACATTCACTCACCCAAACAACTGTTTTCACATACAGTCTTAACCTCATATATCTACTTAATCAATTTATTTACACATCTTTAGACAGTTACACACCTTCCATCCAACTACACACACATTCACTCTCTCTTACATATACTCACTTAACTAATAAAAAACTAATATAGAGTTTCAAATAGCTAGTAACCAACTTATGCAGCAGTTTTCACAACAAGACCGAGTGAAACAAATATTCATACAGTTAAATCACTATCCCATGTATTTAGTGAGACACTTCAAATTAGTCATTTACACAGTCTATCACATTAAAACTAAATCCTCCATCCAGACACTTCTACATCCACTCAGTCTTCAATGTAGATTCCTATATATATAATACTTATTTAAATATCGAACCAAACCACATTCACTGGATGATGTCATCAGTGATGTCACTGACCATGTCATGAATGATGCAATATGTGACATCATCAGCAGTGGATTGCGGGCGCGTGAGTTCTAGTTAGCTGAATAAACTATAACAGAGGAATTTCAATGGTTTGGACAAGTGAGCTGTCCAGCTAACTAGAACACCCCTAAAACCTATGGTTTTTTCAGTGAATGTCTAAGGTTTTTTAAATGCTATTTCCTAACTATAACATGTCTGAAACCTATGTTTTTTTCAGTGATACATATATATTAGTTATAGTTAGAACCTAGTTTCCATAGGAAAAGCATTTGATTTGCTAATAATTTTGGCGTCGTTTGACAAATCTTCGCAAAATTCTCCCAAAAAAAGTCTATCCAGGTCAGCTCCTATCCTGAAAGTTTGGGGGTGATTCATCAAGCGGGGGCTGAGAAAAAAGGGGGCCCT
This sequence comes from Triturus cristatus, assembly GCF_964204655.1. Classification (NCBI taxonomy): domain Eukaryota; kingdom Metazoa; phylum Chordata; class Amphibia; order Caudata; family Salamandridae; genus Triturus; species Triturus cristatus. Next base: position 469,029,952 of record NC_140588.1, on the reverse strand, counting down.
AGAACGCGTTTTTCCCATGTTAATTTCCATATTTTTAATTTTTAGACAGGTTATAGCCCGAACTGCTGAACGGAATTACCCCACATTTTGCAAAAAAGGTAGTGCTTGGTTCAGAAAGCGACCTTTTTTTTTTTTTTAAATGGTGTAAATCCGTTCAGTAGTTGCTTAAAAATTAAAAAAAAATAAGAGTCAAAAAATCAATTTTCCATAGGAAACTTTAGGCAAGGCTACAGCCTTAACTGCTGAATGGAATTAATCCAAATTTGGTAGTGCATGCTTCAGAAAAACAAAGGTTAAAAAAAAGAAAAGGGGGCAGGGTAGAAACACCCTGACCCCCTAGACCTGCTCAGTGGGTCCCACAGGACCTCCGGGAACAAAAAAAGCATTAAAAAAAAAAAAATTATAAATAACAAATCAGCCGAATTCGCGCTGTGTGCGCGAATCCGGACGAAAAATAAAAAAACGAAGCATGGGCTCCCGCGCTTCATATTCAAAAAGTCCCCGGGTGGGCTAGGTCTCGGGGGCACTTATAAATAATGTTGCGGGGCCACCGTAGCCCAGGGGACTGGCACCTCCCCAGGGCTACCTAAATAAATGCATCGGTGGTCCCAACCCCCCCACGCTGCTCCGAGGACCGCCACCTCCCGGAGCATTTATGATAATTGGCGGGGGCCCTATGGCCCCCAAGCACTGGGCACCACCACCTCCCCAGGGTCAAAAAAATAATTAGTGTGTGGGGCTCAAGCCCCCCCACACTGCCCTGGGGACCACCACCTCCCCGGGGCACTTACTATTGAGATTTGGGGGTCCGTAGCAGACCCCATGCCCTGGGGATCACCACCTCCCGTGCAGCCCTCCTCCTGGAGACCTTGATGGCCCTGGGGACTGCCACCGCCCAGGGCCGGCTCCTGCAGTGTCCCCGGTGCCCACCCCCGGGACACTGCTGTTTGCTATGACAGGGTGGGAGTCATAGCAAACTTACTTTGGATTTTGGAAGCGACACCTGCTCTCTCTTCCAAAATCCAAAGCGGATTGCTTTTCCACACGGGGAGCTGCATGTCAGCAGCTCCCTGTGTGGAAAAGTAATGCCGGCTCCCGCAGGACACTGGGAGGCGGCGGGACCATGGGGGCATTGGGGCTCCCCCCCACGGTCCCTAACGGTGAGGCCAGACCCAGGGGATGGGGTCCCAGGGCCAGAACTGGCCCAGGAGGGGGGGGCCACGTGGCCCAAATAAATAAAGGCTGGCCCCGGGGGATGGGGTCCCCAGGGCCAATAGAGGCCAACTGGCACTTTCTAAGTTGGGGAATGAATTTCCTTTTAATACTGAGGGTCCCTGGGGGCCAACTAGCTCACCAGGTACCTCCAGTATGCGCCAGGGAGCTGAGTTGCAGAGAGGTGTTCAGAGGCCACGCCCCTTTTTACACCTGTCTGCAATGCAGCTCTGTGGTGCACAGAAACGTGTGACTATGAGGAACAGGCCAGAGACCTGGCAAAAAAATTGAAAGACAGAAAGTATCCCTCTCCTGTCATCAATAAAGCAAAGAAGAGAGCAAAAAATAACAGATGCCCTCCTAGAAACTTATGTTAAACAGGAAACCGAAAAAGACAGGAGACCCATCTGCACCACCACTTTTAGCACAGCGTTGGACAAAATCACCAAGATGGTAAAAAAAAAAAAAAAACACTGGAGGATCCTTAACAGCGGCAACCTTGATATCCCAACACCCATGTTTTCACATAGGAGGGAAAAGAATCTACGCGACCTCTTGGTACACACACGCCCAAAAGTGAACCAGAGGAACATGCAAAAGACCTTAAACACTTTACCTACAGGCCATCACCCCTGTCATAGCTGCAGTGTGTGCCACCTGACCTCGACCACAAAAACGATCCAATTCAATACAGGCACGACATGGGAACTCCGAAATTTCACGACATGCAACACAGTGGGTGTAGTCTACCTGATCACATGCTCCTGCACTCTCCACTATGTGGGCATGACAACTAGGAAGGTGAGCACAAGGATTTGTGAACACCGCAGCTACATCCGATGCCACAGAGCAAGTACCAGAATGACAGCACATTTTAACGACATGCAACACACACCTAACGACATGAGGTGGGTGGTCCTGGAGCATATTAAGCCTTGTGACAACCTCGAGCATAGACTGCTAGAAAAAGAACAACGCTGGGTCTTCAAACTGCGCACCGATACCAAAGGATTAAATGACAATATCCTGTGGGGCCAATTTGTCAGATAAACAGGCCTAACCTCACGGACATATTTTGCATTTTTCATTTTCCCTTTTTTAACTTGTTGTATATTCTGATTTTTGCCTAACCCCTAGTCCTTTTTCCTAATTCTTATTACCTGTTTTTCTTAATTAATTTTTTGCTTAATAATCTTTACTTTAAGAAAACCATGTGCATCATTTTGACACCTTTGTTGCCAATGTCTTGCATCATTCTAATGTTGTCCTTAATTCCTTTCTATTAATTTTGCCCTTAATTCCTTTCCATTCATTTTTAATTTTTACTTTTATTTTTATTTTATTTTTACCTTGAATTTTTCCTCATTGGTCATCTCCCTCCCATTTTTTCAATTTTTTAGCTGTGAGCCAGTACCCACCCTTCTCATTTGTGCCTGGGACTATGTCTTTCCCTATCTTTCCCTTTCCTTAGCCGACTAGGCTAAAATGGCCGCCACATTATTGTGTTTCCTCCTACTACTAAGACGACTCCCTCTCGACCTCCCAGGTTCGAGACTCGCCATTGTCCGTTTTCAATAATTTTTTCCTAATAATTCTCTAACTCTTCCCCTTCAATGCTAGTGTGCTCCCTTCTCAATTATTTTACAATCCTTATCCAACTTTCATAGACCTAAAACGCATTGCCTCTACACTCAAGATGGCCGCTGCAAACGTAGCGCTACACGCGGCCCAGCTCTTCCAAGAGCCGGTGACTAAGCATTTTCTATTTACACCACTGGAACCCAGGACACGCTAAGATGCGGTCCGCCGATGGGATCCAATAGGTCAAGTTGACGGAGGCAAGCCGGGTCAAGTAAGTTTTCTCTCTCCTGCACCTGGGGCTAACTCGCAACCTTGAGCCCGTTTTTTCCTTTTTTTCACTAGCTTAAACTTTTGTCCATTCTGCAGGGCTGTAACGCCATACCAACTCTACACTTTATAACCCCCACTCTCTACTAGGGTTATTTAGGCTCCTCCACCCCGGCAGACCATGAGGCAAATTTTGATTAACTACTAAGCAGGTCCAAACACCACTATATATGTTTTTTGTTGTGTCTGTTATGTCGGATGTCCCATCACGAGTGTAATGTCTTTTCATATGTGTTTTACCAGACTACATTGGATGTCTACACCTATTCTGAGTTACAGGCATGAGCACCATCACCTACGGTTGAAATTGATCTAAGATGAATTACCTGCCCACGACATCGTTGGGCAGTCAGCGTATTAACATATATGTTTTTAGTATTTCTCCAGATACTACGCGTTCAATCTAACCGTATGTAATTGATTTACACTGACACTATTGTGCGCGTTTATTTTTCCTTTTTACTTTATCACCTTATTATAGGTCTTTGCACGGAGTGGTACACATGGGGCTGGTCCCCATGCGGTCCTGAAGAAGAGGTTTAGGGGATAACCTCGAAACATGTTGGCTTTCAATATTAGGGACTATTAGCACATTATTACCTAATTCCTCCCTTTTATTAACCCCCCTTTTTATCCTTCACCAACTAGGTGCACGAATAAACTCATTTATGCTCACTAGCTAGGTAATTTTTAATTAAACCCACACCACTCCCCTCTCACTGCACTACACATATTCTTCACTAAATATGGCTCCTACGTAACTGTCGCAAGTCGCAGCACGCCCCAAGCAGTAGATGCTTGGGATGGCCCCAATGATGAAGCATGTCACCTAGGGGAAACCTTTGGTGAGTGAGGGGAATCAAGAAAAGTATTTTCTTTTCTCCATTTGAGGTGAGTCTTACTCACTAAGTAGACCCCTCCCTTCCCATCTAGCTAGGTTCTCTGATCCCTGATGTCTGAAGTTTTTTTGCGGTGTTAGTACTTAGGAGGACGAACCTAGCCATATCCTCCTCTCCCCTCTCCTTATTCCTTCCTGGATGAACACCGTTTAAATCAGTTAATGCTGCATTTGAAGTGGGATTCATAGATATGGGATAATTCCAGTCTATCCCTAGTGGTGGCTTGAGTGCCACTATTATCACATCACATCATCTCATGTACTTATATAAAGTGCACATTCACACCTGAGGGTATCTTGTTGCTGAATACCATATGTTTTTGTTATCCAAGTAAATAGTACTTCTTGTATAGATCTTGGAAGGAATAAAGGCTGAATGGTAGCACAAGGATTCAAACATGTGAGAGAGTGGTCAAACACATATCCCTCAAGTGGATTTCTTCATTTAATTAGCCACCAGACTAATACGATCTGTATGGGTTCTTCAAAATACCTATCATTACACACATCACTGTGGAGACTTGAATATGACTGTAATCACACATTATCACTGTGGGGACTTAAACATCACTGTAATTGCACAATATCTCTGTGAGGACTTGTACATGACTATAATCATGCACTCTCTTTGTGTGCTATCCCTATGCATCCCATTAATCACACACTACTTCTGTGGGGACCTGGGCAGGTCTATAATCACACACTATCTCTGTGAGGACCTGGGCATTTCTTTAATTATACTCTATCTCTGTGGGGACCTGAGCATGTCTATAATCCCACACATTCTCTTTGGCAACCGTGGTAATACTATAGTCACACACCATCTCTGTGGGGACCTCAACATCTCTATAATCACACACTATCTCTGTGGGGACCTGGGCAAGTCTATAATCGCACACTATCTCTGAGGGGACCTCGAGATTTCTAAAATCGCACACTATATCTGTGGTGACCTGGATGTGTCTATAATTGCACACTATCTCTGTGGGGACCTCAACATCTCTATAATCACACACTATCTCTGTGGGGACCTGGGCATCACACACACTTTGGTGACTATGGTGATACTATAGTCACACACCATCTCTGTGGGGACCTGAGCATTCCTGTAATTACACGCAAGCTCTGTTTTGGCTTGAGCATCATCAGCTTCGCATTCTCTGTATTGGGCGTTGTGAATACTGAAAAGTAGTAAAGTTAGACTTTTGGTCAAAGTTTACATTTGTGAAACTGAAAAAAAGAAAAGTTCGATTTTTTTCTCTAAGTTTACCTTTGTGAATCGGGCCCATTTTAATGAGGACTTAAACACAATCATCTTCATGCACTATCTCTGTGGAAACTTAAACATTGCTATAAGAACACACTATCTTTGTAGGGGCTTGAAAAAAACTATAATAAAACACTATCTTTGTGGGGACTTCAACATCACTATAAAAACATATCATCTCTGTGGGGACTTGAGCATTCCTGTAACTAAATGCAAGCTCTGTTTTGACTTGAAGCACCTGGGGGTGCCATGATGCACAGGGTCAAGACTGATTTGCATATAGCTGGGTCTGAACTGGGGTGGCGAAGTGAGCTATAGAACAATGATGGATTCAACCCAGATCTGTGGCTGGGGGTGAGTGACTGAAAAGTTTCCGCACTCCATCCATCAACTCCTTGTGTTTGCTTTGTTCGCCCTATGTTGGCAGGGTACGCCCAGACGTGGGTCCCTTGCTCACTTTGCCACTGGTTTGAAGCTAGCCTGGCTGGTGAGGGGGTGTAACCCCAAAACCGGTCCCAGGATGCTTATTTCTGGTCCAGGGTAGACCTGGCTTGGCAGTTCGAGCTGGACTGTTGCCATGAGGCACAGGGTCAAGACTGATTTGCAAATAGCTGGGTCTGAACTGGGGTGGTGAAGTGAGCTAAAGAACGATGATGGATTCAACCCAGATCTTTGACTGGGGGTGAGTGACTAAAAAGTTTCAGTATTCCGTCCATCATCTCCTTGTGTTTGCTTAGACTTGAACATCATCAGCTTCACATTCTCTGTATGGGGTTTGTGAATATTGAAAAGTAGTGAAGTTTGACTTTTGGTTTGAATTTACCTTTGGGAATACTGAAAAGTAGAAAAGTTATACTTTTTGTCTAAGTTCACATTTGTGAATTGGACCCCATTTTAATGAGGACTTAAACACAATCACCTTCATGCACTATCTTTGAGGGGACTTAAACATCGCTATAATACCACACTCTCTTTGTGGGGACTTGAACTACACTGTAAAAACACACCATCTCTGTGGGGACTTGAACATCTCTATGATAACACACTGTCTCTGTGGGGACTTAAACATCACTACAATAGCATGCCATCTCTGTGGGGACTTGAGCATTCCTATAATTACACACAACCTCTGTGTGGACTTTAACATCATTAGCTTCACACTCTTTATAATGGGATTTAAGCTTTGAATGTGCACACTATTTATATGGAGACTTAAAACACAATGATCCTCACCCACTATCTCTATGGGGACTTGAACATCTATTTTGGCAAAAATGTAAGCAGCTAATCAAGCTCTGGGTTCCACTTGACCATCAGCCTCATGCATCAAGCCAAAATCCAGTCGGTAAAATACCGATTCGCTAATAGCTCCCGGTATTGAGTTAAAAATACCCAATCCCAATGCATCAACCCAAAAGCAAAAATCGCTATTTAAGGAATCCTTAAATAGCGATTCCTTAAATAGCGATAGCATTTAAGGAATCCCAAATTGAGATTCCTTAATTTAAGGAATCTCAATTTGGGATTCCTTAAATGCAATGCATGAAAGTTAAAAAAATTAGCGAATTCGCTAATAGGGGGAGCAAATTACCATGAAGATGAACTGCATGGTAATTTGCTAAAAGTTTGAAAAATGCACTTTTGTGCATTTTTCAAAGTGTCATGTTGCGCACACACATGCCCTTAGAGCATGTGTGTGTGCAACATATGTGCACATATCATTTTCAGGGGTGCAATAGGGTGTCATTTTGACACCCTTGCACCCTTGAAATTGCATGAGCAATTTGCGAGAACCTACTGGTACTCGCTATTTGCTCATGCAATCTCCAAATCATTCCTATGGGCCTGGAGGCCCATAGGAATGATTGGGATGGCATTCCTTAATTGCTACTCGCAATTTGCTAGTAGCAATTAAGGAAAGTTAAGGAATCGCTATTTGAATAGCGATTCCTACATGCATAGCCTTTTGCTATTCCTTATTAGCGATTCCTTATTTTTCGCTAATAAGGAACCGCAAATGGCATTGTTGATGCATGTGCCCCCATATTCCTTGGTTCCTTATGATGATTTCTTTGCGTTAGTTCCCTTATCTCCTAAGATTTTAAGCACTAATACATAGGTTAAATACAGGTTTAAGTGTCTTTTTTTAAGCATGATATATTTTCTGGCACATTAACATAATCTGTGTTTAATGTAAACCCCTAGTATATATGCAGCAATTCATATATGAATAGATTATAATGTTGTTTTTGTATATTGTTGATAAAATAAACATTTAGCCATGTGCCTTCGACTGTATTCAATCACAAATAGTGTTATAGACAATGTCCCCACAAGGATGGTGCTGTGCACACGATTAAATAACAATATATTTGCAAATTTGAAGCAGGATCCTGTATCATGATTTTTGTCTTAACATTTTTCTGTTAGTGTATTTTAAAAACATTGGGACATTCACACATAGTCCCCACAAGGATGAGAGTGAGGAAAAAAATGAATGAATGATGGGTACACCCTACTAGGATAGAAGGTCATGGAATCAATGGAGGAGCTGCTTCTGAATTATTTTCTTATGTTCACTGCTGCCAACAGTGCCTGGTAAAGTAGTGATGGTTCCCTGCTGGAATCCAGGAGATGCAGTGTATGAGCACTCCTGTTCAATATTAAGAAAGCAATCTAGATCTCCGTGGACAGGCTGGCAAATGATTTTTGCGACTGCAGCTTGCCCGTGAACATATGCTTTCACTATGAGTTTCATGGTAACCCTATTTTGGGTAGAACCATCGTTTCTTTAAATTGCACTGACATTTTCGTTCTTTCTCTGGGCAAATTTTGTCCGGTCGAACTGTCTGAAATGTGCACTAGAAAAAGGTCTAGTAAGAAGAAAATAACCTCTGCGCATTTGTGCGAAAGCACGGACTTCCTAGGTTGCCACCCAGAAACATTGTTTCCAAGGGGCTTATTAAAGCACTTCCTAATCGCTCATAATAAGGGCCTTTGAATTCTTGCCCATTGGGCTTGGAATTATTTTCTAATTCTGCTTTTGCCAACCCTTAGGACTTCCTATTAGGGCAACTGCAGAATGCCTGCTGTCTGCCGTGCTATGGCAGTGTGTTTTAATAAGCCTGCATTTGTTTTTGTTTTACATTTTTCACAGCCACACGGTTTCACACGGTTTGTTGTGAAAAAGGAAGTGGCATTGGAAGTGCCGAAATAGGGTGGGGCTTCGGATGCCATAGAGATGGCAGTTTTATGGCAGCTGGCACCTGGTAAATTTGTTTGAGGGTCTTACAGTACCGCAAGCGTGCTATGGCCATGCCACTCCAATCTGCACACTTTGAATGTGTAGGGTGACATTCTAATTAGATGTTTTCACCTATTCCGAGGAGTACAAACTGACTGTGCTCTGCCTGCCTGCAAAAAGTTCAGCAGGTTTTACTTTGCAAAATGTTTCAAACTAAGGCAGTAAGTAATGCAAACTCCTGTTGGAGCCCAATTCGAAAGTAGCATGAGGGTTGAAAGGATATCCTTTGTAAGCTGTTTGCATTTTACTACATTATCCTGTCACTCATTGTTGCTGTACTAGACCACCTCATTCTTGACCTTTTTTTGAGACAGTACATGTTTTCGCTTCACTCTTAAAATATATAAATGTTGAATTCTTTTGGTTCTTTGTGTCACAGTGCACTAAAGGATTGCTGGGTCTGGTGGCTCGGTGGACTAATGGGTCCATTGCAGGGGCCTGTGTTCGACCTCATGGTCACAGGTTCAAATCTCGGTGGATCCACTCAGCCTTTCATCCACCTGAGGTTGATAAAATGAGGACCATTGAGTTGGGTAACAATGAACATCTGTTATTCAGCGCCAAGAGACCTCTTGGTGAATGTGCGCTTTACAAATACACGTTATGTTAAAGGATTAATTGGTTAATTCTGTCGTTTTTATTTTAATAGAACAATGTAAAACGTTCATGCAGTAGGTTTAATATTGTACTCACACTATACCTTTTTTCTTTTTTTGCTCTTGTCTTCTAGGTCTGTGAAGAATTGTTGCATCTCCTCAGGTATGCCGTTTCTGGTCTGGTGTAAAGACCGCTTTGGCTGTCTTGCCAGCCACATGTTTAACTAAAAATATCATACCAAAATGCATAAATGTATAGGGGTCCTTAATCAACACTCTTTCACTATTGGTCTATTGACATGTCATTCAAATACTAGTCCTTTATACCCACGTAGAAGGTATATATGAACTGACCAGCCCACTCCAGCCTTTACTTTGAAAGACTGCATTTTGCCCTTGTACATCTATACGTCCAACTAAAAAATAGTTGCCCAAGAATAGAAATTGTTAGACCCTTGCACTTCGCTATGACTCTTACGACATTTATTATAAATTACAATGTTGATTCCACATTATAAACCATCTTTGGTATATTTATCTATTCTACAGAAAATGAGCACAAGTGATTAGAATAGCAAGAGTGTATAGGCAGATTTCTAGTTTGAAGCTACACAACACTCAGGTTTGTGAATGACACTTCAACCACTTGTATCCGACTTGAGCGAGACCTCTACTAACTACTTGTGGACCTGCAGCTCCCCTGTATTGCTGGTGGTCTGGCCTTTTTAGGGAAGGTTTGATCAAAGACTCTAACTTATACATACCCTTAAACACGGTTTTTATGTATAGTAGAGTGTAATTACTTACTTTAATAAAAAAAGTTAAGAAATATATTGAAATCTGTCATTTTGACTCCTCATTATAAACCAACTTTAGCAAATAATACTATGGAAAACAAGCAAAAAAAATTAAAATAGCAAAAGTGTTTATATAAATGTATATACTAAAGCCACCCTCCCCCCCCCCCCCTCAGCTTGGCGCAGGGCAGTTTAAGTAGTTGCATATGACTTGAGTGGAACCTCGAATAACAAGTGGAACTGCAGTTGCATGAAATAATATCAGTGCTTTTTTATTTGACTTGAGAGGAACACCTAGAAACTACTAGTGGAACTGCAGCTCTTAGAAAGAACATCCATGCTTTTGCATTTGAATTGAGAGGGACACTTAGTGATGGCAAGTAGAAGTTCTAATTCATGTAATAATTTCATTGCTTTTGCAAGTGACTCGAGCGGGATCTCTAGCAAAAACTTATGGAACTGCGCATTCATGAAAGAATATCAATGCTTTTGTATTTGACTTGAGAGGGACTCAACATCCTCTGCTCATATACTACCTCCGTCCCGTTGGGAGGCGGAGCACCTGCTGAGGGAGCTACTTGGCTGAACATAAATCAATTACTCATGAATAAAAATAAAGCTGCCTACACAAGGCAGGGGTGTAGTGTAACATAGTCCGAGTTTAATTTGCAGCAGCAAACAATCATGACGGGCTATGGCCTTACACAGCGGCGATCAAAGCTGCCTGTGGCTGAAACGCATTGTGAGTTTTTTGTTGCTATAAATTAAACTACAACTATGTTGCATTACACCCTTGCCATGTGTGAACAGCTTTACTTTTGGTATCGGCAGTAAGTAGTCATAGTTAAGAAAAGCGTTTTTTGTTTTGTTAATACCTTTGACGCTGTTTGACAAATCTTCCCAAAAAAAAGTGTGCCTACCAATTCAGCTGCTGTCTGAGAAGATTCAGGTTCATTCGTCAAGCGGGCCGAGAAAATTGGGACAATCCCAAAAACATGTTTTCCCTATGCAATTTTCCATAGGGATTTTCAACAACACTACAGCCCAAACGCTGAATAGAATAGGACCTAATTTGGCAGAAAGCAAGAACTTGGTCTATTAAGAATGCTTATAATTTGGTGTGAATCCATTCAGTAGTTAAGTAATTTAAAAAATATTATGATATCTAGGGATGTGGAGGATATGCCTATCCGACAGATCTCAAGGTGAGATCTGAGTGGCTGCCACCACTTCAGCCAAGAAGCGGTGGCAGCTATCTTGGGACTCTAGACTCAGCCCGAGTCCCAAGAAAAATGGGCTGGTGCCAAAAATGTTTTTTTTTGTTTGTTTTTTTTAAAAGCACGGTCTACTGCGCTTGTGTTTTTTTTTGGGTTTTTTGCCCCAGGTGGGCAAGGTCCCATGGGGAGGGGAATTGTGTCTTTCATATAAGGGCAGGGAACACATTTCAGCCCATGGGACCCCATCTCCCGGGGCCTGACCTTATAAATAAGTGGGAGGAGGACACATAGCCCCCTTCCTAGGCCAATTTGAGCCCCAGGGACACCTTGCCCTGGGGCCCTGCCATAGGTCAAAAGGTGGAGGGGAACACGCAGCCCCTCTACACCAGTTGATTTCAGCCCCAGGGATCCCATAGCATTTTAAAAAACATAGCGATTCTCTGAAAAAAACCAAAGGTTACAGGGACGTTATCGTTGGGAAATAGAATTTTTAAAAAACCTTACAAATTCACTAAAAGCAAAGATTACAGGAACATTCTAGTTGGGTTCAGATTTTACACACACAAAACCATAGAAATTGAGCAGTTCTAGTTATTTATCTCAAGTAACTATGACTCATGCCCTAAGGTAACTATATGCTCCCTCAACATGCACTGCTAATTACTCCCAATATTACATCACTCATGACATCTAGTGACCTAATTGATCATGCCAGTGCAATATTTGCTGTAAAATTATTGATGAGAAAACTGTGCATGGCGAGGGTGTGAGTTATAGTTCCCTTAGGGCACAAGTTATAGTTACTTGAGATAACTCTAACTATAACGGCTGAATTTCTATGGGTTTGTGAGTGTCAAATCTGAATGTAACTACAATGTGCCTGTACCTTTTTTGTGTGAAATTGTATATGTGTGTGTGTGTGTGTGTGTGTGTGTCTGTGTCTGTGTCTGTGTGTGTATATATCAGTGATGTCATTTGAGATGTCATCAGTGATGTCACTGACCTTGTCATGAATTATGTAATATGTGACATCATTAGCAGTCGATTGCGGGCGCGCGAGATGTAGTTAGTACAACCAACTGTATCGGAGAATTTCAATGGTTTTGTACATGTGAAATGTCCAGCTAACTATAACACCCCTAAATCCTATGGTTTTTTTCAGTGAATTTCTAAGGTTTTTTAAATGCTAATTCCTAACTACATCAGGCCTGAAACCTATGGTTTTTTCAGTGAATTTCAAAGGTTTTTTAAAGGCTAATTCCGAACTATATCAAGCCTGAAACCTATGGTTTTTTCAGTGAATTTCTAAGGTTTTTTAAATGCTAATTCCGAACTATATCAAGCCTGAAACCTATGGTTTTTTCAGTGAATTTCTAAGGTCTTTTAAATGCTTATTCCGAACTATATCAAGCCTGAAACCTATGGCTTTTTCAGTGAATTTCAAAGGTTTTGTAAATGACAATTTTTAATGTATTAATTGTTATACTGATTTTTTTATACTGATTTACTACATTTTTTAAACCATTTATTTTTAAACATTTTCTTTTTTTAATTCTATTATAATTACATTATACATTACAATACAAAATATACTTTCTCAGAATGAATTACTTTAGTTTAAATACTTTTCAAAGAGGCAATATCATTTTAAGTACAGTAGTTACAGTTGTTGCAATGGGCAACACAATATGAAACACAATGCAACATTGAGCTCAAGGTGAATTTCTAGTCAAATGCAATTAGTTACTTTATGGATTACTTTTCTAACCACAGGACTGGATCCTAGATTCAGTCCTTGGACATCTCCTGTAAACAGTTGAGTAAAAGCGTTTTGGTTACAGTAGTAATCTTTAACCTCATCGCTGCTTATGACGGAGTGGTTCAGTCATGCGCGTCGGTCGCGCTGTGCGCATAACGGAACCACTCCGTCATGGCCCCGCTCACTCAATGGAACCTTCAGCACGGCGCGGTGAAGGGGTTAAGGAATATTATTGTATTTTAAAAGTTGACACTTAGAAATTATTTCACATAGAATCACCAATGTTATCCTATGGCAGAAAATTCATTTAGCAGGTAAGTAGTGTTATCATTAGTTTTAATTACTCAGTGGTGGATCCTGGATCCAGCACTGGTGCATCTCCTGTAAACAGTTGAAAAAATGTGTTTAAGTCATACAGGCGATTTTTTAGGAATATTTTTAGTTTGTGAAAATAGACACTTTGAAACTTTTCTGCTGAAAACCACACAATGGATTCCTATGGAAGGAAATACAAGTTACTGGTAAGTACGCTTAGAATTACTTTTCAGGGTCAGTGCTGGGCTAAAAGATGCAGCACTGGGTTCTCTCCTGATAACAGGTGAGTAAATCAGAATTCGTAGTTCAGCTGATTTTACAGGAATATTTGTACAATGGTGAAGGAAGGGGGCGGGGCCTGAGGTGTCGTGGCACGTTTTAAGTTGGGGGATTAAGTCCCCTTGAATCCTGAGGTCCCCTGGTGGCCAACTAGACCACCAGGTACCTCCAGTAAGCGCCACGAAGCTGCGTTGCAGAGAGGTGTAAAAAGGGGCGTGGCCTCATTACACCTCTCTGCAACGCAGCCCCCTAGCACATACTGGAGGTTCCTGGTGGGCTAGTTGGCCCCCAGGGACCCCCAGTATTCAAGGGGAATTAGTTCCCCCCCTCTGCAAACACGCCAGGGGGCGCATTTGCAGAGTGGTGCAAGGAGGGCGCGTGGCCTCCAGCCCGATCCCATTTTTGTTATTTGTATTTGTGTAGCCCCCCTTCTTTTTCTTATTTATTGGCCCTGGGGCCCCCATCCCCCAGGGCCTGTCCCCATTTTTTTTTTTTAAAGTATAAAAATCGGGAAGGGGGCTGCGTGTCCCCCCTCCCGAGGCCATAATTTGCCCCGGGGACCACATCCCCCGGGGCATGGCACTTAAAAAAAAAAATAATAATTTTGGAGGGGGGCTGCCTTGCCCCCTCCTGTGGCCACTTATGACCCCGGGCCGTTTTTTTTGTTTTGTTTTGAGGAGGGTGACCGTGTGGCTCCCCTCCCGGGCCACTACTAGCCCTCGGGACCCCATCCCCCAGGGCTAGCCCTCTTCGTTGGGGGCTGTGGGGGGGTCCCCAATCCCCCTACGGTCCGAGCCGGCTCCCCACGCCCTGCGGGAGCGGCATTGCTTTTCCACATGGGGAGCAGCTAACATGCTGCTCCCCCTGTGGAAAAGCAATCTGCTTTCCTATTTGGAAGAGAGAGCAGGTTTCCTGCTCTCTCTTCTGAATAGGAAAGCAGTTTGCAATGACAGGGTGGGAGCCGCGAGGCTCCCGCCCTGTCATTGCAAACTACAGTGTCCCGGGGGTGGGCACTAAGGGACACTGCAGGAGCCGGCCCTGGGTGTGGCGGTCCCCAGGGCCTAGACAAGGCTCCAGGAGGGTGGCCGCGCGGCCCCCCTCCCACATTTAGAACAAGCCCTGGGGGTGGTGGTCCCCGGGGCTGGGGGGGCCTGAGAGCCCCCCACCTAATATTAATAAGCCCTGGGGGGTGGCGGTCCCTGGGGCAGTGTGGGGGGGATTGGGACCCCCCACACTATTTTGTGGTGATGCCCCCGGGATTTGGCCCGACCGGGGGCCAATTACCAAAGAAGCGCGGGAGCCCACGCTTCATTTTTTATTTAATTTTTTCGGCCGAAATTTTCTTTTTTTTTAAATTTAAAAAATGCTTTTTTTGGCCCTGGGGGTCCTTGTGGGACCCCTTGAGCAGGCCTAGGGGGTCAGGGTGTTTCCAGCCTGTCCCCTTTTCGCGTTTTGCACGTTTGTTTCTTAGGTTTCTTGTGCCTCGGTTCTACCGAGGCACAAGATGGCTGCCAACACTTCCTGATTTGAAGTGTTGACAGCCAATTAGAATACAGCTCGTGCACGGCAGGGTGCGCATAGGTTGCGCGGATTCTCCAAGGCCATAGATATATATGTACTTTTAAATGTCATTTTCTCAGGAACTACTGAACTGACTTACACCATTTAAGCAAAAGGCACAAGTCTGAACTAAGGATTACCTCTTTGCCAAATTTGGTGTAATTCCGTTCAGCAGTTCGGGCTGTAGCTGCGGCTAAATGTCCTATGGGAAATTGCATGGGGAAAACGTGTTTTGGGACCCCCCTTTTTTCTCGGCCCCCGCTTGACGAATCCACGTGAAACTTTCAGGATAGAAGCGGACCAGAGCTGGCCAAAAGTTCTGAAAATTTCGCGAAGATTCGTCAATCTGCGCCAAAGTTATTCCAAATAGAATGTTGCAGATTTCCTATGGAAAATAGGTCCTAACTATATCTACCTACTGGCGACCGCCAGCAGGTAATATATATCACCAATTGCCCTGGAGCTTCACAGGACGCACTGGCAGCGGGCCCACGATATGGCTTTCCAAAGGCCAGATGATTGCCTGACGCGTTTCAAGGCTATTGCACCCCTTACTCATAGGCTGCTCACATGCTCTTCCCTTTAATTTATCAATTTGCATGCCAATGATTGGTTCTTAGCCCTCAGTGGGGGGCACTTAATGTTGCGGTGACAAAATATTGCATGATGGGACCAGCAGTCCTAAAAGAAAGAAAGAGAACAGTCTTGTTACCCTCAGTGGGCTCGTATCCACTTGCGGCATCAGAACATTTATACTCCTTAGTAGGATCCTCAATATTCAGGCGAGTTAATTGCATCTGACTCGCTGTGTGTGTGTGTGTGTGTGTGTGTGTGTGTGTGTGTATATGTATGTATGTATGTATATATGTATATATATATATATTATCTACTGGCGGTCGCCAGTAGATAGTTATAGTTAGGACCGTGTTTCCATAAGAAATCTGAAAATTCTATTTTGAATAACTTTGGTGCCCGTTGACGAATCCTCGCAAAATTTTCAAAACTAATGGGGCGCTCCGCTCAGCTCCTACCCTGAAAGTCTCGGGGTGATTCGTCAAGCGGGGGCTGAGAAAAAAGGGAGGTCCCAAAACGCATTTTCCCCATGCATTTTCGCATAGGACCTTTAGTCGAAGGTGCAGCCCGAACGGCTGAACAGAATTACTTGAAATTTGGCAAAGAGGTAGTCCTCAGGTCAGGCATGTGCCTTTTGCATATATGGTGTCAATCTGTTCAGTAGTTCCTGAGAAAATTGCAGTTAAAAGCACATAAATATCTATAGCCGCACACCGTGCGCGCACAGTGCCGTGCGCAAGCGTAAATCTGATTGGTGGTTACGTCAGTCAACATTCGAATCGGTCGAAATCAGGAAGTGTCGACCGCCATTTTGTGTGTGAAAGTGAAAAAGAAAGGTGGAGAACGTGAAAAGGGGGCAGGGTAGAGAGTTCCTGACCCCCTAGCTTTTGTCAGGGGGTCCCTGAAGGACGGTGCGCGCACGGCGGAATCATAAAAAAATAGAATTAAAAAACAAATTTAAGTGTTTAGATGTTAGGTGGCTCTAAAAAGAGCCGTTGTGTTGAGGGACAGAGGAAAAAAAAGACATGGCAAAAATTATAGGGTGCTGCACGTGTGCTGCTGTATCTTGCTCTCTATTAGGGGAATGCTGGTCTCCCCATAAGAGAGAAGAGCATTGCACGCATTGCACCGTATATGCACCCTCTTAAACAGAGGGTGTATATCCAGAGGAACCGAAGCAGGTGAAGCTGCCGCCGCAGATGAAGTGCTCGGCTGAGCTGCCAATGATGTGCTCGGCTGAGCTGCTGCGGATGTGCTCGGCTGAGCTGCTGGAGGGTTTTCTCTAGCAGCTCGAGCATAAGCCACAGGATGTACATCTCTAACGTGCCTGATCATAGTGAAAATACTAAAAGAGTATTTCTTTTTAGGATCTCCTCTTGATAAGACATGATCACAAAGAGTGCAGGTGACTTTTGGAGCATTCATCTTCTTCTGCCCGTCTGGAAATGTAAAAAATTGCCATATAAAAGAGTCTTTCTGTTTCCTCCGTCTCTGTCTCACAAGGGTCTCCTGCTCACTCCCAGAAGATGACTGCTGCTCTGCCATTCTCAAGTACTGGAGTACTGGAAAAGCTGCTCAGCTCCTTCTCCCAGGGAATCAGAAGTAATAATGAGGGGAGTGGGTGTGGTGTTGGAAGTTTCTGGAACTGAAACTACTATAAACCAATGAAAAGTGTTGTTTCTAAATCACATGACTTGCCGTGCGCGCACGGTGCGCGCACGGAGCTCGCGTGCATGCGCGCATGGAGCACGCACGCATGTGCGTACGGAGCAAGCGCGCATGCGCGCACGGAGCACGCATGCGCATACGGAGCACGCGCGCATGCGCGTACGCGCACGGAGCACGCATGCGCGTACGGAGCACGCGCGCATGCGCGTACAGAGCATGCGCGTACGGAGCACGTGCGCATGCGCGTACCGAGCATGCACTTACGGAGCACGCACGACGTCCGCATACGCACGTGGAGCACGTACGCATGCGTGCACCGTGCGCGCACCATGTGCGCATGGACAAAAACCCTTAAAAAAAAATAATAATAATTTTTAAAAGTGTTTATGTGTTTATAGAAGATATTAACTATGCTGTTCAACTCTATCCAAATTAAAAAAATTAAAAAAAACTGAGCCATTCCATATTACAGGATAAAGTTAATCTATAACTATATATATAGGTAGCTTATTGTAAAATAAATATTTTAAAAATATAATAATACATTCATAAATTAGCATTTAAAAAACCTTGCAAATTCACTTAAAACACCATAGGTTTCACACACGTTATAGATAGGAATTAGCATTTAAAAAACCTTACAAATTCACTAAAAAAAACATAGTTTTCACACACATTATTGTTAGGAATTTGCATTTAAAAAACCTTGCAAATTCACTGAAAAAACCATAGGTTTCACGCACGTTATAGTTAGGAATTGGCATTTAAAAAACCTTGCAAATTCACTGAAAAAACCATAGGTTTCACACATGTTATAGTTAGCTGGATATTTCACTCGTAAAAAACCAATGAAATTCCCCCGTTATAGTTAGTTCAGCTAACTATAACTCGCGCGCCCGCAATCAACTGCTGATGACGTCACATATTACATCACTCATGACATGGTCAGTGACATCACTCATGACATCTCTGATGACATCCCTGATGACGTCATCCATGTGATAAATTACCACATCTTCTCACACCCTAATATAACCTTTGATACACCGACTCAAAATTTAAGAGTTCCATTCTCAAAACCATACATACTGCAATACCAATAACTACATACCCACTTATTAACTCTTAGGTCTACATACACCTCCACTCATTCACCTGTACAGTCACTCATACTTACAGTCACAACATACAGAACTATCATATGCATTTATACACCTATATAGACACTCACACACTACCAATCATCCATAGAGGTACTCTCACACCTACTCAGTCATGCAAATAATCACACTCCCATTTACTCACCTATGTGGTTATACATACTCAAGTTCAATTACTCATAAAAATAGTATCACATTCGTACACTCTTATAGAATCATTGATACAAGCACACACTCATACATACAGTCACTCTCACAATCACACACTCTCACATCTACCCACTTATATACTCTTACACGCACATATACTGCCTTTCACGTATGTAGTTAGTCACAAATGTACCACTGAGATATACATTCAATCCCTAACACACCCATACATACACTCACTCAACCATACAGTCCATCACAGATGCACTCTTAAAAACATGCACCCATAGAATCACCCACTCACACATCTATGCATAGAGTCACACACACCCTACCCACACAAACACTCAGGAACCCATACAGATACTCAGACAAGCAATCAATAACCCATATAGACACTCATATAGGTATTCACAAAACCATGCAGCCACTTATACACCAACATACAGAAACATACAGACATTTACACAGTTTAGTCACTAGTCTGCAGTAAGATACATTTAATGACTCACTTATAGAGTTAGTTACGCACCACAGAAAATCATCCACTTACACACTTGTACACCCACTCATTCTTCAACAGGCCTTTCCCTATATATATTAAACATATTAAAATTGTTCAGAAACACATACTCAATGGATGATGTCATCAGTGATGTCATTTGAGATGTCATCAGTGATGTCATGAGTGATGTCACTGACCATGTCATGAGTGTTGTAATATGCGACGTCATCAGCAGTGGATTGCGGGCGCGCGAGTTATAGTTAGCGGAACTAACTATAACGGGGGAATTTCATTGGTTTTTTACGAGTAAAATGTCCAGCTAACTATAACATGTGTGAAACCTATGGTTTTTTCAGTGAAATATATATATATATATATATATATATATATATATATATATATATATATATATATATATATACACATACATCTCTCACAGGGCATAATGGGGTGCTTCTTGAAGGAGCAGGGAACAATTAAAGTCTGACCAGCACTTACACTCGCACTTATCTTGTCTAGGTCAGTATATTTTACAGGTGGTGGAGGTTGGGAAGACAACATTTGTTATAATATCCATCTTCTCTCCCGAATCAGTATCTGAGTCATCTCCTTCATGCTTAAAAGCATCCTTACCCTTTCTCATACTTTCTGATGCAAGAAGCGGATATAATCTGGTTCCTTCAATAATTGCCTTCCTCCATCTATGCTGTTCTTCATCCCATAGGGCATTTGCATAATTTTTCATCACTCTCCCTGTCCTCCTCTGATATTACTCTTTTTCCCTCACAACTTTTTCCCAACCATTAAAAGCTTCATATTGCATGGGTCGAGGTGGTAGCTTCATCTCGTACAATTTTCCCTTCAAAGGATCGAGGATTCTGGTGTTAAATGTCCCATACCTCGGAAAATCTTGAAGATCCCTCATTTTCCATGATTCTTTTCCATTGTTAAGCCATAAACATGAATTTAATCCATGTTCGTTAGTCCTAATGTATGCTGAAGCACCCTCAGAAGGTGCCTCCTCACCTTTTCGTACAGGAATAGTGACATCACCCTTAACAAATTTCTTAAAATTCATAAAACATTTAATAATGACAGTCAAATCTTCAAAATGTTTACGTATACCCAAATGTTTTGATTCTGTTTTGTATACATCAAATTTTGTTCAACAATTAAATGACAGCTTAAATTTCATTAGATGTTTACCAAATCTGAAGGGAGGACTCAAATCAACAATGTCCAATCACAACGTGGCAAAGGAAACCTTCTAACCAATGATGGCACGAGAGTACACCAACCGCCCGATCTCTGTGCCAAACACTATGACGTATGATTCACTCCTCGCAGTAGCTCACCCTCCTTCACAATCATCTTTGTTTTCATACACTCTTTCAAATAACTTCTTAAATAACTTCTTGTTTGCTCTTCTAAGGAAAAATTAAGTATCTCGATCACTCAAGAATATTCTACACTCGCGAGTGGCTTCTCAACCAGTGAAATTTGACACAAATTAATGCAGCTTCACCCATTTGCGCAATAAGTCTCTACAAACATTAACAGAGATTCATCAAACACGAGTGCTTGTCCTTAACTTTATCAATTAAAGTGATGGTATCTCACACTCCACATCAATCTCTTCTGCAGGCAAGTTTATAGCATTTGTTATTATCCTGTTATCTTTTGACTTTAATGAGCCTGAAATCAACGTCTCCTCTTCAACAACTCTTTGATGTTTCTCATTATTCACTTATACAACCTGCAAGGAAAAACGCTTACGACCACTAAACTCACAACCACAACTTTTTCATCCTATTAATACTCACATTTTTTTTTAAAACGCAACCTCCAAACCACAACTGCTTTCAGACACCGCTTCGCCATGCTGTCTGGATCTGGACACTGGAGTCGGGATTACTTTTTCTGTAGCTTGGGTACGATTTGTAATGCTCCATTCAGGGTATTAACCATTTCCTCTGCTACCAGAAACTGTGGGGGGGCCTGAGGATTATCCAAGAATGGTATTGAAGTCTAAATACTCAATTTACTTGGGAAATCCTGATGGCTCTTGAAAAGGACGACGGACCTTTTCCACCGAATTAGAACTGAGCTGGAACAAAGAATTAAACTTTGCATCCATCATAAATGGTTAAATTAATGTTTAGTCAATGATAAGGGGTTGATGAGGTTTCAACACCTTTATTTATCTTAACCTCTTCCGTGCTCATGATGGCTCCCGGCCGTCATGAGTCACGGTGGGCATGTGCGGACGACGGCCGGGAGCCGTCATGACCACGCCCACGCCCACGATTGGAATGTTCAGCACGCTGCGGTGGAATTTGCGCCGCAGCGAAGAGGTTAAAGGATTACTATTGTTTTTTTTTTTTTTTTCAGATTAGTAATTTTACAGAAATATGAATAAAGGTTTGATTAGTGACAGCGTAAATCAATTGAGTGTTCCATGAAGGAATGGTGATTAAACTAGCTATGGAGCCTAATCTTTCCTAAAGAGAACCCATAAAGAGTTTCTTTCAGAAAAGTGCAAGATTAAGAATATGAAAAGCCAACCAGAAAAAGTTGTTCTAGAAACTCAGCCAAGTTCCTTACAGCTGCAGTAGCCACAGCTTTAAAAGGATGATCTTTGCAGTAGCATTGATCACAAAAGGGTCTCTAAATAAAAGAAGCAGAAGTCATCTTTAGAAGTAGCTGTCGGTAAAGAAGCCACTCTTTAGTAGAAGAGTCCCACAGGCAGGATAAAGAGATCTGGGTCAAAGATTCTTCCCATCTTATTCTGCAAAAGGCTCAGTACTCTAACTAGCTAGGAAGACTCATTAATATATAACCACACAATAATGTAGTGATAATTGTTAGGCATTAACCCTCCTCTTCCAATGGTGTCGTCAACTTCCAATGCTTCTCATTCCAATTCCCATGGTAAACATTCTCGTTGATTTAGTGTAAAACATTGTTTCAAGACTTTGTTATATGGAGGGAAGTTCTCATGAGAACCTTCTAACCAAGGCTAAAATATGCGCTTATGACCTTTGTGAATACAAAGCAAGTCGAATATGATGAAGCAAAACTAGCAATAATATTCTGTAAGGCATTCATAAAATATATCCATATAATTATTTATTCAAGCGGTCACAGCAGCTCATTGTATTAGGAAAGTGACCTAACATGGTGTGAGGAAGCTAAAGAAACATGAATTTGCAGTCAGCACATTCTTAAGCAAGTTTATGGTGCTAGGCAAAATGTTCTCAATAAATGTCTTATAAGCTATGAGCAAGAGTCGAAAGGAAAGGCTTTTAGGTCCAAATCAGAAGCACATTTAAGAATCCTAGCCTGGTACAAAAAACAATCTATTCTATATTATTTCACATACACATTTTCCCTACATATGATTAATCTAAGAATTATTTACTAAATTAATAAAACATTTGAATATGATTCTTTCACATAATAAAACGGTTGCAATTTTCTGAATGTCATATTCTATGGGAAAACATTTCTACAGCAGTTTAAATGCATTCTAAAGTGCAATTTTAACATGGCCTGTGAGTCAAACCTCATTTTTGTAAGTAATTTCCCTTAGGGATAACGAAAAAGCAGTATGACAAGGCTCTTAAGCAAGTGTGCCAGTTACTCGCAGATGCAGGTCTCACTCTAACTGCAGCAAAGTGTGAGTTTCACAAGTCCAAACTCCAATTCTTTGGACACATATTCTCTGATTGGGGAATGACTCCTGACCCAGATAAAATACAAGCAAATATCAGCTACCTGTTCCCCACAAGATGTCTCCATGCTCCGATCCTTTTTAGGCATGGCTAGTTATTGCTCAAGGTACATTTGTGACTTTGATACTGGGATTGCCCCATTCAAAGACTTGACAAAACAAGATGCCCCTATCCAGTGGTCCAATGAATGTGATCAAAGTTTCAAAAGAATAAAACATGCGATTGAAAAGGCAACAAAGATGGCCTATTTTGACCCCAAGTTACATACTGAGATCACAGTCGATTTGAGCACAGTGGGATTGGGAGCAATCCTTGCTCAGCATAATGGTCATCCGAATCCTCAAACACACATTGTGGCCTATGCCAGTCGATGCCTATCTGACACAGAACATGCCTATTCTCAGCCCAAGAAGGAAAGGCTGGCTGTAGTGTGGGCCTGCAAACATTTTCATGTATTTCTATATGGAAAAGTTTTCACTATCATTACAGATTACAATGCGCTGCTCACTATTTTTGGAAACCCGAAAGTCCAGATGCCCCCTCGCATGGAGAGGTGAGGGTTGTGACTGCAAGAGTAGAACTATGCAATTGTACACAAGCCAGGTAAAGATCAGAACCCTGCTGATAACTTTTCATGAGTACTGTTACACCAGCACAGTTTGACATACAAAACAGCTAAAGAGTACATTAACTTCATTGGGAGGTCCAGCACGCCATCATCCCTATCCAGTGAGCAGATCATTGCAGCTACTAATGCTGATAAGAACATGTTTATCCTCAAAGATAACATTTCAACTCATTCTTGGAAAAAGCATGCTCACCCTTTTACTGATGAAATTGGATCTCAGAAATTTAAAAATGTACAAGATGAACTGTCCGTTACCAAGGAAGGTGTTGTATTGAGAGCCTCACAAATCCTCATGCCTCAGACAGCAAGTAATTGAACTCACTCTTGAAGGACATGGTGGCTTTGTAGCTACCAAAGAGCCCTAAGAGACAGTGTGTGGTTCCCGCACCTAGGTGAGTGAATAGAGAGGGAACTAAAAGAATGTCATCTTTGCAACTGCCTTTCTTGCAAGATGACGCAGCATCCCTTGCCAATGTCTGACCTGCCTGCGCATGTGTGGGAAAGAATTGCAGTTGATTTCTTTGGACCTTTAGAAAATGGACATCATCTCATGCTAATTATTGATAAGTATTCATGTTTTCCTTCACGAGAGAAGTTATCGTCCACTACCTATGACAAGCTAATTGAGCTGCTAGCTGACACCTTTCCAATGTGAGGTATCCCTGCCATTCTCAGATCTGACAATGGTCTGCAGTTCAATAGCAAAGAATTCAAGTAATTTCTGGTCAGACTAAATGTAGAGCATTAAAAGAGCACTCCTCTGTGGCCCCAAGCTAATGGTGCCTGGGAATGATTCATGGGTACCCTCAAATGGGAAATTCAGCGAGCATCGATCAAGGGAATCAAGTTAAATCAGGAACTTTTGGCAAGGCCTCCATGCCTATCGTTCAACTCCTCACTCCACAGTGGGTGAGAGCCCTGCCACCTTCCTATTTGGAGAGCCCTCCGAACTAAACTGCCACAGTAGACTGATCCTTGACTGCCGAATAGGTTTGTGTCACAGACACTTCTCGGAAGTGTCAGATGAAAACCTATGCCAATCATCAACAAGATCAAGAAACGGCCTTCGATGAAGGTGATTGGATCCTGGCCAAAAA
This sequence comes from Triturus cristatus, assembly GCF_964204655.1. Lineage (NCBI taxonomy): Eukaryota > Metazoa > Chordata > Amphibia > Caudata > Salamandridae > Triturus > Triturus cristatus. Next base: position 469,005,325 of record NC_140588.1, on the reverse strand, counting down.
GAAACAAAGCGGAAAACAGACACTCCATTTGCTATCGATCCTTTGAGGGTTGTGACATGATGGTGCATGATCGTGGAAAGTCCATCACATGGGACACTTTGAGTACCTACCTCGGCGGTCATCAGCTCCTGCAATCATGAATGCGGTGACCCGGCCTGACAGTCCAGATCAATGCAAAAAAATCTATTGATGGACAGAATGCTGAGCAATGTCACATTCACCTCAGTACAGAGATCTGGGCCTAAATCCATCGTTTTTTTGCTTCCCCATTCCATTCCAGTTCAAACCCAGCCATATGCAAATCAGTCTTGACCCTGCTACCCATGGGAACGGTCCAGCCCAAGTTGCCAGGTCAGATCAAATATCAGAACCTGTGCCAGTGGTTTACAGTCAGAGTGCATCTCAACCATCTCGTACCATTCGATCTGGCTGACTAGTGCAAGAGCCTCAACACCTTATTGAAGAAATATGATGAGACTATTGTTGGTACTTTTTATTTAACAAGGGAGAGAGAGTGTCATGAGAATATGTGCACTAGGACCCTTGCGGCTCTGGGCCGACTCAACAAAGAAATACATAGCTTTCTGAGAGGTGTTATGGTGTGGTAATTAACGATTATGATGCAATGAGAGTGCAGTGTAAAGATGTACAATCCAGAGCTCTGTGTGTGGGGTATTCCTTTGCATGTTCCAGAGGCTAGGGAGGACGCTACAGTGAATAGATCAATAAATAGAACTGTTTATTAATCCTCTTTATGACCTCGTGAAAAGTTCTTAAAGCTCCTGCGACCTTTTAAACGGACCACAGATGAAAGTTCAAATTGGACCAATTCTCCCATTTTACCATAAATATTCAAAGTGTGCTGTATATTCGCAAAGAACCAAATAAAAGGGGTTCCATCAATGTTTCAGTTTATGCCTTTCTAGTCACCATTTGCAAGAGTGGTTTGAGGAAGACAGAAGTTAAACTGAACACCTAGGCCAAGTACACATGAGGAAACATCACACAGATTATTCGATCAATAGAGAGCCACGAAAACCTGAAGATTTGAAGGACGTTCCTGCAAGATGAGCAATCGTTAGATTGTAGAAAGTAATGAAGCCATCATTACCAAGTTTAGGGCCTATTTAGGTTATGGACAGATCACCCAAACGCGGCAAACTAAACCCTGGATCATGGACCAGAGATCAAGCACTAGAGTAGAGAGGCCTTCATGCCCTGTGCGTACAGAATCTTTCACTGAGATTAGAACAGTTGAGCTCATAGAAGACCCTGCGGCTTAAAACTGGCTCTCTGCTTCACAGTGAGCCAGCGGAGGATTCTTCAAGCAGAGTTGCGCTGGTATAACCTCTTTAATCCCATTACTTTCCTGTGTTTTTGGCAATGATCCATACAAGAGAGGGTATAGGGGACCTTGTTGTGCTGGTTTCCTGTTTCCTGAGTGAGGAGCACGGCAGCAAATGGGCTGTGGGCTGAGGGAAGGTGAAAACCACCGGACCATCTGGACCGCCAGTAGCGGACGGAGAGGAGAAAGAGGTGAGAGGAGCACACCACAGGCGCAGGGTCTGGTAACCCTGCCATCGAAGTCCCTGTGCGAAATGATGACACGGGGCTGCTTCTCCGCTTTTCCCCAGCAGCCTCTACAGCCGGACCCCACCATCACTCCTTATCACTCCCCCATCTGCCCCTAACATCCCCCCCAGCCGCAGTAGCAAGTGAAGTATGGCTCGCGGAGGCACCGATTGGTGAAGTCTGCTCCTCACTCTGCACCCAAGGAGCAAGTACAGCGGCCGTAGCTGGCTGCTGCAAAGTGAGCGTCTCAGGCCCCACAGTAGCGTCGCTGTTACAACTGGGTGTGGCTCGTGGGCCAACCTGATGGGCTCTGCTCGCGTGCACTCTAAAGACACTCCAAAGACTCTTGTATGGCAGAATCACAACAGTTTTAAGCTCGCCAACCTCATTATAATAATCAAGACGTCTTCTCAAGCCAAGCAGCCACTCAGCCCCTTAGCCCCTTTGCCCCTCTGGCACCCGCCCCAAGGCAGTTGGTAACAGTACAGTAATCCCTGGAGAACAAGGGCCTGGTGATCGCCCAAGAGTCCTGGGAACCCTATCACTACGGCAAGACCAAGTTTGGGCAAGGACCCGGGTTGTGGCTGTGAGCAGCAAGTGGCATACAGTCACTGTGTATTTGCCATTTCAGACCCTATGAGACAGGCCTGAACCTGCCCCAGGAGGAGAAGATGGAAGAGCAAGCCCTCCACACCCAGTTCTGCAGACCTACCTCTTCTCTCTCCCCAGGCGGACCCACAGCGGGCCAACAGTCCACTTGCCACAGACCACAGCCAACATCTAGTTTGAATTTCCTCCCCAGCCTTCGTAACTTGAACAAGCAACCATACTTTCAGCCACTGTTCCCTCTAGTGCGCCCCTGGGTGGCCGCGCACATTGTCATTTATTGCAGGGTAGGTGGCCCTCCAGAGCACGCATTACGAAGGGTTCTTTTGCTTGTCAGCAGGAGAGCTCTTTACACATCTGAAAATCAACAACGACAAGGGCAACAGCAATAAAACATACAACACAGGGCAGGGGTATCTGTATCTCTTTAGTTCAAGCACAGCACAATTGATCATATTTACTATGGGGTGCGACTGTCCTGGCAGAGCACTGTAAATTTAAAGTATACACGCATTACAAAGAGTGATATTTATTTCGTTTTCAGCATAGACTATATTATGTTTCTACCTTTGTACAATTTACAGACATTCATTTAATTTTAGCTGTAGATAAATGTTTCCCAAACCCTTAATTTATGGTGGTATGTCCAAGGTATAACTAAAGATTCCTTTAAATTCTGTATTTATCTTGTCACGTTTGCTGCGCTTCAAACATACGTCAAAAGTCAGGCTATGTCTTCTGCTGTTTGTGTTTTTTAACACAACTGGTGTTTATAAACTCTTCCCAGTTTGCAGTTGGAGAAAGAAAAGTAAAGTTAATTATGGGCCAATCTTGCTGGGGCACATGAAGTGTAAAAAAAGGAAAGGATGTAGGATATCATTTTTTTTTCCCCACACAACAAAATGTACATGCCTCAAACTATAAATTCTGCAATTAGAAAAGCAAAAATAAAGCACTTTTCTGTATAATTCTGAAGTGTGATTGAAACAAAGATTTTAATAGGATCAGAACAAATCAAGACCCTTTACTCTATATTGCACAAATAATAAATATTGACCGAAACCTGATTTCCACACACTATTATTTGTGTGCAATATAGTTTTAAACTGTTAATCTGTGAAAATTTAGTGACCATTTCAATGGAAACTTGCTCTCTGTAAATGACAATGTGCTAACACACCATGCACTAGTTACATTTTTTTTTAAATCGCCTGCCTCATGTTCATTAAAGCTATATGGGCTGATTGGTGATACTAAAAAGTGGGTTGTGGTTCTAAACGTTTTGGAAGCACTGCGCTAAGCACAAGTTTTGGCAGTAAAGGCACCTCTCTTCCTGACCACCCCCCCAGGACAGATTACTCAGTGATCATTTCCCTGAAAAAGCAACCTCAACAATATTCCGGAAGCTTATGAACACCTTACCTGAGGGCCGCTTGGACTAACAACCTGGGAAACATAGATGATGAGGAGTGGCTAGAGGCACCCCAGGGCCCTAGGGAAATAGCAATATGGGTACGGTTTCGACTTGTCCAGCTCGGGATACTACACCGCTTCTATTACCATTCGACGCTTCTACACAGGATTGGAAGGGCACCATCATCGCAGTGCGTCAGAGGCTGCCAGGGAGAGGGCACCTTCCTCCACATTCTGTGGGAATGCCCTAGGCTTGCGCAATTTTGGCTCAATGTTACAGCACTAATGGCCAGAGTGGTGGGAACGGACGTTCCACTAGACGCAAAGTGGCTACTGCTCATAATTAAGGAAAAGACCGTCTGGCCCAGATACATAAACATCTGGCTTACGCTGCCAGAAGGGATTGCGAAGCATAATATTGCTCAGGGATGGGGGGCCACTTCCGCCTTCAGTGACTGAGTGGGAGAAGGACTTGGATTGGTGTCAGAGGGCAGAGGAAACCGTATACAAATGTAGAGTTTGCGCCAAGAAATGGGAGAAGGTGTGGGCACCGTGGCATGCTTATAAGGGATCATTAGAAGGCCATGAAGCAACCTAAGGGGCTCTAGCTGACTGTAGTGATGTGAGCACTTAATTTTACTTTCCCCCAGATGGGTGCCACTGATGGGAATGGGTCCGGATGCCCCTTGTACTCTGTTCTCCACACCATCCATTCCCCTGTTCTTCTAAACTACGATGTTTGAATGTAAACATAACTCACAATGTGCATGCTATTGCAAATATCATTGTACTGTCTAATGAGCTTGTTTAATAAAGAGAGTTTAAAAAAAAAAGTAATGGCTGTAAAATTACATCAAAAAAGAACTTTTACTAAAGATTTTGGTCCAGATGCATGAAGCTCTGGTCGCTAAATACTGGTCGCACTTTGTGACCATCATTTTTGCAACCACTGTGGTAGTTTGCAAACCAACCTATGTACTAATAGGTTTGTTTGCAAAATACCAATTCCTAGTGGGTCGCACTTTCACCTACCTCACCAATACTCATAAGGTAAGTCACAAAATGTGACCCACTGTGATTCTCAGCCATCACAGACAAAGTGGCCTGCTGGGGTCAGCACATGACCTTATCTGTGGTTGCTTTTAAATAAAGCAATCATATTAAAAAAAAAAAAATGCATTGAAAACTGGATCTGTTTAAAAAAATAAAAAAGGAAAAGAAAAGTTTATGAACATTTTTTCAAGAGTAGGGATAGGTCGCCGGTGCTGCGGCAACCATGCTCTCTTGGTGACCCAAGTTTTCATATGTGACCTTGTTATGTTTTTATATACAATAAAAAGTTTTTTTTTAAAATTAAAAAAAAGAGTAGGGATAGGACCACTACGTAGTCTAAAAAATGTTTTTGTCAACAGTTACAAAGGGGGAGGGATTACCGCGACAGTTCTGTATTCTGTAAAATATCACTGTTTTGCAACCTAATTTCAGTCGCAAAACATTATTGCATCTCATTTCAAATTAGTATTTGGAAGGGAAGCTGTAAACACACTACTTAAAAATAGCGACTCAGTATTTTGTGGCAAACACAAATTGCGATTCAGTAACTTTCACTGTAGAAAAGTACATATAGTGTGCTCGCTGCTCATTTTGTATTTTTTGTAACATGTTAATGTATTGCAATTTATATTTGTTGCATACCAAAAGGCATTATTGAAGGGTGCAAAGAGCCTGATATTCGAAATCAGACTTATTGTGAACACAAAACTCCTTTCATATCTGGCCCTTGTTCTTGTTAGCCCTTTCGGCTTCAGTGGTCACCGTTTCCAATTCCTGTTGATCCCATTAATATGCTGAAAGGTTGACTTTCATTTAACAGCCCTGTGCAGTCTCGAAGTTGTGGTCTCGGTTTACATGGGTTGATTGATTCATTTGACCTAACACACCTAGAAACAATTTCCTTTCAGCAATTTTATATAACACAAACCTGGCCCAAGGGCCTTGGTGCACTTTATATGAGCACCACAAAATGGTACCCTTGCCTAAGACAGTGGGCTTAGGGGACACATTTTAGTTGCCATTGGTTGGCTTCATTGTCACTCATTTGCGTGCATCTTAATGGTTTCCTTCCTCCTCATGTGTTTGTCCCTCCCCTAGTGTACTGATGCATTACTTGTGTCCTTCCACTGCTGTGAGAGTGTCTTTTTTCATCTGCCTCCCTCATGTGCTTCTAGCCCCACCCGTTGTCTGTGTTGTTGTTTAGCCCCACCTACCCCTAGTCTGTGTTGTAGCTTTCCCTCTCCCACCTTCCTCTTGCGGTCTGTGTTGTTTCTTGCACTCTCCCACTCTGTGCGGTTACTTGTCCCCTCCTCCCCTCTTCTAGATGTCTGTGTTGTAGCTTGCCCCACCCACAGTCCATATTGTTGCTTGCTACTCCTGCTGTCTATGTTGTCGCTTGCCCTCCACTACTGTCCATGTTCTTGTTTGCCTCCAACCACTGTCTGTGTTCTTTCTTGCTCCCTCTCTCTCCTCTCCCTTTCCATGTTTCCCCAACAAATAAAAAAAAGAATATGTGATGCTGCCAGCGCTGGCTGCATTATAGCACTTATTTAAAAAAACTTTTCATCCATGCACCCTACCTCCTGTTTTGTCCAAAAATGAGAGAGGTGATGCCTTCACCTTTTTTTAGAGGTAGCACACTACTCTCACTCACATAGTCCTGTTATAGCTCTGTTGCACACACAGCACAGAAAAGTGTGCACACAGACACAGCATTGCAGCACAGCAAAAAAAAAAAATTTGAGGGAACATTGTTTCCAACTGCAGCATGACCAAGGGTAAGCTTTTAACTTGCTCAAAATCTGTCTCCGATGCGAATGAGGGGAAAAGTCAACCATTCTATCAGGCCACCAAGCCTGCCCTGAGTGCCTGGAGAGCAGCCCTGCACCAGGCATCTTCAAACCAAAAATTCTCACCCCATGTCCCTGCAGCAAGCTGTATTACCCACGTTTTGCAACCCATGCCTTTAAAAGATGTCCCACCTCTCATGCAGGCAGCGTCACCCCCAAGCGTCTCCAGCAGAAAAGAGGAGCTCCCTTCCCTGGCAATCTCTCTTCATGCATGGACTAGGCTTTGGAAGACCAGTGCCTTTTAGTAAAGAAACGTAGATCCTATTCTTGTCTCTGAACTGGTTTTCCCACTAGTCCAAGCCCACCCATTTTCTGGTCAAACAGTGATTCCAAAAACCCCAAGGCTCTGTCTTTCCCAGGGTGGAAACACCTTGCCATAGAAGGAACAGCAACAAGAATGCCCCTGGAAAGGCACTAGTAATCACTGCCCAAATACATCAGCCACAATCACTCTCACTCCAGATCACAGCTCCAGATCTACAGAGGCATTTTGTTAAACGATGGGGCGCTTTGGCCATCAAACAGGACCTGGGGGACGTGTGTACCTTGTTTTTACTCAATATAGAATCCAAAATTGATTGCACATTAGAGCTTACACCGGAGCTATTTAGAATATCTAATGGAACCAGTCAGGCTCATTCCTGATCTTCAAATATTGACAATTCCTACACAACGGCAGCTCTCCAATCCCAAAAACCCAGTGACGCACAGTATATAATGGCCAAAGCCTTACTAAGTCAAACCTCCAAAATGGAACTTCAAGTAGATCTTTTCCAATCCATAGTCTTGCGCCTAGTGGACCTGAACAATAAGATATACCGTATTGTGAATGCATTTCACACCACGCAAAATCAGTGTTCTTGCTCATGTGCAGCCATTATCGAACAGTGGGCTACTCTCCTGGCAGTTTAACTGATCTCGCCAACACAATCAGGGGTAATGCCGGACCCTTGCTAGTCAGTCGGCTAACAGCATAGATGATGCCCAAACATAATCATCGCAATTCCAGTCAGTCTCCCACCCACCCAGAGTCCTGTGTCTGACTTGTTTGAAAACCCTCCAACTACATCTAGCTGCCAAGCATCACTAGCACCTCAGAACTCTAACTCTCTCAGACCAATGGGTCCCTACCCCAGTACTTCCACCTGGTAAGCGTTTGTGGTTGGGTATGAACTTACAACCAGCCCCAAGCCGTCAGAAGGCCCGCTCTCTAGTGGCAAAGAAAAAAAAACTACGAAAGTTACACCAAAAAGCCAAGGCTAATAACTGAGCAGTGAATTTTTAAAAAACCCAGAACCATGCAACACAAGCAACCTCGAGCCCCCCCAGTTTCACCCTATCTTTGCCGCAAAGTCTGCTGGAAATAATCTTGCCACTCCAGCAGCTATAGACTCGGACTTCTTCACTTCCTGGTCGGCTGAAGGCACAATCATAAAAACAGGTGCAGGGACAAGTCCCGACCCCGGTCCCTCTATAGTCTCTGGGACAAGCAAGAGGAAGATGGCCGCTTCCATCCAGGCCTCCCAGATCGTCCCCACCGATGGCTGGGTGCTAGGACAAGACCTGCCCATGCAATTATACAGACCCCTCCAAACAATAAGGGGTAAGATGGGCGTTCGTACCCAGGCCCCCCTCCCCACTATGCAATCCCACATCAACAATGGTGAGAGACCCTTTTGGGGTTCTCCCAAGTTCTTGCTCCTCCACCACCAAAGTTCCCTACGATATTCTAACCCTCAGACCTCCCCCAAACGTCCAAGGCCCTGCGGTCACCGTCCAGCAGACAAAGTGCTCTCAAACATCTGAGCATCGGATCTACGAGGTGGTTGTAATTCCATGATATCACAGCAAAGGACATCCCAATACCCTGAACAGAGGTGACATATTTCGCCTAATGAAGCACATATCCTCCATGGTCTACATAAGATCAGCCGATCTCACCTGGGTTAACTTTCAAAGCCTCCCCGGGGACACTCATGGCAAGTCAAACCTGGTTGGGTTGTTCCAACAGTTCCTTCAGACAACAATGCTACATGAAGTAAAACAACTGGCGGACTGGGGGATTGAGATCAAATCTCTCCCACAGAAAAGATATCTCCATGTTCTAACAACTGATGCACACTAGCTTGGAACATACTCCATCCTAAAAGGTGTAAACTAAACCAATCTGAGCAACACACAATCTGCCAAGCCCTATCGCTATGATGCCTTGAGAGTAACCTGCTCCTCTGACCAAAGAATTGCTCACTAAGGCAGCCCCGTTACCCACATTCAACTGGGACATCGGGGCCCGCTGGACCACCACCATCCCTCCCGACGACACTTCTAACTCTTCCAGCAACAGGCTACCCAGCCTCCTGCCCAGGATACCTGGCCCTAACGCTCATCTAACAATTACTTCCTGGAACGTGACAGGCATCAAAAAACTCCTCACAGCAAACTCCTCCCTAGAATACCTCCAAAAGTGTGACATCCTCTGCCTGCAGGAGACCTGTCCTACGGACACAACACTCCTCACAGGGTACTTTGAACTACACATCCCGGGCCACTAGCCGTAACACCTTTGGGCGACTATCTTGAGGCCCCTCCACCTTTATCAAACATTCCCGAAGGATTGTGGCCACTGTAATTCCGACCACCTAGTTACAAGCCCTCCTTATCTGCGTGCATAAAAAAAAAAAACACTGACTCCTGCTAATCAAATGCTACGTCAACCCCTCATTGCACCCAACAAACCAGGCCCTAGATTATTTTACTGACATTATTGGAGACCTCCTCGCCAAATATCCACATCACAACCTAATCATACTTGGACTTCAACAACAGATCTCTTGGCAAGCCTCAAAAACACTCCCGGCCACGTACGGAGGCCGCCCGGCTGCAAACCTTCCTGGACAGTCATAATTTATTCTCCGCTCATACTCTCAAATTGGCCCAAGATCCATCATGGCTCCCCCTTTCTACGCTCAAACATTCCTTCAATCGACTAGATTTGTATTAGCAACTCGCTGTCAACTGATCTTTGTTATTTCAAAGTAGACGATCGGGACGAGAGTGACCATAGACCTCTCCAAGCGACCTTCACACTCACTAGTAAAGCAGTGTCCCAATGCACGTCGATCAGAGCATTAACAGGAGAGGAAAGTCACAAATGTCTCTGAAGAATAAAATGGGCAGCAAATCTTAGCAAAAAATGTATTGCCTAGATAGAAACTAAAGAGCAACTAGTCCTAGGCTCTGCGGCCCTGCTGGAACACTGCGCCGACCTCCTAACGGATTTACAACTGGCATTGAGGGGTGCCCCTGCAATTTCCACACAGCAGGGGTGAAATTCTAGAACCCTAGCTTCATTTATAGAAGCCAACGAGCTGCTGGCAGGTCTGCGGAGGATCTGAAAGTCCCCTAAGGTTAGACACTGAGGTGACAAGAAATTCCAGGGCCACGCTCTCTCAGCCCTCCGAGTAGGAATAGAGTCTGGCTCCACCGAACCTCTTCACCCTCCTTAAAGAGAAGACGCAAGCCCGGTTTTGGAAGCACATTAATCAACGTATTAATCTCAGTCAATCAAAGGAGATTAGTGTAGCAGACAGCGTATGGGTCTATTACGTTAAGCAGTTCACTCCCCAGACTCTGGGGATGCAAACACAACGAGCCTCCCATGGCCACGCAAGTCTTTAGCATCTCAGAGTCTTCAGACATCGATACCATCAAATTAATGAGAAATGATGGGGTGCTGGGACCCAACGGGATCTCTGCAGCAGTTTTCAAGTCCGCCCAAACATTTTGGACAGTGGTTCTCCTGCCGCTTTTCAATCATGCCTTACTCGCAGCTACATCCCGCAATCATGGAAAGGATCAACTCTCTACCCAAGACCCAAATAGGGAGAGCGCACTAATCTGGCCAACTATCGCCTCGTAGCCATACTAGATCTTGAAGGCAAGGCTTACGTTTGAATCCTACTGGATGAACTGGAAGCCTGGGAAGCCAAAAACCATATTTTCCTCTTTTCCCAGTCAGGATTCAGACCAGAAAGCTTGGCCCTCGACAACATCTTAGCACTGGCCTACCTGTTCAGGTGAGCCACACCGACTAAGCAACCCCCCCTTTTCTGTTGCTTTGTGGACTACAGCGCAGCATTTGACTGAGTTGATCGGGGCACATTATGGCATAAACTAGGCTCTTCGGGGATCCCTTCCCAACTTCTTAAAGCCATAAAGCCCCGGTACCAGGAAACATGGGTCAAGATAAAAACCAGCCCTAGTACAGAAACAGCAAAAATTCCATTCATCAACAGCCTTAAACAAGGCAGCGTGCTTGCCTCATTACTTTTTACTCTCTATACCGCCAACCTGCCCAAATCTTTGGAAGGCACTAGTTTAATCACTCCCAGACTAGGGAGAACATGCCTGCAGACTCTACTATACGCTGATGATCTTGCCATCTTTGACCACACCCGCACCAGCCTACAGAGAACCCTTTGGGCTCCCCACAGGTATAACTTGTAGAACAAACTCTTGGTGAATCAGGCGAAGACCAAAATAATGGTGTTTGGCACACACCGCCATAAGAAATTTGCCAAATGGTTATTAGGAAATCAGCAAATATACACCTGCACAAGCTACAACTACCTGGGTGTCTGGGTCAATGATGGGGCCAAACCAAGGGCCCACCTCAAACACCTTAGAACTAAAGGGGCCGGAGTCATCCATAGCCTGAAACGCTTAAACCATCAGCCATACAGCCCAACAGCTGGCACAATACTAAACGTCCCGCGAGCCAAGCTTCAGCCTGCTCTGAGCTACGGACACCTGGCCTTCCCTCGAAATCTCGACCACTGCCTCACAAATTTCCGTAAATGGCCTATAAAGAAATCTTTGCCTACCCTCGGCATGCAAGGAGGGCCAGGTTGAGGCTGGAGCTGGGACTGGCAAGCCCGGACCTCAGGCGATCTAACGAAATACTACATCGGAATCCTACGTGCCCCAGCCCCATCTCATAAAGCTGAACTTTAAAGAATCTTTGAAGACAACGGCTCCTCATGGCATTCAGTTACTTCTAGCCACCAGTGTCCTAAAGATAGAGACAACAAAATTTAATAACCCAAATATTACTTTGTCAACATGGAAAAAAGCAGGTAAACTCCAAGTCACACAGGTTTTATATGACTTCATCTAAGCTATGAAGTTGTGTGATTGGGGTGTTTCGATAGTTCGTTTTAAGCAAGGGAGTGACAACCTCATGTTTTGATTGACTGTTCTAGTAGACAGTGCAAGATGAAAAAAAAATCTCTAAATCTGGGGATGCCTTCAGTTGTTAAAGATTGTAGAACTGGAAGCGGACAAATATTGTCCAGCAGCCAGATTTGCTGTTATGAATGATTTCGGTCATCTCTTCACTGCCTGACAGAAGAATGAAGACCAATGGGTTTTGATAAAAGGTGGGGGGAAACGGATGCGTTTTGGGAGTCTTCACATTTTGATATGTTTTTGAGTTTTAGGCATATGGAAAGGTGGGAAATCCTTGCAGTCTACTTACTCTGACATAATTTTAATACTCAAGCAGAGTGGTTTCGAAATGCGAGCAAAAACCGATGTATATATCCGTATAGAAAACGTAGCTCTCTCCATGCAGACATTGGCTGTCTGCAAAACTGCTGAGGACTGGTTCATCACGGGCTGCATTACATAAAAGATGCACTGTCCTAGTCTACGCTGTGGTGCACCCTTAAGTGGGTGCCCTGGCTGCAGGCTTCGTCAGTGCGCCCTAATACAGTTAATGCCAAAAATGAGCGCCTACCCAACTGTTGTCTCATTAATGAAAGGTGAATAGGCTGTTAGAAGCAGACAGTCTGTCCCCACTTTGCAGGCAGCAATGTGGTCTGTCTTTCCAAGACTGACATAGAACCCCTGCAGATGTGTACAGCAATTGATTACACCTGCCTGTGGTTGGGTGTTTTGGGATCCCTGGCCCCCTTTTACCCCTTTTAACTGGGGCACTGACCGTGTGCCACCTCTTTCTGATGCTCTTTGTGTGCACAGTCAGTGTGCCCCTTGACCGCTCCTCTGCCTCTGTGCCTGCGTCTCTGATAGGGCATGGGTGCAGAGGCAATGTGTTCTCTCATTTGCATCAAGTGTTTAACTTGAGCCGCGGTTTCCGGTGCTCAGCACTGGCTCTTAATTGTCAACGCAAGCAATTCTCAGAGCTGCCACATGGTGGCACTGTTTGTGCAATTTAGAGAGAAACAGAAAAACTGTTGTTTATTAATTCAATAAAAACAACTAATACTTGCCGCACAAGCCATTCTTATAGCTTTTGGGAACTGGAATAGTCTGAACTGTCACACTTGCAGGAGTGGAATAGTTAGTACTTGTGCTGGTTTTGTCATTGGAACCCCTTAGAATCACACCAGCGCGAAATGCACACCAGTTCAATCTGTATTACAAGAGGTGCTGCACAAGCATCTACAGTACCAAATTGCCACAGGGACACAAAGTAGGTGCACGTGCTACATTCTAGTCCCCCGTGTCCAGAACGCAAAAGGCTCCAAATCACTGTTCCAACCACCAAACGTACAATGAAGAAACGTGTTCTCCTGCATGCTAACACCCCGATTTTTGATCGATCTACCTTTTGATTAGATTTGTGAATGAGCCTATATCATGTAACTTCCAAATGTATATGTTGAGAAACCCCCTTTCCTCTTCTGAAACAAAACAGAGGTGGTAGTGGACCGCTTACTATGATTGCATAACTGCTGTCGCTCTCACACATTCAGAGATTCCAGGACACAGCTGTATAACTGGATGAAAGTACAGCTCCCTTGGAAGACATAACTCACGCCACAAGAGCCGCTAAGTAGCTTTTTGTTTTGCCGAATTCAAAGTTACCTCATAAAATCAAAAGTGCCAGCTTTCCTCGAGGAAAATCAATCCATAATTGGACAACTTGCAGATCTGGCCCACTGCACTACTTTGTGCCAAAAGTTCCTCACAATGGGATGCTGTTTTTCATTTGCAGACCTCCAGTTATGCAATACCCGACTCACTCCTAACAAGGTCCTGTAATAAATGCTGTAGTCAAGTAGAAATATAAAAAGGTTCAAATGTAAATTGCATATCTATCAACCCACAGCTCCCTTTCACGGACACCCATGCACTGCCGAATGTGTATTAAACTCTCAGAGCCTTGTGTAAAAAGCTTTGCCTCCATCATTCGAGAGACATTTAAATTAGTTTGCACATTTTCCAAAAATTCTAGTTGCATTTACTCTGTCCGTTATATTTATTTTGATTTGCAAGATAATGCTTTTTTGTAGAATACAATAAATCTGGAAAACAGATTGACATGTCTAGTGAGTATAAGAAAGTGGACCAACTGGTACCCGCGTGTGTTAAAACATTACAATAACCCAGCATGAAATGTAAATCATGTTTTTTTGTCAATCCAATGATATGCCTTGAATGATTGAATGAATGAATGAACGAATGAATGAATGAATAAAAAACTTATGCAATACATTGGTTCACCTAAAAAAACATTTTGGACGGAAATGAGAGAAATTAGTTATTGGAGTACACTAGGCATGTGAATAAGTGGGTGGCTCTCTTAAGTTGTGTATAGGTTATTCAATGTCTGTAATGTTTTGTTTTTAATTTAGGGTGAAAAATTTCGACGCTTTTGGAAAGAATCTGGAAGGCCTCTTAGCTATTTATCAAATTGATGGAGATAGGTAACACTTTTCTGTTTTGTTATAGTGGTTATTAATGACAACATACTGTACATCAACATGTTTTCATTATTTAATGTCTTCGTGACGTTGGTAACTTCCTTTTTTCCATGAATAAGGTTGCTTTAACCATTAGAGCTGTAGTGTGCACCATTAGAGCTGTAGTGTGCGCTATTAGCTCTCTTTATGCCAGATGTACTAACCTACTTTGCAGTTGCAAACACTTCAGGTTAACAAAAGATGAGTTTGTGGCTATAAAATAGTTTTCTCCTTATGTAAGAATCCCAATTTAGGAGCCAGAAAATATTTACCAACTCTTAAAATGAGAGGCTTAATGATTACTGCATCGCAATTTGAAACAGGCATGTTGTAAGGGGACCTTCCAAATTACGATTCAGTAACCTATTTATCAGTGGTTTGTGACTGGATTTCAGGTTGCAAACTACTGAAAAGTTACTGACTCCAAAGTTGGAGTGGTAACTCGCTCGCAAAGGGAAAAGGGTCGTAAAGACTTTTTTTTTTTTTTTTTTTTTTTTTTTTGGGATTGGGGGGTTACAGCTTCCAAAAAAGCCACATTTGGAAATCTGGGGGTTTGCTTGCTTTCCAACCATTTGTGATTAACAAGAGGCCTAGTAATACGGCTATGCACTATGAAATTCGGGAATTCGTACTTCTAAGCCCTAAATGCCTTAAGCGGCCCAGAAGAGTAGAGTTTGCATCTGGAACTATGGAAAAACCAATTAAATCCAGAATAAATGTAGTAAAGTTTTTCCAGATTGCCTCTACTTCTGACATCCCCAAATCATATGTTGCCTTGTTCCAATGTGATTACAACTAGAGCAACAATCTTGGGTATTTGCACTCGATTCATGTAATTTTTGGGGGATAGAACATACTAGCCACTGTGCATAAGTCTGCATCTGCCTAAAGATATTTATTTATAAAGTTTTATATAGCGCGAACATGATCCAGAGGGATATCCGAGCGCTTTACAGTTGGAGGGATAGGAAGGTTAATACTTGCATTACATGTGTCAGATGGGAATACCAAACAGAACAAAAATCAAATAGGACTTACAGAATAGAACGGTTACAAATATCAAGGGTCAACAAAGAATAAGATGAAAACTGGTACATAGCGAAATAGAAGGGGAGCAAATAATTTAAACCAACAAGAATAGCATCCAGCGCAGGGCTTAAAGGTGTAAGTCCAATGCATTATAGCAGACGATCCATCACCTTATTAAGGGAAGAACTTGTTCATAAGGAATCTTTTTACTTCCAGTTTGAAAGCAACCTTGGAGGAGATTCTACAGATGACTAAAAAGACAGAACGCCATTAGTACAGGCTAGAACAATAATTCTACCGCTACCTACTTGTTAGCAAAGGGTTAAGCCGTAGTTTTAAAATACTGTTATTTTATCTTTTTAATAATGATGAAATTGTACCCTTTTTAACGAGGCCACTTTGCACCTTGCCAGCGTATTTTGCACGTACTTTTGTAGGAGTGGAAACAGCACTTTTTGCTCCCTGTTATCCCCCCCGGTCCACCGCAGTCATTAGCGGGCTGTTTGTTGTGGAGGGAGATCTCGGGGAATCTAAAATTAAAAAAAGGTGACTCACTTCCTGGTAGGGCCACACTTAACCAACATCTTGTGAAAGGAACGGTCTAGTCTTTCCGCTCCCAAACTAAGCCGGGCACTACAAAAGGAGGTTATGGCGCGTGCACGCAGGGGACGCATGCAGCGGGTGCACCGCCGGCACACCAAAGGCAAGCCTGTCTGTGCCCGTCCGCGCCTGGACCGCGCCCAGCGCCAGTACCCCGGGTCCTGTGGCACCAAAACCCACCAACACTAGCAGGTATTCGTGTGAGAAACTGTTAGCTCTAAGACAATGTAATTCCAAAAATGCCCCCTATCTCCCCTATCAGGGTAACACTACTGACCAAGTCAGATGGTCCCCTGATACTCATACACCAGAACGTACCGGACCACCTGAGCATACAGAATCAACTGTGTCACTTCCAACAAATAAAAGTAGCATCCATTGCCTACTCCTAAATACTAGATCTCTGGTGAAACATCAATTGGAGTTCCACGATCTTGTCCTAACACTAAATAAAGATGTGGCATTCATAACAGAAACATGGGTGGATGACAGCTGCGGTCCTGATATTGTTGCTGCTACATCCCCTCGGTACGCACTTTCAAATTAGAGAGGCAAAATAAAAGAGGAGGGGGGACTGGCAAACCTTTATCGAGACAACTATAGTACTAGATTCGAACCACTAGTCACGGTGGGTTTCGAAGCAATGACTTTCTCGATTGAGCCGCCAGACTCATCAGTTTTAAAAGGAATTCTAGTTTATCGCCCTCCAGGAGACAGGAACAGTTTCATTGATAAACTCTGCACTGTGATGGAAACTCTAATAATCAATGAGAACTTCACGGTGTTGGGAGATTTTAATTTCTATTTGGAAAACACAGAGGACCCTGACTCGCTAACATTTATTGATATAATGGACGCATTTGGACTGCCTCTAATTACCAAGGGTCCCACACACAAGGCCGGTCATATATTGGATGGTATATTTTCCAAATGGGAGGACATTGGGGTGTCCCTTTCCCTCCCAATGGCCTGGTCGGATCATTGGGCTGTCAACTGGCTTATGATGACTAAAACAGTACCCCAGCATAGACCAACCATACAACAAACCACCGGTAGAGCTTGGCCTAATGTCCGCTCAGATGAACTTGAAGAGGCGATCACTGCTACCCCATGTCAACTGGTGAACAATGTGGATCATAATGTTGAGATCCTCTCTTGCTGGCTTAAAACTGCGTTGGATAAGATAACACCCATCATTAGCAAAACAGTAAAAAGAAAGGTGTCCCAACCCTGGTACTACTGAGAATCTGAGACTATCGAGACAGGAATGTCGTAGACAGGAACAAAGATGGAGAAAAAACTATGAGGTAGAGGAGAAAATCACATATAAAGCCAAACTTTCAAGGCATAAGAAGATATCGTAGACGCAAAAACAGAATACTTCACTAAGCACATAAAAAATGCTTGCGATACTAATAAAACCTTTTTCTCGGTTATCAATAGGCTGGTCAAACCTAACGAGGCTAGTCATACGGAATCAAATCAAGACTTTTGCGATCTATTGGCCAATTTTTTTCAAGAGAAGGTGGTCAATATCTATGACAAATTTGCGGATAACCACACTCAGACTAAGCATGCATCTTATACTAGAAAAAACATAAATAGCCTATCTACATTTATTAACCCCTCGGAAGACCAATTAAAGGACCTTATTCTGTCAATTAAGTCTGGCTCCCCATGCCCGCCTAGCATAATGCATCTGATACCCACCCAACTGGCAGTGCATTTGGGGAAAATTATTAATAAAGTATTTTCTAGCGGAATTTTCCCCGCCCAGTGGAAACGTACCTCAATTCTTCCACTTCTTAAAAAAGAAAACCTGGCCAGCACTGAACCCTGCATTTACCGCCCTATTGCAAGACACCCTTTTGCCGCCAAATGTATAGAAAAATTAATGAACAAATAAATCACAGAACACATTGAAACAAATTCATTGCTAGATGAAACACAACATGTTTTCAGGAAGTATCTTAGTACTGAATCTGCCCTTATCATAGCAACTGAGGATATCCGTGTAATTCTTGATGGAGGTGGATTGGCTGCTTTGGTGCTGCTTGACCTCACGGCAGCCATTGATACAGTCAGCCATGAGATCTTGGCTGACAGTCTCCAGGACACATGGGAGTAAAAGGCACAGAATTTGAGCTTTTAAAATCATTTTTAAAAGATCGACAGCAAAATGTAGCCATGGGGTCAGCAATCTCCAAGCAGTTCTTCCTACCACGTGGAGCCCCTCAGGGCTCAGCCCTGAGCCCCACACTTTTTAACTTGTATGTAGCGCCACTAGCCCTGATTTATAAAAGAGGCAAGTTTCTCCCTAGCTTCATATGCTGACGACACACAAATTGTGGTGTCCCTAACAAATGGAGAAAAGAAACCGGGAGAGGCTTTTAGTGCATGTATGAAGAATGTGAGTGAGTGGATGGATGGAAACTGCCTGAAGTTAAATGTATCAAAAACAGAGATTATTATCTATGATAACAAACCCTCCCTCTGGACGCCCGACTGGTGGCCACCAGTATTGGATGCGCTGCCCACACCCTCTACCAAAACAAAGGACTTGGGCATCATCATAAACCAGGAATTCAAATTCAAAGAACAAATTAGTAAAATCACATCTTTTTCCATTTGTACCATAAGACTAATCAATAAAATTAAGAAATACATACCAGGGGAACTCCTGAAAACAATGACACTGGCCATGGTCCTCTCATGTATAGACTATTGCAATAGCCTTTATCTTGCCCTCAACTCCGGTCTGGTCATCAGGCTCCAGATCATACAAAATGCGGCGGCCCATCTCATTTTAAAGATCCCTAAAAATGTATCAGCAAGAGGGAGCTATAAAAAAACTGCACTGGCTACCGGTTAGACAGAGATGTAAGTTTAAAGCCCTCTGTCTGGCTTTTAAATCTTTGCACGGTCAAGGACCAGTA
This sequence comes from Triturus cristatus, assembly GCF_964204655.1. Classification (NCBI taxonomy): domain Eukaryota; kingdom Metazoa; phylum Chordata; class Amphibia; order Caudata; family Salamandridae; genus Triturus; species Triturus cristatus. The sequence goes on along the minus strand of NC_140588.1, from coordinate 468,986,500 downwards.
CAGTTTAGGAACAAACTAAAGTGGTATGTCCCCATCAGAACCTTATGGTCAGGATTGGCTAGGAACACGGTAGTTACTCCCTTCAAGCAGGCTGCCTGGGGAGGTAGGAGCCTCTTCAGATCAACAGCGATGCTTTGGAACAAATTACCTATTACCCTAAAAACAGCTTCATCCCTGCTGAGTTTCAGGAAAAACTTAAAAACGTGGCTATTTACACAGACTGCATGAACTAAATAATCTATTATTTTGCCTGTCCCCAGCACTAATGTCCCTTCTGTCCTCAGTCTTTATAGCGCCAAGATGCCTTCGGGGAGTAGCTGCGCTTTATAAATCCGATTTACAATTACGTATTTCCGGTGGGGGAGAGTTCCAGATTTTCGGTGCAGAGCCGGAGAAAGCTCGGTAACACAATCACTTTTTGCGAAAGATCTGAGGTTCAGGAGGAGAGAGTTAGCACTCCTAGAAGGTCTACCCCCTCTGGATATTTCCAGCTTTTGCGCTAGAGAGCGGGGGGGTTTGAAATGGAGGGCTTTGTGGGATAGGCAGGCAATCTTTAGCTGTATTCTTGCTTCGTAGGGCAGCAAATTCAGGAATTTTAAGACTGGGGACATGTGCGCATTTCTTTTGGTACCAGTAACCAATCTGTCTGCCGCCTTCAATGAGGCCCTTAGTGGAGTCAAGGTATATTTGGGGAGACCATAGAGCGTAACACTGCCATAGTCTAGCCTAGTCAACACAAGCGCTTGGACCACTTGCTTGAATTCTGCTTGTGGGAGGAGATGTTTGAGATTCCTGAGTATCCTCATCAGGTGGTTAGCTCCTTTGCACAAATTCCTAATATGAGTCTTCATGTTCAAGTGATTGTCCAGGGTGATTCCGAGAGGTTTTGCTGAGTCAATGAGGGGGGGAGTAGTTGAAGGCAGTGAGGTGGTTCATCCAGAGGTCTAATTTAGGAGTGTGATTCGAATACCCCTCTAAGCCCCTTGTAGTTGAACAGGGATATATGTGCCCATTTTCCTGGTGTTCGGTTTATACCTGCTTCTTCTGTCACCTACTTTTGGCTGATCAGAAGGATTTTCAAGCAGCGTTCTGATATCCCTGAAGCTATCTAACCCCGTGGCCAATTTTCTTTGTGACATTTTCAGCAATCACTGTGTCTCTAGAAGCTTTTGTCTGCATTTTTTAGCATGCTTCTCTCTTGTATGTATTGGAATACAGATAGCACGTGCTGATGTGGAATACTGGGATATTCAGGTATTGCCACAACTGCATTTGTATTTGTTTAAAAAGGATTATTGTCCGTTATCCCACTGCCTTCAGAATTCGTATATGCAGTCTCGGAAATTCTGGGTATGAAGAATTTCCATTAATATTTTTTCCTTAAAAATCATTAAATGTCTTGACACAAGTTATATAATGAAGTCTTATATGTGTATTTAAAAAAGTGGCCAGATAGAATAGCCTTTCCAATCTCGTAAGGCTAATTCTTTTTCTTCTTGTGATTGCTTTTGCTTTTGTAGACTTATTTGCGGCCAACGTTTATTCCAGATAAAGCTACTGATCTTTGTGTTGATTTTTTAAAAGCATGTAATTGTTAGGTGTATTAGGATTGCTGTAGACAGATAGTTCAGTAATGGCTAGACATGCATTTTCACTGTTGCCACTCTACTTCTAATCGAGATCAGTAAGTTATGCCATCGGTCTAACGTAGACTCCATTTTACCTAAGAGGGGGTAGAATTCACCTTCCAAAGGAGGTTTAGGTTTTCTGTGAAAATAATTCCCACATACCTAACTGGATTCATATGATGTGGCATCTAAAGGAATTGGGGCAATGCCTTGACATCTGTATTAGACTGATGCATTTCAGTTTTGAAAGCATTGACTTTGTACCTCACAAGAGTTGAGAGAGATATCCAAAGATCAAAGCACTTCGTAATGGCCCTCCAATCTGGTCGGATGTATGGCACAGAATCAGCGTATAATTTAAGCATGGGAGTGAACAGGCCAAGGGTTCAAGACAAATTGCAAATAGCAAAGACAAGACAGGACAGCCCTGCGTCCTTTAGAGCCCCAAATGGGGGTAGATGTCTTCCCATTTAAAACCAGGCTAAACTCCAATCCCACATATGTAATTGTCCTGATGAGCTGGCCAGGAAGTCTCATAGATACCAAAACTTTAAACAGAAATTTCCAGCTCACCAGTCAAACGCCTTTTCAGCATAATTAAGAGTATCACTGTGTGTACCTTATATGCTATATAATAATCAACTGCCTCCACTAAAAATGCATATATGCGCATAGCTGCCGAGTTGGATTGAACCCTTTCGATATTTTCCTAATCATTTTAAAATAACAAGATATTCTAAGCATCAGAATTTTCATTAAAACGTTATAGGCCTTTTTTAGAGGAGTAGTGGGGTATAAATAGCTTACGTGCGGAGTCTTTTTCTTGGGGAAACCTGTTAATAGCCCTTTTTTGAAAGAGTGTAACATTTCCTTCTCTAAAAATAGTTACAAATTTTCAAAAACGGATGCTTTGGGTATGTGTCCATGTAATAGTACCACTCAGATGATTACGATTTGTTTTCGGGGCCTTACATTTGGAAAACGATTTCATGACATTTACTAATTCCTCAGTTTCTTTTGGATGAGTGAGATTAAGTGCTGTCTATACTGACGAATACAGGATTTGAAATTCTGCAAAAAACTTGAAATATCTTCTCCTGCGGGATTCAGATCTTCCAGATATATTTTGTGAAAGCGTTCCAAAATATAGATCCAGTCCTCTAGCTATCAATGACCTCGTTTAAAGTTCTAGGGTCCTTAATTTGGGTGTCTCAGTTCTTAACTGTGCAAGTTCTAATCTGTCAAGCTAACAATTTACCACTAAAGTCTCTCTCCTCGTAGAGTTGCTGACCAAAGTTTTGTGTAGTTATAACTTCCTTTGAAAGTAAAAAAAATCTGTAGTTCCTTTCTATCGTTTTCTCTTTAGAGAGCTCCATCTAATGTCTGATTGATGAAATTTAGCCTCTGCTGAAAAAAACAAGTTGGTCAGGTTTATTTTCCCCATATTTCTTTTTCAGAATATGCTGAAAGGAAATGTCCTTGCCGCTCATTGTTGCTCTGAATGTCTTCCAGCCATTCTGAATTGTGACCCTATCTATGTTTTCCATTAAGAATGCCAGGGTTGTGTTCCCCATTTCCTCTAAGAAGGACGTCTTTGAAAATAAAGCTTTATTGCGGGTCCAAATGACAGGACGGCCATTGATGATAGAGCCATCTAAGTGGATGTCTGCATGTTCCAAAAAAACAATTTGGATATGTTGTATTATAGCTTCAGATATGGAAGATGAAACAAGACAATAATCGTAGATGCCAACTGAAAACAAGCCGACAAACATATGAATTGTTTTGGAAGGATATGCCACTCTGCAAAGGGTAACTAACTTTAATTCAGTCTTGAGTCTAGCAATTGTCTTTGTCACCCTCAGTTCACTTTGGACAATCCTCTGCTGACTAACATCCAACTCCAGACTTTGGACAATATTAAAATCACCTTTGATTAATATATTTTTAGAAAAGGAAGGTAATAGAAGTGATCGATTGTAAATAGGGTCGGATTCATCTGATATTGACTGATAAAACAAAGCAACCTTAAATCATGAGTAGCATAGTTATAGTTCCACAATTACCCATTTACCCAGTTCACCAACTAATGTTTCTATCATGCTCCCAGCAAATATCTTGCTAGCAAGGATTTCCCCTTCGTTAAGCACTGTGGAAACAAAGACGGATTGCTATAATTGTAATCGTGATCAGTTAAAGAGCTTTTCTTTGTGTTTCCTGATATGGGTGTTCTGTAGAAATGCTATATTTTTTGTTCTTCAAGATAGCCTAAAATTGCCTTTCATTGTGGTGGATTATTGAAACAATTAACGTTCATAGAAATGACATGAAGCTTTGAAATAGACAAGGAAATCAGTTTTCAGTAAAAATCTTTCCAGGTGGCACATACAACCTGTTTTTCTCTTCTTGTACTAAAACCACTTTTTCGAAAATCACTCAAACTTTTTTGGAAACTGTGTTTCCTCCCCTGATTTGCCTCCTACTTTGGCATTTAAAACCCACTTCCCATTTCTCCTCCTTACCTGGCCCTTCCTTGTCTCTGCCCACCATACCACACTCCCTAATACCCTTTCAATCATCTTGGTCCATTTTCCACACATCGCCTTGGTGCCCCATCTCCCCTCTCTTATGCTGGGGTGTCAGCACCTAATATCTAGACATGAGTGCTGACTTGGCCACCCTCATGTCCAGCCCAAAACAAGAGAGAGGAAACAAGAAAGAAAACAGAACCAAATTTAATTTACTTTTAATACTTTTCCTCTACACCTGGAATTTCCCATCCCTGCCCCAACCCACTCACTACCCTTCACGACCCTCCCTCACCCCTTGTACTGAGAACACCAAAAGCCAATGGTCAAGCAAAACAAAGCAAACAAACTGAGTGCAATAGATAGGACAAGGCAATATAGCAATTCATGGCCTCAGCCTACCCTTCCTGTTAGTCCCAAATCTGTCATCTTTGTCAAACTAAGTTATAATTTGCTGATCTTGGACACACTGGAGTGTCATTTCAACCCTCTTTCTGTTAGAGATCCCGTAAGTATGTCTTTGCAGCCGTTATCTCCTTAAAATATCCACTGAAAATAGCGGTACCCCAATTTTGATGTAGGGCGAGCAATAGGGGGCAAAACCAATAACGGACACAAAAGTTTTGCTCTACCTGTCTTAATAATAATAGATCGAATGGATCTTGCTGATATATAACCCAGAGAGTCGCTTCCGGCTATACCATTTGAGCGAGAGCACACAAAGAAGTTTGATTAAAGATTATACTTTTTATTTGATAATTCATTGGTACAATTGCAAAACACAGATACTACAAATGAAACTTAAATTGATTTTTGAAAAGATATATGCAAAAACCAAAGGAGGCCCCGTCAGAGAGGTAAGAGGGGTGTATAAACAATTATATCACATTCATACTCACCAGGCAAAACATTCAACCTTACACAACCAATCAATACACTACATATACATTTTCACTGCGTTAAAAAAAAAATTTACACACAAAGGTATTCTCCTCAAAAGCATTAATATGTACTGTTGGAATTGATGGAGACAACAAAAAACAATACAAAAAGACACGCCGACGCGTGTTTCGGTGCAATCACCCAACAATAAGGGTGCCACCTTCTTCAGGGCGTAAGTTTTATGCGTTTCTGTTGTCCAAGAATATATGGAGAGTCATAATATCTTATTAGAAGTTATACAATAATTTTACAATATTCTCATTCATACATCAGTTACAAGTTAAAGAGAATTTATGGATAAATGTTATTTATTTGTTGCTCAATTTTAGAACAAATGGTGTAGCCTACGAGAACTCAAATTGGGTTTCCATTTAATGGATCAAAATAAATTTGTTTTTAGAAAATACAACATGAATTGTCAAAAAGGAATAATTAAAAGCAACTGCACATTTCATGCCACTTCTCACTAGATGAGTTGAACATCCCACAGAAAGACGCACATATGGTAGTTAAGGACGTCATTGAAACTCAAACGACTCTACACAACAGCAAATTTTTAATGGAATGCCTTAAGACTGTTCTGGAGGAAAATTACTTTGAGTTCGATGGAGACATCTACCATCAAATCAAAGGAGTCAGCATGGGGACACTTTGAAAAAAAGAACATCTGTAACGAAGTGGCCCCATATTACGAGAATATCCGGTATTGGGCACGCTTCATTGATGAGATCTTTTTCGTTTGGCAGGGCGATAAGGAGAAACTCGATGAATTTTTATCATGGATCAACCTAGCAGACTCCAACCTGATATTTACCGCCCAGATCAGCAACCAAAGTTTGGAATTCTTGGATGTGGTAGTGGAACATCAGAATGCCCAATTAAAAGTTTCGCTCTTTACTAAACCCACATCGAGAAATACTCGCCTTCATTTTGACAGTTTTCATCCGTCGAGTCAGAAGAACAGTATCCCATTTGGGCAATTTCTACGACTTCGTAGAAACTGCACATCTATCCAAGATTACCTTCATCATTCAGAACCAATGAAACAGAAATTCATTCAAAGGGGTTATCCTAAAAGATTGGTACGCGATGCCTTTAAAAAAGCCCGTTATTACAATCGGGACTTTTTATTTGTCCCCAAAGAGAAAAAACATACCGAACAACTGGTATGTATAACAAAACATTCCTCGATTAACAACAAAATTCGACATATTGTTAATTCCCAGTGGCACCTGTTAAACCTTGACTCTACTGCACCTAGGATTCCTAAACCGTTGATTGCCTTTAGACGCAACAAAAATTTGAGGAATCTGTTAGTTAAGGCCAAATTCACAAATTCTAAGACAACATTTGTACAGAAATCCATCACTGGTAACCAACCAATTCGTGGCCACCACAAATGTGGAACATGCCACGCATGTGCCAATGCCATTGTAAGCTAAAAAATCAACTTTCGCAACCGTTCAGTGGAACTAGGGGGAATGACCAACTGTCGCACTTCGAATTGTATCTATGTCATTCTGTGCCCTTGCGAATTGCCCTATGTCGGAGAAACCGCCAGGGAATGCAGGGTACGTGTTGGAGAACACAAATCGAACATAAGACGCAACAATCTCTCAGCTCCACTAGTATCCCATTGGAAAGAGGCGAATCACAATGATAGTGACTTGCGCTACACCATATTGGAAAAAATATACAGCCATAAGGGCACTAACATCACCAACATCCGTAAAAAACGTGAGGTTTTTTGGATATTCCTTCTGGATGCACAGAAAAATGGCCTAAACGAGTCTTTACCATGGGAAAATGCAATATTATAACTCTGACGAGTTAATTTACCTGGTGATTTAGATTCTATTGGCCCGTCTTTAACCATCTTCATTGGCCCTTTATTTCTGATCCGTTGTGATTCAAATCTTGTACATATCTATGACCTCTTTAGTTAACCTCCATCTAAAAGTACACTATGTTTATTTACAAGCATTCCATTTCCGTAGCTGACCGGACTGGTGTCAACAATTTTGGTATATAAATGGCCATATTGGGGGGAGGAGCCTAGCGCGTGACCAAGATGGCCGCGTGAGCCCGGAGCTCCTGAGACCCGCGCTCCCTCCGGCAAATATCCTGTGACGAATCCTGTCTTTCACACCCGGAATATTGAAGGCGAACCGTTGCTGAGGTGATTGTCGCTGTCCGGACTGAAATCGCCCACCGGACGCCGAAGTTGTGCCACACGGAAGGTCGCGGCCTGCTCCCCGGAAGATGCCCGGGGCTTGCGCTGGCACGGTGCCCGAACACTAATTGAACAACAGCGGCTGAGTGTGGGGCGAGCCATCGGAAGGACGGTGTCATCACTTTCACTTTCACTTTCCTGATTTCATCGCGCCCTGGCTTGGGAGTGCGCCGCGCCGGCCATTTGTCGCACTGTCTTCTCTGGATGGGCAAGGGTATTGCTCTCGGCTGCAGATCACGATGTCAACCAAATCGGAAGCCGAAAAACAGAAGCCCAAGAGCACCAGGCGGGGAGGGTACACCCAAACCAACAACATGGACCGTTATGCCCATCAGAAGGAGTCGGGTCGGCCACTGGAAGCCCTGAAGGACGGTCTACCCCCCGCTACGGAACCAACCCTCCAGGACGTTATGGGTGCCATCGAGGGAATGCAGGCCTCTATCGGGCGGCAATTCGAGACCTTGGCACACAAAGTGGACACCATCTCGATCGACGTTAACTTGATTCGGGCAGACCTGGGGAAAACCAATGAACGGGTTCAATCCCTGGACCTTAAAACTTCTGGCCTCCTGGGTGATGTCTCCGACCTGCAGCTGGAAGTCCGCAATTTGAGGTCCGCGAACGACCTCTTTGCCCGACGGTTGGAGGACTTTGAAGGCCGGGCACGGCGCAATAACGTGCGCATTATTGGGGTCCCGGAAAACTCGGAGGAACAGTCTGTGGACCTGTTCGTGGAGGACTTGGTGGTTAACCATCTGGCGCCCAAAGGCCTCAGTAAGTTCTTTACTGTTGAACGGGCCCACAGAGTCCCTGGTGGGAGGCCCAAGGTGGGGGCCCCTCCGAGACCGATTGTCGCAAGGATCTTTAATTTCAGGGACCGGAACGCCATTCTACAAGCATCAAGAGTGTCCGGCCCGACGGCCTTCCAGAACACCACTGTGAACTTTTACCCCGACTTTACTCAGGCGGTGCAGAAGCAGAGGCAGAGCTTCCTGGCTTTTAAGAGAAGGCTTAGAGGGATGGAATTGAAGTACGCCATGCTCTTCCCGGCCAGACTGCGCGTGGTGTATGAAGAGCGGACTTTCTTTTTTGATTCACCGGACATGGCTGGAGAATGGCTGGACACATTGCCCCAGCGACGGGCTGGCGGGGAGCATGCTGGTGGAGCAGAAGGTGGTGGTGTGGATCAGGAATGAGGACTCTGGTGCAAGATTATTTTGACTTTGCCCCGGACAGTGACTCGCAGTTTTTGGTTTCTCCGGGAGTGTAGTAACCCGGGGGGTGGCGGGGGTATGAAGGGAGCTTTCTCCTCCTCTGGGTTTCTTTTTGTAGATTAGTCTTAGAATAGGTCGACAGGCTTTTCAAGCTTACGCAGGGGTGCAGGGTGGGGGGTGGACTGGGACTGTTGGGATGGTTGTTGTTGGTTTTTGTTTTGCAAGGCGTAGTGATGCAAGCTTCTGTAGCTCAAGTGCGGTTCTTCGGGGGGGGTGGTGGTCTCCTTACATTTCGGGATGGGGGTAGGGGCTTAAAGGTACTCGCATTAAGCGAGGGATCGTTCTGCAATTCTTGAAGCGATGTTCCCCTGATATAGTTCTACTGCAAGAGACGCACTTGATAGGCAACATGTGCTACGCGCTCAACAGGAAGGGCTATAAATTTGTCGCGCACTCGGGGTTCTCCTCGGGCTCCAGAGGGGCTGGAATACTTGTCAGGGCCTCACTGCCGTTTGAGGTTGATTCCACCACTGTTGATGAAAGGGGGCGATTTGCGGCTGTGGCGGGGAGGTGGGAGGGCAGGACGCTGGTCCTGGTCTCTGTGTATGTCCCTCCTGGGCTGCAGCCCTCCACGTTTGAGGACCTGGGGAGGGCTCTGCTGGATCTTCCAGAAGGGATGTTGGTAGTGGGTGGAGATTTTAATGCGGTTGGCTCCGGATTGCTTGATAGACACCCACCTAGGAGCACTGGGGGGGCGCAGAAATGGCTTACGGATTTCGTGGATACCCTTGGTCTGGTTGACTGTTGGAGACTGCTGCATCCCACCCAGCGACAATACACCTTTCACTCAGGGGCGCACGGCAGTCTCTCCAGAATAGATTATGTACTTACTTTGGCTGCACACGCCTCCTTTGTGTCTGAGGCTAGGCACATGGCTAGGGGTATTTCGGACCATTCGCCGGTGTGGATCTGTATGGATGTTGGTCGAGTGATGGGGGGTAGGGTGGCCCCGATTAACCCCTGGTATCTCCGTGACCCTAGGACTCGTAGCGCTGTACTGAAGGCGGTCGATCGCTACTTTCAGGAAAACCTAGGCTCGGTTGCGTCTGCGGTGTCCTTGTGGGAAGCGTTCAAAACTGTGCTGAGGGGAGAGGCCCTTTCCTTGATAACGGCGGCCAAGAGTCGGAGGGATGCGGAGGTCGTACAGCTCGAGGCGGAGATAGCGGCTCTAGAGTTGGCCTTGGAGGGGGAAGTTCTGGCAACAACGCTGCACAAATTGAGCCTTAAGCAGTCGGAGTATAAGGCCCTGGTGACGGACGCGGCCAAAGCCCTGAGTAGGGAGCAGCAGGGGCGACTGTACGATGTTGGGGACAAGGCCGGGAAATTAATAGCGTGGCTGGATAAAAAAGAGCGGGTTAATCGTGTTGTGCCTGAACTTGTTACAGAGGGTGGCGTTAGTGTTACTGAGCCGGATGGCATAGTCCAGTGCTTCGCGGATTATTTCCGTACGGTCTACACCTCGGTATCGGACAGGCCGGTTGAGGACTCGTGTGAGCTTCTGCGCGATCTGGCTCTGCCTTGCCTCTCTGATATAGACAGGGACGATTTGGATGGTGACATCACAGCTGACAAAGTCGCGGGTGCTATCCGTTCACTGCGCCCGGGCAAGGCCTCGGGCCCGAACGGTCTGCCAATTGAGTTCTATAAACTCCGTCCGGACAAGATTGCTCCGCATCTGCGAGCTATGTTTGTGGAGGCGCGGGAAATGGGATGCCTTCCCTTTGACCAACGTCTGGCGACAATTGTGGTCATACACAAAGACGGCAAGCCCAGAAATAAATGCAGCTCCTATAGGCCGATTTCGCTACTTAATGCCGAGCCGAAAATCCTTGCTAAAATACTGGCCAACCGCTTGATTAGGGTGATTGGGGACCTGATTCACCCGGACCAATCCGGTTTCATCCCGCATCGTAACACTGCGTTGAACCTTAGGCGCATCCACGGCGTGCTCGCGCGGACGGGGACGCTGCAGGAGTCGACCGTTGTGGCTGCACTCGACGCCACGATGGCCTTTGACACGGTAGAGTGGGCATATCTGTGGGCGGCACTTGCAAAATTCGGCTTTGGGCCTGGCTTTGTTGGCTGGGTGAGATTACTATATGAAGGACCCTTGGCCAAAGTCGCGGTCAATGGTAGGGCGTCCAGTCCGTTCGAGCTGGGGAGGGGCACCAGGCAGGGTTGTCCCCTGTCGCCGTTGTTGTTTGCTCTTGCCCTTGAACCGCTGGCGGCATGGATAAGATGGCACCCGGACATAAGGGGGATCCGATGGTCACCAGATCATGAGGACCGCATCTCTCTTTATGCCGACTACATTTTGCTATACCTCACCTCCCCTAGGAAGTCTCTCATAGTAGTCTGTGACGTTTTGGCCTCTTTTGGTAGGAACTCGGGTCTCACCATTAACTGGGGTAAGTCGTACCTGTATGCCCTGTATGGAGACGTCCCTGTTCTCCCGCGGAATTGTTCGATCCAGATCGCCCGGGATGGCTTTTTGTATCTAGGGATCTATATCTCCGCCAATCCGATTGTTCGGTATGAGAGAAACCTGCTCCCTCCATTGACGCGCTTGCGGCGGGATGTGGCGGGTTGGCGGCGGCTGCCGCTTTCCCTCCTGGGCCGGGCCGCGCTGTTCAAAATGATGTCTCTTCCCCGCTTTCTTTATGCCCTGCAGAATACTCTGGAGCTGGTCCCGGCCAGCTATTTTCGGGAGGTTGAGAGCCTCCAGCGCTCGCTGCTGTGGGAGGGCCGAACGCGTATAGCTATCGCAAAACTGACTCTTCCGTGGTACGATGGGGGTATCGCGCTTCCTGACATCAGGCGATACTACTGGGCCACCCAGTTAAGTGCTATCAACCACGGCGTCTACGGACCGGCGCTGAGCCCCGGCTTTGCTATGGACCGATGGTTGCTGCGCGGGGGTAATTACTTTAGAGCACTCTACTCCAGGTCGATGGATGGGTCCCTCACGGGACCGACCAAGACAGCGGTACACGTGTGGAAGGCTGTTACGAACTCGTTGGGTTGGAAGGATAGGCTTACCCGCGCCACTCCGTTGTTTGATTCCGATGTGTTGGGGAAACTTTGGCACACGAAGGGGTTTGAGAAATGGGACCTGATTGGGATTTCCAGAGTGGGGGATCTTCTTGTTAAGGGACGAGTGAAATCGTTTGATGAGCTACGGACGGAGTACGATCTGGAGGCTACGGAATATTTCCGGTACGCACAGGTGCGCCACGCTCTGCGGTCCGTCCTCGTCGAGGGGGAGGCTGTGCCCGAGTCCTCTCCTTTGGAGGATCGGATTCTGGATGGCCATATGCCGGAGAGTACAATCTCCTTAATCTGTAAGAAGCTTGTTAACTTCCGGACCGACCTCCTCCTCGGGGTCCGTGATCAGTGGACTAGGGACGGTCTTGAACTGGATGATGAGGACTAGCAGTATGCCATTTCCTCTCCTAAGGAGGTCGCGATCCCGGCGCGGCTAAGGCTAGTGCAGCTTAAGATACTTCATAGAGTCTACGTCACGGGCCCCCGACTGATTCATATGGGTTTCTCCGAGGATGGTTTGTGTAAGAGGGGCTGCGGGATGGTGGGCACCTTCTTACATATCATATGGGAATGTGGTGTGATTGCGGAGTTCTGGAAGCGAATTCATGTAGTGATGCAGGAGGTCACGGGCTTTGCACTGTTGCCAGAGGCACGGCGCTGTCTTTTGAATGTCTGGGGTCCTACTGACTATGATGCTGCGCAGACTCAATGGGTGACCCTGGGAAATATGGTGGCGAAGCGTGATATTGCGCGACTGTGGGGCTCTCAGAGACCTCCCGCTGTGGAAGCATGGATGGAAAATATGGACTGGAGCATGTTTAGGGAGAAGACGGCGTACTGTGCCCGGGGGCGGCCTAAGAAATGGCATAAGATATGGGGGCGATGGAACCAGTATAGGGGGGATATATGTCTGCCCCCGGCCACTGAACCGTTGGAGGAGCACCTTTCCCCCTAGCCTTACTTCCAACTTGGGATTACTATGAGGATATTACGTTAGATTGCTAGTGCCTCTGCTACTCCCTCATCCGCCCGATCGGTGGTTTTGTTCTGTGTTTGAGAATGGGGCTGCGCTCCCACCGGTAACTTGCACGTGTTTATTGGGTACTCTGCCTTGCTTGTGTTATTTACTTTAGGTTGTTCTAAAAAAAGGAACCTTTGTCTTTTCCTGCACCAGAGCTATGGACACTTCCATGTGTTGTCCTTACTTGGCTGCCGAACCTCCGGGATGTCGGCTGAATAGCTGTGTTCCAGACTGATATAAATAAAGGTTTTTATAAAAAAAAAAAAAAATAAATAAATAAATGGCCATATTCTCCATCCAAATCTGTTATCATTCTAGCCGAACACTTAGGGACATATTACTTTCCCACATTTTGGTATATTGTGTTGCGAACCTAATTTTGTTCTACTTGGACTGTTGTGGTCTCTTTTTACGATCGAGTGCACTTTAAGCGCTTCTGAGACTATGCCTCTCTTCACTGCCGACTTATCAGTGAACCGTTTCTTTTTGTTTACGAATTGACCGTACAACTCTTCATCTCGTACAACTTGGATCTCTACTTGGTGTCATTACGATCAAGTTCGGATCACGTGCCCTCTGATGTCACGGCTCCAGCGTCTTCTGAGTGGTTGATCTTTTTGATTTAAAAGACCCATCAACACACCCGCTTTTCGCGTGGTTTCTTGCAGCGGTAACTTTTCATCTGAAACGACGCTACCCTCACGACGTATCGGCTTGGCGCATCACGAATGCTTATACAAGGTAAAGGTTAGATGTATGATTATTCCTTTGTTTTAGTACCTCATGCGGGACTTTACTCGCTTTAATTACACTTATATAAAAAAATCAGTGTTTTCGGCCATTCCCCCTTTAGTAATGTTGTTTTACTATATAATCTTTTATGTTTTTTCATTCATTCCAGCAACATCGCTACGTTAAAATTGACATATCCGTGTTAGCGTGTGACTCCGGATACATTGTTTCCATGTACCTTGATATATGGTAACGTGACCAGCCGGCTTTTGATCATCGGACAATAGATCTAAAGGTACGAGTGAATTATCCGATATTTAATTCAAAGCCGTTAGCAACAAGCATGCTTCACGTTCATCTGAAAAGCATAAGTATTGTCGTTCTCGTGTTTATCCTGTTTTATCCATCTTGCCTCATTCATTATCACTACTGAAAATGAGACGGGATCTCGAAACTTTAAATCAGGCAGTTAAAATTATTTTTAATCTTATTATCTTGAAGATACGAATACTTTGAACTCTCCCCTGACGCTGTTTTGAGAAACATAGTATCCTGATACAATTCATCATTGTGCCTTTACCAGTACGACTCGGTATACAAGGCATTATAGTTTCCAGACTAAATCTCTTTAGTTGTGACTATTATTACATATGATCCACTGGTTTTTGTATCACATATGAAAACTACAACCCAGGGCTGTCCTAATTTAAACATGTTTATTGGTTTATCTTTCTTTTAGTCTGAAATCATTAAAAGAATCGACTTACTTCCAAAAACAGAATAGTTGCTATTCTCAATTTGCTATCACCGAGTTTGGAGTTACCCTTCAACATTTTTCGCCTCACAACTTGCCAGGCAAGTAGCTTTCGTCTATCTTCAACATGCAAATTGTGTCTAACTTTTTCTTTAGTTACCAATAGATGTGGGTTTCTTTCTATTTATTTCGTCCTATTTAGGACGCTGACAGTTTGGACTCATCCAGTATCGATTCTGCGATTTCTTCACAATGATACTGATGTACTTTAGGATTTAATTTAGGTGAGTGTTTAATATATTACTAATCAGACCCCACCCTTTTTTTCATCTTTTGTTTTTGCTTCTGTTTTGAGGTTATCCCAATAGTTATCGCATGGCCCCCAGGAGGGTCATTGCTATCTGTTTTCTGTTCCTTTATGTTCAACTCATCTAGTGAGAAGTGGCATGAAATGTGCAGTTGCTTTTAATTATTCCTTTTTGACAATTCATGTTGTATTTTCTAAAAACAAAAAAATTTTGATCCATTAAATGGAAACCCAATTTGAGATCTCGTAGGCTACACCATTTGTTCTAAAATTGAGCAACAAATAAATAACATTTATCCATAAATTCTCTTTAACTTGTAACTGATGTATGAATGAGAATATTGTAAAATTATTGTATAACTTCCCATAAGATATTCTGACTCTCCATATATTCTTACAGGCCCCTCGGACAACAGAAACGCATAAAACTTACGCCCTGAAGAAGGTAGCACCCTCATTGTTGGGTGATTGCACCGAAACGCGCGTCGGCGTGTCTTTTTGTATTGTTTTGTTGTCTCCATCAAATCCAACAGAACATATTAATGCTTTTGAGGAGAATACCTTTGTGTGTAAAAAAATTTTTTGAACGCGTTGAAAATGTATATGCAGTGTATTGATTGGTTGTGTAAGGTTGAATGTTTTGCCTGGTGAGTATGAATGTGATATAATTGTTTATACACCCCTCTTACCTCTCTGACGGGGCCTCCTTTGGTTTTTGCATATATCTTTTCAAAAATCAATTTAAGTTTCATTTGTAGTATCTGTGTTTTGCAATTGTACCCATGAATTATCAAATAAAAAGTATAATCTTTAATCAAACTTCTTTGTGTGCTCTCGCTCAAATGGTATAGCCGGAAGCGACTCTCTGGGTTATATATCAGCAAGATCCATTAGATCTATTATTATTAAGACAGGTAGAGCAAAACTTTTGTGTCCATTATTCGTTATCTCCTTAAAAATCTTTAAAGACCCATTAACTAGTCCTCCTGCACCAAACCCAAATCTGTGCATTGGTTAATTGAAATTGAAGTTTGGAGGGGTCCATAGTCAGTTATACCCAATACCTGGCACAGCCATCACCACCCCTTTGCTTACCTTGAGCGTCAACCCGGTCCACCCGCCAGCCCTATGAATGGCTTGAACCGAGTATTCTCCCTCAGTTGCCTTTGGGGAACAAGAAAGTATGTTCTCTTTTGATGGGGCCAGTTAAGGGGGCCTGAGAAAATTGCCTCGGTTATGGAGCCTTATTGCACCTGATTGGGTAAATTCAGCCCCACTCACCTAGGGTTGCCCCAGGGTGACATGCTTCATCATAGGGGTCCTTCCAGGCATCTACTGTCTGGGGCGTGCTACAACTTGGCGGAATACGCAGGAGCACTTTTTTACTTCCAACTATGTGTAGTGATGTGCTGTGTGGAGTGAAAAGTGAAATAAATCAATAAAAATTACCTGGATAGTGAGCCCTAATTTTTATTCTGCTCCTATCCGGTAAATGTACATTAAAATGGGGCTAGTAGTAGAGAACAGTAATCATTATGTGAAGCTGTCCCTAGTTACTTGGTCGACATGTTTCGTGGTTACCCCAACCACTTCATCAGGACCACACAAGGACCAGCCTTGCGTGTACCACTCCGTGTTATTACAAACAAACGAATAATTTGTGCTCTTTCAACCAAATTGGTTTGTTAAATACATACGATTCCCATGACATAAGGATTTCTTAGATGTATAGGGTGGTAGTTTCTGTATGAAGATATAATGACACATAAGGATTAGTTACACACCCAAGTCCACAAAATGATGTGGACAAGGGACCTTAATCACTTTACATTTTATTTAAGTGTGAAAAGCCTCTTGTCTTTCTTAAAAATGAAAGTGCATATTAAAAAGTGCTTAGGTGAATCAAGTGAAAAC
Source organism: Triturus cristatus (assembly GCF_964204655.1). Taxonomy (NCBI): domain Eukaryota; kingdom Metazoa; phylum Chordata; class Amphibia; order Caudata; family Salamandridae; genus Triturus; species Triturus cristatus. Next base: position 468,970,122 of record NC_140588.1, on the reverse strand, counting down.
ACAAAGACATGCACACATATATACAAAACACACGGCTGCGGTAGGTTTGAGTGGGTATAACCTACTTTTATGGAGGTGTAATTCTACTCCATGGTGTTGCTGGGGCAGGGAGGCTCTAGATATCTAGAACAAGGTATAAGATTGCAAATTAAAAGCGCAGATGGGGAGGGAGGAGCCAAGATGGCGACCGGGATGGCAGCGTAGGCTCCCGGCTCCGTGAACCTCCGCACCCCGCACAGATATCCTGCACGAGATCCTCAGCCTGCGCTATCCGCCCGTGTTGGTGAACGCGAGCGGCAACCGATCGTGTGACCCCGAAGTTTCTGGCAGCGGTACCGCCGGAGAAATGTCCGTCTGAAGTTTGCGGCCTGTGCAGCCCTGGAGCCAGGACCTCGAGTGGACGCCGTGGCCGGGCGGCAGTGCAACAACAGCGGCCTTCGGTGACTGGGTGGAGTCGGACTGCCGGAGTGGTGCGAATGTCGGCCTGAGTTTCGCCGTGGTCGTTCCTACCACTAAGCGTAGCGGAACGAGTGCGTGCCCGAGGTGGCAACTCCAAGACTCTCCGGTGATTGCCTCAGCCTTCGCTGGTGAGCTGCCCGGACGCCGCCCGAGACTCGCCCCGATTCTCGCGGGCTGCTCCCGGATTTTCGCGGGTGCTGGTCTGTGGTGGGGACGACTGTGGCCCGTGACCACACACCGGACACATCATTTGCCTGCCCCCGGAACCCTGTTTCCAGCGACATGGACCCCGAGGCGCTTGGGCCTGAGTCCCGGTCCCGATCTGGGTTGGTTCTACCCAGCGGCCATTTTGTTAGGACAGTGTCCACCATCCTGTACACTGGCTTGCAGCAGGATTGGGAGGGTGCGACTCTGGGGAGCGTAGCGGAGCGAGCGCCGGGAGCTGTACTGGGGTACGGTGACCTTCTCGAGGCTCTCGGTGCCCTTCATTCCACCTTGGTTCACGGCGCCTGGATGTTGGGGAGCAAGCTCGATGGAGTGACATCAGCGTTGGAACAGTTGCCGCCTGCCTATCCCCAGGTACACTGGGACTTCTTACACCGCGCACGGGGGGACGGTGTCGTGGCCGCCCCTGTGAATAGTGCACGCCTGGACTCTCCGGACAGTATATTAACGTGCGATCAGCTGGCTGTGGATCTGGTCTGTTCCGGAGGTTTCGGACCTGATTGGGGGTTGGTGGCCTTGTCCCGTGCGCGGCCTCCGACGACTCAGGCAACATCCAAGCAACGGTCGCCTGCTCTGCCTGATTCCGCCTTCCTGGGCCTGGTCTGCAGTGTAAATCCTGGCTCAGCACTGGGAAAGACGACCCTCCATAGAGCTGATTGTGTCGATCCTCAGAGCCCTCTACCCTACCTGTGTGTGTCGTTTCCTGATCTTTATTGGACGCTTCTCTTCCTGGTAACATTGGACATGGCACTGGGACGAGGGGTATGCATGGGTGGGTTTGCAAAGAGTGGCCAAGGATGAGGCTGACCCTTCAGAGGTGGTCATCTACTAGGCGGGCGGGCTCGGGAGTTGTGTGCTCTCACGGCATAACTATTAGTGTACCAAGTGTGTAATGCTCCTTACTTCACTTTGACAGGGTCGATTTCGTGTTCTGTATTGTATGCTTTGCGGGAAAACGTATGGTGCGGGAGGGAGAAGCCGGGGGCGTGTTTTACAGGCCCTCCTCCAGTTTATTAATACTCTTTCTACCCCCCGTCTGGTGGGGGCTCTTTTTCTACTCTTTTTCTCTGTTTCTTCTATATTTCGGGTCTGGTTCAGGGGCGACAGGCACACTGCTGGGGGGGGGGGGCCGTACTCATCTGCAGAGGTGCAGGGTGGGGGGTTGGGGGGGGGGATTCTTTAGTCTTTAACCTCTTTTTTCTATGGCCTCCTTTTCTTCTCTTATTCTTCTTTGTCTTTTTCTGGGATCAGCATGGTAGAACTCCTTTGTTGTTAATCACTGCTGTTTTCCGGAGTGCCATAATTTCCGTGGAGTTTCCTGTGTCTTGGAGCAGGGGGGTTGCAGGCGCAAATGGCAGTGTCATTCCTTCACATCCTGAACTTCCTGTTTCAGCGCCATTGCCTAGATAGACTGCTGTTTATTGTTTACGTTCATCATTCTGCCTGCAATTTTTCGCTGCTGGGAAACTGTTAGGCGCCTGATCCTTCCATCCTCTTCTATTATAAAATGTAAACCTTTATCATCCTGGTCTCCTACTTGGGCTGTTCAGAGACTGAGAGTATGCTAGCGTCGAGATTTTGCACCCCGAGGTGCTGACTGTGATATATTTGCTTTCTGTTATTCTGACTGTTTAGCGACCGGCCCCGGGGGTTGTAGGCCCATACGTGTAATTGATTGAAATATCAATAAAGGTTTTCAAAAAAAAAAAAAAAAAAAGCGCAGATGGGTATTCTTAACAAATGCGAGAGATTGAATCTTAGAGATTTGTCATGGCATGTTATTTCCTCTAAGCCAACTTACTTGTCTAGGTCGGACCATCAGCCTTTAAATCTAGTAGCTCCCAGGAACACCGCATATTGTTGTGTCCCTGTCGGTGCTCCTTTTTAAATGTTTCTACAGGCGGGAAAAACGAGAAATGATTCACAGGTGTGTGCACCAAGTGTTTTTAGGCGCCATCTTTGAGTGGTGAATCAATTCGTAATTTTTAGAATATAGTAAAACAAAACCATAGCGTGTGGTTCTTACAGAAAGAACATTTGTAGCATGTGAAATTGACCTTTACAGTTGTTCACTACCTTGGACAGACGTTGTGGTTGTTAACCGAAAATAAACGGGTTAAAGAATATTGTTCACCCGAGTGGTTTTAGGGCCATCTTAGAGTGGTGAATCTATCCTTTATTCCAAGTGGCAACAAAAAACAACATGCATCATATTCATAAATATGAATTTAATCACAACGTGAGTTTCTCACCATGGATATTTGATGGTAAACATGTTAAAAAACACTGCTCTTTCGCGCTGACTAAATGATTCTATTGCTTAAAGATTCAGTACACTGAAATGATTTTACAGGTGTGTGCACAGAGTGATTTTAGGCGCCATCTTTGAGTGGTGAATCAGTTCGTAATTTTTAAAGTAAAGTAAAGCAAAACCATAGCGTGTGGTTCTTACAGAAGTAACATTTGTAGCGTGTGAAAATGGACTTTACAGTTGTTCACTACCTTGGACAGACATTGTGGACCGAAAATAAACGGGTTAAAGAATGTTGTTCACCCGAGTGGTTTTAGGCGCCATCTTAGAATGGTGAATCTATCCTTTATTCTAAGTGGCAACAAAAACCACAACATGCGTCATATTCGTAAATATGAACTTGATCACAACATGAGTTTCTCACCATGGACATTTGATGGTAAATATGTTAAAAACACTGCTCTTTCGCGCTGACTAAATGGATGCATAATCTTCCGTGGGATGTGAAACATTCTATTGCTTAGCGATTCAGTACACTGATATCGTTTTTAAATTAATGGTCTTTTCACAAGAGATTTGAGCATCTACTTGAAGTTTTAATAAAACCAACAGGAGAGGTATTATTAGCTAATGTGGGTTATTATTAGATGGAGTGAACTGTACCGAGGTCTTATTTCTTAAATTTTTTTTCATAGAGTGTAATCTTTACCCAGACACTTTCTTTAGTATTGATGGATTTTTATACTCATACCTAATGGTGTATTTATTTAAGGTTGGTAATTTGGGTCTGGCATAGTTTATTATTCACGATCTTAGGAGGAATAGTATATTACTCATGTTTCTGCAATCCTCATATTGTTCAGAAGGTAATCTTTCTCAGTGATTTAATGCATTCCACGGAATATTGTCATTAAGGCCTTGGGTGTCTGTATGTAATTTATAGACCCATCTTTGTTCTTTTACATGTAACCGTTGTTCAAGGTTATCACCGGGTCTTATTTTCTCAATGATGATCCATTGCATATCATTAGGGGAATGTTTTTTCTCTAAGAAGTGATTAGTCATTCTTGTACTAGACCTCAGACATCGGATGGTACTGCGATGTTCACTAATTCTGGTTGTGGTTTTCCTTGTGGTCATTCCCACATAGTGAAGGTTACATGGACAGGTGATTAGATACACTGTTCCAGTGGTTTGACAATTTGTAAAAGTTCTGAGGTCCCAGGTAGCCCTGTATTCAAAGTGAATCTCGTGGTTTTCTTGGTTAAATGACAGACACTACAATTACCACATGGATGGTGGCCTACAGGGAGATTGCTTTGCTGGCTGACCTGTTGGGTCAGTGGGCGTGTATGTACCAGAATATCCTTTAGGTTTTTACTCCTTTTATGTGAGAACATTGGTAAAGGTATGTTGAGACCGCTGCTGTTGAGGTTAGGCCAGTGTTTCTTAACCACTTTTGTCACTTGGTCCGACATTACATTATACGTTGTTATACAGATGGGACGTTTAGGTTGTTCTGATGTTTCTCTTACATATGTTTCTAACAACGCTTCTCTGTTATTATTGCCTGCCCTCTTTTGTGCTTGTCTTACTATAGATCTTGGATATTTTCTTTGTTTTAGCTTCACCAACAGATCTTTTGCTTGTTCAACATAATCGGATTTCTCTGAACAGTTCCTTCTTAACCTTAGGAATTGTCCATAAAGTAGATTGGCTTTCAAATGCCTAGGGTGAAAACTGTTGTATCTAAAGAGGCAGTTTTTTGCAGTAGATTTAAAATGGGTAGTTGTCCGCAAACCTTCACTGGAAACATGAATACTGAGGTCAAGGAATACTAACTCTGATCTACTCATGGTATGCGTAAATTTTTAAAAACGATCTTGTTCGTTGAGCCAAATGAGGAAATCCAGCACTTCATTTTCATTTCCTTTCCAGATCATAAGTACATCGTCGATGTATCTCCACCATCCTTGTATCTTACTTCGATGAGGGTTGATGTCGTTTAGGATCCTGTTGGCTTCCAGATGGTAAAACCAAAGGAAATGATGGACGGAGTGTTGAACATTGCAAGCACTCACCCCCAGTCAACTGATCTGGGTTTAATCCATCACCGTTCTTTAGCCCACTCTGCCACCCCAGTTCAGACATGGCCATATGCAAATCAGTCTGACCCTGTGCCTCATGGGAACAGTCCAGCCCGAACTGCCAAGCCATGTCTTCCCTGGACCGGAAACAAGCTACCTAGGACCGGTTTCTGGCATTTCAGCCGTCTTCAGCCAGGCTTGCTTGAATCCAGTGGCAAAGTGAGCAAGGGACTCACGTCTGAGCATACCCTGCCAACTTATGGCGAACAAAGCAAAACCAAAGGAAATGATGGACGGAGTGTTGAACATTGCAAGCACTCACCCCCAGTCAACTGATCTGGGTTTAATCCATCACCGTTCTTTAGCCCACTCTGCCACCCCAGTTCAGACATGGCCATATGCAAATCAGTCTGACCCTTGGCAGTTCGGGCTGGACTGTTCCCATGAGGCACAGGGTCAGACTGATTTGCATATGGCCATGTCTGAACTGGGGTGGCAGAGTGGGCTAAAAACGGTGATGGATTAAACCCAGATCAGTTGACTGGGGGTGAGTGCTTGCAATGTTCAACACTTCGTCCATCATTTCCTTTGGTTTTGCTTTGTTCGCCATAAGTTGGCAGGGTATGCTCAGACGTGAGTCCCTTGCTCACTTTGCCACTGGATTCAAGCAAGCCTGGCTGAAGACGGCTGAAATGCCAGAAACGGGTCCTAGGAAGCTTGTTTCCGGTCCAGGGAAGACATGGCTTGGCAGTTCGGGCTGGACTGTTCCCATGAGGCACAGGGTCAGACTGATTTGCATATGGCCATGTCTGAACTGGGGTGGCAGAGTGGGCTAAAGAACGGTGATGGATTAAACCCAGATCAGTTGACTGGGGGTGAGTGCTTGCAATGTTCAACACTTCGTCCATCATTTCCTTTGGTTTTGCTTTGTTCGCCATAAGTTGGCAGGGTATGCTCAGACGTGAGTCCCTTGCTCACTTTGCCACTGGATTCAAGCAAGCCTGGCTGAAGACGGCTGAAATGCCAGAAACCGGTCCTAGGAAGCTTGTTTCCGGTCCAGGGAAGACATGGCTTGGCAGTTCGGGCTGGACAGTTCCCATGAGGCACAGGGTCAGACTGATTTGCATATGGCCATGTCTGAACTGGGGTGGCAGAGTGGGCTAAAGAACGGTGATGGATTACACCCAGATCAGTTGACTGGGGGTGAGTGCTTGCAATGTTCCTCACTTCGTCCATCATTTCCTTTGGTTTTGGTTTCCAGATGGTAAATATAAAGGCCAGCCACACTTGGAGCAAAAGTGCTTCCCATGCTGGTACCATGTTGTTGTTTGAACATAAGATGCTCAAACCTGAAGAAATTCTCTTGTAAGGCCAATTTACAACAATCCAGTACAAAATGTTGTGGTGTCTTATATGGCCACGTACTCTGGTATAGAGTATCTTCCAGTATATTCATGGTCTCATTGTGCGTGAGACTCGTATACAAACTTTCCACATCTAGGGAAACAAGAATGTTCGTGGTGGGATCAAATTCCAGTTCGTTAAGTAATACCAGGGTGGACTTGGTATCTTTGAGGTACGTGCTAGTTTTTTGTACAATCGGACGTAAAAAGGCATCGGCAAACTTGGATAATGGTTCTAAGAAAGAACCAATACCGGATACAATCGGGCGTCCAGGGGGATTTTGTAATGATTTGTGTATTTTCGGTATGGTATAGAAATACGGAATTACTGGGTTTTTGTTGATCAAAAAAAAACCCTCTTTTGGGGTTATCCAGTCGTGGGTCAGAGCTTCCTCAACCATACTTGTGATGTTAACACGTAACCTCTCCGTAGGGTCAGTCTCAATTTTCTTATAATTACGGTCTTCAGTGAGTAGTCTTAGACATCATTTCTATATGCCTCCGAATCTTGTATCACTATGCCTCCGCCTTTATCTGCGGGTTTTATGGTGATCGAAGTGTCATTAGCTAAAGTTCTTGTTGCTTCTTGTTCATTTTTGGTAGTATTGTGGAATAGCCTGGATGTTGTAGTATCCAAGTCATCAAGTTCTCTCAAGACACCCTTTTCAAACGCCAAAAGTTCTACCGGTAGCATTGTAGGTAAAGGCGTAAATGTAGATTTATTATGCAGGCCCGTGTCTCCTCTCTGAAAATCATTAGGTGTTTTGTCTCGAAAGAATACTTCCAATTTTAGTTTTCTAATGAATTCATTCATTTTGCAAATAAGTGCAAATTTGTCCAGCGTAGGGGTAGGTACAAAACCCAGACCTTTTTCTAAGATTTGTGTCTCAACTGTAGATAAAGTTTTTTTAGAGAGATTGACAACAATGCTTGCGGATTCTTAATTACTCAAGGGTTGTTCCTTGTTTGCTGATCGGAGAAGCCCATGCTCCTGGTGTTCATTCGAGTTGATGTTAGAGGTTGTGCCCATTGGACGTTGTTCTTTCCTCTTTGACGTCCTCTTTGTTGTCCTCTGCCTCGGCCTAAAAAAGGCCCTCTTTGATTTTGTCCTTCATTCTGGAAACCTGAATTCCAGAAAGGAAAAGGTTGTGGTTGGAATTGATGAGGTCCCATCGTTGGGCCATAGTAGAAAGGTGGAGCTCCAAAATGTGGAGGTTGATAGTAGGGCCATCCATAACCACCTCTATTTCTTGCAGGGTTGTTACCCTGTGTTCGTCCTCTGCTGTTATTTCTTCTTCCAGTGCTATATACTGAACCATCAGAACTTTTGTCGGATACGTCTGAGTCAGTGTTGTAACCAGCATTCCTATTCGTTGGTTGATAATCATCCCTGGTGTAGGGATATATTTGGTCGTGTTTAACATTTTTTACATCTTTTTTGTATTTTTGATACTTAGACTCCTTCAGAGCGATCTCAAAATCAGTCATTTCTTTATTCAAATCTTCTAGTCTTTTTCTTAATTCTGCTGGAGTTTGAAAAGTTTTTAATTTGACTTCGATTGTATGTATTTCATCCTTGAGTTCATTGGCTAGTCTGGTAGCTGTTTTAATGATTAGCACAAGCCAGTCTCTCGTACAGTGCCAAGATATTAGAGACCAGTCTTTGATGAATACTTTATCATTTTGGAAGATAAAAGGTTCATTTTTTACAATGAGTCCTCGAGGAGCCGCATTAGATCGTAAATATTCTGACATCATGACGCCGTGCAGAATTGTTTTGACATGGTTCCGTTTTAGTTCTGATAACTCATCCCAACACTGGGTAGCTTCTGTACTGTCTCTGGGATTAGTACCAGAGAGAGGTCCCATAGTAGCTAGGACTCTCTCAACCTCCTCATCTGAGTAGGTCAGTCCTGTAAACTCCGCCATGTGTTCAAGCTGTGGTGTATTTATGTGTTATTGTAAAACTAGTGATGCCTAGTGAAAAAACAAGTGAAAGGGTATTGGGAACTCCCGCAGCTCTCGCTGTAAATATAACCACAATAAAGGAAAGAGAGTTGGAGGATAGGAAGGTAGGTTTTTGCCTCCTATTACAATATATCTATCAAAAAGGATCCGAAAGGGTCCTGATAAAGCCTACCTAAAAAAATAATAATAAGGTGCTCCACAATTAGTAGAGTCCTATACTAGAAAAAACACTTGTTTTTCTAGAGTCCCCTCACTCACCTAGGGTTGCCCCAGGGTGACATGCTTCATCATAGGGGTCCTCCCAGGCATCTACTGTCTGGGGCGTGCTACAACTTGGCGGAATACGCAGGAGCACTTTTTTACTTCCAACTATGTGTAGTGATGTGCTGTGTGGAGTGAAAAGTGAAATAAATCAATAAAAATTACCTGGATAGTGAGCCCTAATTTTTATTCTGCTCCTATCCAGTAAATGTACATTAAAATGGGGCTAGCAGTAGAGAACAGTAACCATTATGTGAAGCTGTCCCTAGTTACTTGGTCGACATGTTTCGTGGTTACCCCAACCACTTCATCAGGACCACACAAGGACCAGCCTTGCGTGTACCACTCCGTGTTATTACAAACAAACAAATAATTTGTGCTCTTTCAACCAAATTGGTTTGTTAAATACATACGATTCCCATGACCTAAGGATTTCTTAGATGTATAGGGTCGTAGTTTCTGTATGAAGATATACTGACACATAAGGATTAGTTACACACCCAAGTCCACAAAATGATGTGGACAAGGGACCTTAATCACTTTACATTTTATTTAAGTGTGAAAAGCCTCTTGTCTTTCTTAAAAATGAAAGTGCATATTAAAAAGTGCTTAGGTGAATCAAGTGAAAACACAAAGACATGCACACATATATACAAAACACACGGCTGCGGTAGGTTTGAGTGGGTATAACCTACTTTTATGGAGGTGTAATTCTACTCCATGGTGTTGCTGGGGCAGGGAGGCTCTAGATATCTAGAACAAGGTATAAGATTGCAAATTAAAAGCGCAGATGGGTATTCTTAACAAATGCGAGAGATTGAATCTTAGAGATTTGTCATGGCATGTTATTTCCTCTAAGCCAACTTCCTTGTCTAGGTCGGACCATCAGCCTTTAAATCTAGTAGCTCCCAGGAACACCGCATATTGTTAAATATGGGAGCTACTAGATTTAAAGGCTGATGGTCCGATCTAGACAAGTAAGTTGGCTTAGAGGAAATAACATGCCATGACAAATCTCTAAGATTCAGTCTCTCGCATTTGTTAAGAATACCCATCTGCGCTTTTAATTTGCAATCTTATACCTTGTTCTAGATATCTAGAGCCTCCCTGCCCCAGCAACACCATGGAGTAGAATTACACCTCCATAAAAGTAGGTTATACCCACTCAAACCTACCGCAGCCGTGTGTTTTGTATATATGTGTGTATGTCTTTGTGTTTTCACTTGATTCACCTAAGCACTTTTTAATATGCACTTTCATTTTTAAGAAAGACAAGAGGCTTTTGACACTTAAATAAAATGTAAAGTGATTAAGGTCCCTTGTCCACATCATTTTGTGGACTTGGGTGTGTAACTAATCCTTATGTGTCATTATATCTTCATACAGAAACTACGACCCTATACATCTAAGAAATCCTTATGTCATGAGAATCGTATGTATTTAACAAACCAATTTGGTTGAAAGAGCACAAATTATTTGTTTGTTTGTAATAACACGGAGTGGTACACGCAAGGCTGGACCTTGTGTGGTCCTGATGAAGTGGTTGGGGTAACCACGAAACATGTTGACCAAGTAACTAGGGACAGCTTCACATAATGGTTACTGTTCTCTACTACTAGCCCCATTTTAATGTACATTTACCGGATAGGAGCAGAATAAAAATTAGGGCTCACTATCCAGGTAATTTTTATTGATTTATTTCACTTTTCACTCCACACAGCACATCACTACACATAGTTGGAAGTAAAAAAGTGCTCCTGCGTATTCCGCCAAGTTGTAGCACGCCCCAGACAGTAGATGCCTGGGAGGACCCCTATGATGAAGCATGTCACCCTGGGGCAACCCTAGGTGAGTGAGGGGACTCTAGAAAAACAAGTGTTTTTTCTAGTATAGGACTCTACTAATTGTGGAGCACCTTATTATTATTTTTTTAGGTAGGCTTTATCAGGACCCTTTCGGATCCTTTTTGATAGATATATTGTAATAGGAGGCAAAAACCTACCTTCCTATCCTCCAACTCCCTTTCCTTTATTGTGGGTAAATTCAGCCACCAGCTCACGGCCCCTGATCACTCAACCCAGTTTAGCGGCTGTGTAGGGCCCTCCACAGCTGCAGAGTATGTAAATGATCATGTCACACACGGAGCTTGTTATTATACATCTTTATTCCTTAGTGTGTAACCGTTCTCTGAACATTCTACATCATGAATTCGATCAACCACACCAAAGCACTTACGTCACTGTCCTACAGAGTCCATCAGGAACCATAAGGGTCACGTTATCTCTAACTCACAAGACACTACATCTCTCCCTTTGCTAAATAAAAAGTACAAAGAATACATATATACATCATAACTCTTCAATAAGTCATTTTGGTGCTCAAATCAATTTCCCAGATCTTGTCAGGTGAGGCTGCAGAGATACAGGAGAAGTGTCCATGACTTGCACTGGTGACCGAGACACAGGTGCAGTCTTTGGGCTTTCAGGATTCTCAGGTGGAGAAGTCTCATTTCTGGCATCTGGAGTTTGTGACCGTCAAGGCAGGTGTTTGAAATGCAAAGAATATCACATAATGGACTTTCCAGGACAGTGAGCAGATTAAACATTTAGCCTTGATCCAGGCCCCTATTGCATAAGGCTGGGTTAAAACTGGTTTGGCGTGGTGAGCTAAAAAAAAATAGATTTGGGCCCAGATCTCTGACTGGGGGTGAATGTTTGACATCGTTCAGCATTCCGTACATCACTTTTTCTTTGTGTACTTAAAATATGTCCCACCCATTAACTGTGCTTTTTCTTACATGCATGCACATGTATTAGGCATCTCCTGTAATACAGGTGAACCTTTTAACTGGCGTCAGATCCCAAGTTGTTTTCATTGATGGCTCCCTGACCAACTTAGAAAAAAACAGAAGCTAAAAAATAGCCTTGGCATATACAGTCATTAAAACTAAATCTCAAATTACATCTAGGATTTAAAGATGGCCAGAGAATAGCTTACCCTTTTCAGCCTAGATTGTGGCAACTGACTTGTAATAGGCCACCAAATTTCTCCTGTGGCATCCTTGCAAATTTTTCAGCGCAAGACATTTTAACTACATAGCTTGTGAGCACCCTGCATTTGCTTCCTTGCAAGTCAGAGACCTGTTCAAACTTGTCTCAATTGCCCACAAATTTTGACTTCATTTAAATATAGCAGATATAGCTGAGCAAGTCAATCCGCTCTCTTTAAAGCCAGAGTGACCTCAAATTTATAGTTATAACCTGGATCAAGGTTAAATTTTTAATCTGCTTCAACACAATGCTTGTGTTCTGAATTATTCTTGGTGAACAATACTGGTGTAAATACTGCCCTTACAACAAGGTCTGGGAAACTAGCAAAGATAATTCTAGGCTACAGGAAGGATAGTGGGAATTGCCATGAGAACACATATCCAACTCCTTATTTAATATTTGGGGAATTTCCTGATTTAAATTCAAGGCCGAAGGTAAAATGGTAAAGGTGTGCATAAATGTATGCACTCTCAAAATGCAACCATTATTTCAGTTAAATTTTAGTACCTTAAAGCAACATTATTATTTTTTCTCTTAAAATACTGCTTGGTGTTTTGTTTTTTTAAAGTGTGCAATCCTTTTATTAGGCTTTTATCCTCGCTAGTGTTCATGATCACGTGTCATTTTCCATGCATAAATCAGATTTATGCATCAAAATTCCTCTGTTATTCAATCAATCAATCATTTGTAAAGCGCACTACATACCCGCGAAGGTCTCAAGGCGCTGGGGATGAAGGGCCGCTACTGATCGAACAGCCAGGTCTGGAGTATCCTCCTGAAGGTCAGCAGGTCTTGGGTATGTCGTAGGCTCTGTGGGAGGGTGTTCCATGTCTTGGCAGCGAGGTGGGAGAAGGATCACCCGCCGGTGGTTGTTCTTCGGATGCGCGGGACGGTGGCGAGTGAGAGGTCGGCAGATCGTAGCTGGCGGTTGGGGATGTAGAAGGAGAGCCGTCTGTTGAGGTAGGCTGGGCCGGTCTTGTGGAGTGCTTTGTGTGCGTGGATGAGGAGCTTGAAGGATATCCTCTTGTTGACGGGGAGCCAGTGCAGGTTTCTCAAGTGGGGGGTGATGTGGCCAAGTCGTGGTACGTCGACGATCAGTCGCGCCGAGGCATTTTGGATGCGTTTTGGTCGTTTGATGAGCTTGGTCGGGGCTCCTGCTTAGAGGGCGTTTCCGTAGTAGCCTGCTGCTGATGAGGGCCTGGGTGACTGTCTTTCTTGTATCTGTCGGGATCCATCTGTAGATCTTGCAGAGGGTGTTGAAGCAGGAGGAGGAGACGGTGTTGACTTGCTTGTTAATTGAGAGCGTTGAGTCGAGGATGATTCCCAGGTTGAGTGCGTGGTCGGTGGGTGTCGGGGCTGCCCCCAGTGCCATCGGCCACCAGGAGTCGTCCCAGGCTGAGGGGTTGGAGCAGAGGATGAGGACCTCCGTCTTGTCCGAGTTCAGCTTCAGGCGGCTGATCTTCATCCAGTCGGCAACGGCCTTCATTCCTTCGTAGAGGTTGGCTTTGGCGGTGATGGGGTCCTTGGTGAGGGAGAGGATCAGTTGAGTGTCGTCTGCGGAGGACATTATGTTGAGGTCGTGCTGTCGGGTGACTTGTGCGACTGGGGCCACTTTTGGTCATCAGCTGACCGACATTCCCATTGATAATTTCCCGAAGGCGAACTACACTTCATACCTGTTATACAATATCATTAGATGGGATGAAAGACGTCGCCGAGTGGATGAAAAACAGCCGCCTGAAACTGAACTCAGACAAGATGGAAGTCCTCATCCTGGGATCATCGCCCTCCGCCTGGGACGATTCCTGGTGGCCCCCTGCCCTGGGCACCACTCCCAAAACAACGGACCATGCACGCAACCTCGGATACATCCTGGACTCCTCCCTCTCGATGACCAGACAAGTCAACGCCGTCTCCTCATCATGCTTCAACACCCTGCGCATGCTCTGCAAGATCTTCCGATGGATCCCCACCGAAACCAGGAAGACCGTCACCCAGGCACTCGTCACCAGCCGACTGAACTACAGGAACACCCTCTACGCCGGAACCACAGCCAAACTTCAAAAAAGACTCCAACGCATCTAGAACACCTCCGCACGACTCATCCTGGACATCACACGACACAACCACATCTCCGGCCGCCTGAGAGACCTGCACTGGCTCCCCATCAGCAAGAGAATCACGTTCAGGCTCCTCACCCACGCACACAAGGCTCTCCACGACCTGGGTCCAAAGTACCTCAACGACCGCCTGACCTCTACACGCCCACCCGCCAGCTACGATCGACCAGCCACGCCCTCGCCTCCGTACCACGCATCCGCCGAGGAAGATCCTTCTCCTCCCTGGCAGCCAAGACTTGGAACTCCCTCCCCATCCACCTTCGGCTGACCCAGGACCACCTCGCCTTCAGGAAGCAGCTCAAGTCCTGGCTGTTCGAGCAGTGACGTTTCCCTCTCCCCCAGCGCCTTGAGACCCTCCAGGGTGAGTAGCGCGCTATACAAATGCCGTGATTGATTGATTGATAGAGCCTTTCACATAACTTATGACATTCCACACCTGTTAAATGATCTGTCCAAACCAGATTCCAAACAATGATATACCCCAGTTAAGACCTCTTTGTTTACTTTACTTAAATATCGTTTTGGTTTATGAATGAATGAGTATCTTTTATATAGGGCAAGGCTACTTTGAGTGTCCCGGCGCTCAGCATAGGACTACAGGTACAGAGGACAGGGTCCCCAAAGGTGTCCAAAGAACCTTAAAGCTTAAAAAGATGCATCTTCAGAGCTCTCTTGGAGGGAACTTCTTTAGTAAATATTCCCCTTTGGTAAATAATCTCATGGAGAGGAGTACACTCTGATGCCAGCAAAGGGTCCAGGATATGGGAAGGAACTTCTGGCAGATCACTGACTCCAGCAGAGGCAAGCAGGGATCAGGCAGGTCCAGTTGCAAGCCCAGGCAGCATGTCAGCTTTGGCAGTTGCAGGGAGGCCTTTGAAGCTTCTTGTGTCCCTGTAGCTCAGTAGAGAAAATGTGACTCCCTCTTGGAAACCTAGTCTCAAACACTCTCTGACTCAAACACACTAGGTCTACACAATACATACACTACTAATTGAGATCGGATAAGACCTACCCCACAGATTCTAGTACCACCAAAATCGAGATGTATCATCAAGGGATTGTTTAATTTCTTTAAAAAAGACACATCACAATACACTTTTGGTGTTAATAGGCATATAAAAAGGTATAAAATTCATATGTAACATACAGTATACATTAAAAAAAATATGTGCAAATATTTAAAAAAAACACACACAAAATATATACAATGACAAACCAGAAGAGAACAATTCAGTGAAATGGGCGCGTATGCGTCAAGATAGAGAAATCAATTACCAAACAAACCGGATACCTGATTTTCGGGCGTGACACTGCTAACAGGAACCAAAAGCTACTGCCACACAGTAGGAAGAGGACCCACACGACGAATAACTCCTCCTCCCTCCAGACAGCAGTAGTAGCACAACAGTTTTGAAACAGGAGAAATATTTTTCTTATATTTAAATAGGACATAATGTCCGCATTTATCTAAGAGCGATACTGGGAAGCACAACAAAACAATACTCTCTGGATTCCTAGTGAGGTTGTGGCCAGATTGAAAAAATCTACAAGCCACCGATTATTATTTCTATACATCTGATACACATCCCCAAAAGGGATCATATACCCTGTTAGTATTTCGAGGAGGGAGAAAAAACCCTTATCTTTGTGTCCTGAGGAAGGTGGTTTCTAAATAAAGTGATTTACCACTGAAACGCGTCGACGCTGCGCACCTCTGAATCCTATCACGAGAAATCATTGGAATTAATAGATTTTAATTTTCACCAGGATTCGATGCAGATTGTTGGATCAGTTAATGCAACAGCTTTCTTAGAACTGTGCAAAAAGGGTTCCTTGTTAGAATTGTTCTCTTCTGGTTTGTCATTGTATATATTTTGTGTGTGTTTTTTAAAATATTTGCACATATTGTTTTTAATGTATACTGAATGTTCCATATACATTTTATACCTTTTTATATTCCTATGAACACCAAAAGTGTATTGTGATGTGTCTTTTTTAAAGAAATTAAACAATCCCTTGATGATACATATCTATTTGGGTGGTACTAGAATCTATGGGGTTGGTCTTATCCGATCTCAATTAGTAGTTTATGTATTGTGTAGACCTAGAGTGTTTGAGTCCGAGAGGGATTGAGACTGGGTTTCCAAGGGGGAGTCACATTTTCTCTACTGTTTAGTAGTGCCCTGTTCCCCTTGGCAGAGGGGCCACCTCTCCAGTTTTATCCCTGTAGCTCACACAGGAAGTCAGCCAACTGACTCATGGAGTCACTCTGAGTTAGCCTGGGGATGAAAGTGAACAGGTCCAGTCTTCTTCTCAGACAGCAAGGCAGTCCTTCAAGATGCATAGCAGTCCTTCTTCTGTAATGTACACATGTTCAAGAGTATTCTGAAGAATGGCTTTGGAGGTCCAATATTTATACCTGGTGCCAGCCTTTGTGTGGGGGAGAGGAGGTCCCTGTTCTACATCTGGCTCTGGAAAGTTTTTCCCCTTCCCTCTCAAGACAAGACTCCAAACTGTCTGAAGGTGACAAAAGGCAGGTAGCTGTCTCTTTACTTGACACAGGTTGTATGAAAACATGGTTTCCATTTGTGAATGCAGGCCTCTATCCCAGCATTCACAGCCGAACAGAGAGGGTCACAAACTACCTAATTAATATTCCTTGAGTAGGTCGTTTTGCGACTTCCTGCACATGGAGAATTTGAACTACAACCTATAATACACAGGTCACATGGCAAATAGCATCCCTTTTTCACAAACCAGTTGGTGTGAAATTTGCTTACTCTGGTTTGCGAATGGGGATCGTGCATTGGCCCTAATGTCTTACTTTTTCTGAAACCATTATCACTTACCACATAAAGTGTTATAGTATTGCCTGTCTCTCAGACCAAATAAAGAGAAAAAGCACCAAGAGCACATGGTAGAGTGAAAATTGCTGATAAGTAATTAGGATAACATTACAGGTTACAGTTAGGGTGTTAGGCAAACAATATTGAGAAAATGTTTTTTTTTTAAGAGACTGTTTTATTTTAGTTGTTTTGGTTCCACTATCATCACATGTTGTTTTCTAATAGTGGGTCATCCTTCACCCAATTCCTTCACATCTGTGTCTTTCTCTTCCTTCTCTTCCACTCTACTCTTTGCCACTCTACTCCACTCTACCCTGCTCCGCTCTACCCCAGTCTACACCACACCACTACCTTTAAGCCATGCTGTGCAGCAGCCATGATGTTGTGCAACAGGTCTAACAGACATTGGCAAAGCCAATGGCTCTCGCATTGGCAAGTCCTATTGGCTTTGCCTATGTTTGTTCACCTTTGTTTTCCTTCAATGTCCTTTTTGCCATTTGAGCATGCAGGCCCTCTTTAGGTTTTTTCATAATGTTGCACTGCGTGCTCAATTTTGTCACTGTCTTTTAATGTAGTTTGGGGATTTAACCAATATGATGCATTTTGCTTTTTGGAGTAAAAAGTCATTAGTAACTGAAAATAGCTCACACATTTTTGTTTGTTTTTGTCTTTTTAGATGTGCCTGTTTCTATATACGACTCAGTCGTCAGCCGTCCGATCTCTAGAAATGAATGCTTAACTACATTATTATTATTATTATTATTATTATTTGGACAGTTCAGTATGATCCCGTTGGGGTGCAAACAGCAGAAAGTCAATTTCATGGAATTCTCATTACAATGAAAAGCCTTTAAGCACAAACACATAATTGTGGCACATAGTGTGTGTATCATGCTACTTAATGTTTTTTTTTTCTGGCCATTATGTGAATTTAACTTTCTCTGACCTTTGAAACTAAACTGCGTGATAAGGTAGAATGGGTTTTCACTGCACGGTCACGTTTTTAAAAATTATCTCCTCCTTTCATAGTGAATTAAAGGCGAAGGTGCATATTGCCTTGCAATCCCTGGAAAAGGATCTTATGGGAATATTCATGCTTGATAGGTAATATTGATATTTTTAACAGCATTGCATTTGTTTTGATTTAATAATTTAGTTATTAAAGCCTTTGTATAATGCAAGCCTTGCTATAAGTGAAGTCCACGCAAAGACCACCATTAACAGTATCACATCAAGGGCAACGAGATGACCATAAACACACTAGAAGGCGGACTTGGAATGTAAGATGGAACTTGAGGAGATTTTGGATATTAAAGTGTTATGACGAGCAGTTGGCATGAAGGGTATGAAGATATAGCCAATTTTATTTAATACGCCAACTTCAATTTTTGGCAGAACATTCACGAGAACCCTGCTGTTTCTTTCCGAAGTGGTCAATGGCAGTAGTAATGTGCTGGCTTACACATATGTAACTTACCCTACTGAAGAAAGTGCTCCCATACAGTTAGTTTGAAGAGGTTGACTCCTCGGAAGATGCATTCTGCTTACTCAAATTCAAAGCATCCGATAGAACTTGTAGGAGGTTCAGGAGAGATTTTAGGCACCTAGACAGCAGTGAAGCTGCCACACGCGCCCTATGCAGAAGGCTGGCATGTTCTACAATAGTTATATCAGCTATACAAGAGTTGGGTAAATGCCAGCTCCATTTTCTTTTTCTCGTAACCTTCACAACATCACATAATTGTGTCCTCACCAGTAACAACAAGGACCCATTTGCACCAACCTTCAGATTGTTCACCTGTTTAGATCCACATTTCCAACAGTTACTGTATATTGCTTGTAGCTTGCGGAACTGGAAAATAAAACAGGGTGTGTACAGCAGAGCTAGATTCAGGTGTTGAGTGGGAGGCCAATAGTGCAATAGATTGGGACATGGTAGTCCAGAACGTTTTGAACCATGATAGCGTCCTGATTTGTGAGACATAGGGTAGCATTTCTTCAAAATATTAAAAACAAAATGTAAAATGGTGCAGGGTTTGAGTTCTAGTTTATGTGCAGGTGTTGGCACCAGGCTTGACATACAAAGCAGCCTTTTTACAAGTACTGATTAATATAGTTCTTCAAAATAACACATTCTGGTGTCTGACTATAGAATTTGCTGCTTTTCTTCTTTTTCTTGAAGGTGCACACTAGCGGGCTAGAAGTCCAGCTTCTGATGAAAAATGAGCATATATATATAAACATGTAACTCAAGTACATTGAAACATGGATCTCAGATATCTTAAGTGATAAACTCTTCCCTATTGCTGCTGATTCAACTAATACCGTGTAGTGCTGAACATTAGTTTGAGGGGGTCTAGAGATAGGCAGAGGTGGAGTTCAGAACTAAGACAGAGGCCAACTTAGTCTGCAGTGGTTAATGACCAGATCTGCAGCAACTCTTCCTTTCAGTGGTAGTGGTGAGGGGGCAGCAGCTGATCATACTCCATTAAGAGTAAACCAGAAAAGAGCTGATTCTGCTCCTCCTCAGTGACTCCATTAAAGCACCAGATGGTTGACTGGGAGGCAGTGAAGAGCATCCACACACCCAGAATAGGAGAGGGATGACTCTACATTAATGGGAGGTGGAACTATAGGAGTAGATGAGGGAATGCGCGGATGATGTCTGCATAACGGACAAGCTGGCAGCAAGCACTCGAGACAAATGAGGTCAGGGAGGGAGATGGCAAAACATGAGGTCTGGCATGTGAAGCAAATATGAGAGCTCAAGAAAGGAATATGGTACACGCAGATTCATGAAAGAATATTTTTTTGTACTCGTTAATAAGAAACCTCACTAAAAGCTTGAAGCACGTTGTCATCATTTCTTGTTATGGCTAGTGACTTTTGTTTGTGTTTTGTTAAAGATGTGTTTCTTTATACGCCTGACCTCTTGCTAGGTAAATCAAACGTGAGAGGGCCGCTTGGTCTCCCTTTTTAATGACTATGTGCTCAAAAATTGAGCATGGTGTCATATTTGCTAAAATGTCTTAATGCAATTTTTGTTTTCCAGGAAAACCACAACATCTGACACAGTCGCTGCCACTCTTCATGGAAAAGTAGGACATGTTGTGCCAAGAAGTGGAGGTGACCTTTTTGTTCTAGTTTTAATTAATTTGATTTCCAATTTCAACTGTACCTGTTACTGGAATTCAATTCCTATTTTACCTGTTGCACTGTAAGACCATCCTTTCCTGCTTAGCCTATACATTTAAAATGAGACCCCACCCCCTCCAAAAGCTGGAGTGTTGCTCCCTCAGGATTCAAAGTGCTGTGTGTTGCCATGCAGGAAGCTATTTGTGTGTGAGACATGGTGTGCGGAAAGGAAGTATGTGGGCTATCTAAGAATGAGATGCCAATTGTTCTCATAATGTTGTCCTAGAAAAAGAACATTGATTTTTTTTTTCTTGAGATATGAAAATATATTGCTAGAAAATTCTCCTATTTCCTCTCGTCTTGACCACTACTCTATTTATTGTCGAAATTCATGCCTATAGTCCTACCTCTCTTGGCTCTTTTAAATCTTCGCTATGATCAGCTCTTCATTAGTCTTCCTTCTGGCCTTATCTCTTCTCCCCTTTTCTTTTCTTCAAAGGCTCCCATTTGAATCGTACATTCTACTTTGCCTGTATTACATTTGTTTATTTTTGTACTTGCCTCGCCCTACCCTTTCCCTCTCACTTCGCTTCTAACAAATCTGAGTCTTCCCTCTGCTCAGCCGAGACTCTGATCATTTTCATTACTGCCTTTAAACATTGACTCTTTAGCAGTTTCGTCTGCCCACACTATTTATTTCCTTCTGAATGACCATCACCTGTCATCTGTTTCTTCCTAAAAACGAATCCATTTATTGTACACACATGAAGTTCTCATTTAATATTTGTGCAGATATTTAATTTACGTATACATATACCACTTTAATAAAAGCACTATATGACAATAAAATAAATGAAGTAGACGAAAAAATATAATATGTCAAAGGATTCAAATTTACCCAGACACCGTCATGCGATTGGGAATTGGGATAAGGAAGAAAAGGTTCAACAGTTTGTTTGTATTATTCATTAAAGGGGGGGCCACTATTTTGTATCCCTGACTGACATCTAGAGGCACCCCAATAAATCTTGAGAATGACTGTTATGATGTCTCATGCATCATGTTAGAAGCCGGCCTGGTATATTATGTATACTTATGTAAGTGGACACCTTGCACCAGTCCAGACAACCCTTATGGTGATTTCGGAGGTCTTCGACAAACATAGAAAGCTCTCTTAAGTGGTAGCTGTGGAGAGCAGCCTTCAGGCTTAGTCCAGAAGGAGTGTAAAGCAGCTTGTTTTACCAGAAGGGTCGGTGTCCAGCGGGAGCACCAACAAGCCTTGGCAAATTCAACCCATGCAGAATTAAAAAAGGTGCAATGACGGGACTAGCAATGTCCAGGGGACTCTCCACAAGCAGGGTAGTCAGGGCAGGCCCAAGCAATCAGGGGAGCCCAACAGAATTAAAAGTGACCCTCGAATTCACCCACACTGGAGGCACTGGAGTCTCGAGAGGACCTCAAGCAGTTCACCAAAAGATGCAGGCCATGATGCGGTGTGGCTAAAGTTTTTCTGGTCTCTGGAGATGCCTGAGGTTGGGGCTACTTGGAGCCCGAAGATATTCTTGGAAGGAAACCAACAAGCCTTTGCAACTGCAAGTTGACGTGGTACATAGGGGTTCGGTTATTGCAGCCCCCACAAGGGCTACTGGCCTCAAACTTGGTGAGAGGGCAGGGCAGGCCTCAGGAGCTGTGGTAAACCACCACCTTTGTTGCAGAACCTTTCGCAGTCCGGAGAAGCTCAGGATCAACAGACCGGTTGACTTAGTTGCGGTACCTGCAAATTCAAGGGAGTGACTCCTTTACTCCAAGGGAGATTCCTTCAGGTGTCTTTGATGCCCACAGCCCTTGGAAGGTTCCTGTATATTGCACAGGCACTGATGATGTAGCAGACAGAAAGGGAGACAGTCGAGCCCAAACGAAGTCCAGCGAAGTCCAGAGTGCCGAGACTGTGGAAGAAGTGGTGTCTGATCTGAATCTTATCCCATGATGAATCTAGGGACCCACACACATGTAAGCCGTTAAGTACCCTTAGGAAAGGGTTGGGACGATTCAGGAGATCCTCCCAGCAGAGGGTCTGGACAGGGGGGAGGTTACTCCCATGTCCTTTGTCCAATTTCTTGCCAGAGCTGGAGCCAACGGCTTCCAGGACTAGTTTGAACTGGACTATGCATGGAGACACCAAATGTGCGCCTCATGCAGACTGAGTGGCACTGACAAGCGCACCCACCCTGCCCAATACACTAAATCATGTCTGGGAGGTGGTCACACCTCCCTGTGAAAGGATGCCTATTGTTCTGCCTTCCCCTGCTCGAGCTTGGCTCAGCAGCAGGAGGGCAGAATTGTGTCTCTGGTTGGCAGCAACCATTTTGTGCAGTCCGGGTCTGGAAGACTGGTACCTGGGACATGGGGAGCCTAACGGAGGGCTCTTCCAGTTTTGGTGTGGGGTTATGATTCCAACATGTTTGATACCAAACATGATAGGATTCGTTGCAGCCAGTTTCGAGATGGTCATCGTCTAATTACACATCCGCCCAAGGATGACAGCATTTACCAGTTGGGGGAAACTACTTTACCTTTTACCACCATCTTCTTATCTGGGCTAATGTCATGTTTTTGGTTGCCGAGAGTTTTTTTTTTTTACTCTAAATGGCATTAGAAATAAAGATTATTTTCTTAGGTTTCATTCAAAGTGCTTCCAATATTAAGACAAACTGATGTGATAAACGATCATGATGAAATGAGTTTTACAACGTTCACTTTTATCCGAATGTGTTTCCTAGCACTACTTTATCATAAAAATAGTATGGGAAACACACACAGCTAGAGAACTTCTTTATATTACTTCAGAGTCAAATATGACATATATTTGGTGTAAGTCAGTGGAATGCTCCGCTCCCACACAGTGATTTTTAAAAATGTCTGTATCTCTGATCTTAACTGAGATTTGTAGCTGTAGAGTGCCACATTATTCTGAAATTTGTAGGGGTGCATCATATTCACGGTTAGCCCGCACACACATATTAACCGAAGTAGTTTAGGTGTGACATAGAAATATATTACTAGAATTGTTTAACATAGGTGTGATTAGAAATGTAACCATGCTTTTTATGAAGAGAAATGTTGTAGATCATTGCAAATTATTTTGTAAACGCAAAATGTTTGGTTTTATGTAATGCAATGTATTAGGTTAAATGTGCACCATATTAAAGTTGCACGTGTAGTCTTCTTACTCACATATAAAGGAGTAATGAACTAATGCTTAGGAGTGTGTTTAACAGTGTAAAGGCCTGATCGCATATACGTTTAACGAGAAAGGCCTGTTCATTTCTTATGTTAGCTAAATGTTGTAGGCCAAAAATGATTTCCCTTGGTAAATGCTTTGGGTTTCAGGAGAATGGAAATCTTAGAGAAGTGAAAAGTTTTTCGTTCCTATGTTTCTGTTGCAGATGCAAGGACATTTAGCTCGTCAGAGAGACTAGGTCTTTGTTTTAGGAGTTAGGATGGTACGAGAAGCCAACAGGGGAGCACATTGGAATTTACGGATGATGCGTTCAGCAGAGATGGTGTCTGGGACCCAAGGTCAAGCTAACCATCATTGGATGAAGTACAAGTTTCGCTGGAAAAGTACTGGAAGAAGACCTGGCTGAAGAGGTGTGCCGAAGGGCGTGCTCTATGTTTTGGGGATTTTATATTATGGACAGTGCCCCGAGGGTGGAGCAGTAGAGTTTAGATGGGTAGCTAGAAGTAGCATCTTTGAACGAGCTCTGACTAAGTGAACGTACTTCTAAGGAAGTCTTCACTTCTGACACCTTTTTACTCTCTTGCCTGGGAGGGAAATGTTAAGTAGGGATGACACCTTAGAGATAGAGTAGGGATAGACTAACTATTTTTTTTTCTTTTAGGCTAATGATTCCTAATGTAGAGATTGGACTAACTATTGCATTTCTAATGCTTTTAGAATTGATTATTCTTCTTATTTTGAGTCGAATGAGACTCTTGCGTAGACTTTCTTTTGTACTAGTGCCCATTTATTTCCTTCACCTTGTATTGAGGTGTTTGTATGTGCAGTTATTCTTGGTTGCAATAAAATCTTTAAAACTTTAGATTCAGAGTCAGTGATCCTTTGGAATTGAGATTTGATTCTGTTGATTATGTATTGAGAATTGGATTTCCTCCCCTCTACACTATTTAGCAGATAAAAAGATCCTGGCGACCTGAGAGGATTCTTGGAAATTATAAGGTAGGCAAGAATCCGGTCCTATCATAGCTAGTCAGTTTAGACCGGACAAGCCAGTGGAACATCCATTTATTGCACAGTGGGTTATGCAGAGCAGCTCTAAGCCCACTTACTTCCTGATAGGAGACTAGTGTAATGAGAACCGGGTATATATAACAAAAGCACTAAAAGTAGACTGGCAGCAGCATTTTGGATGACAATGAAATGCCTTTCTTTTACCAAAAGTACTTTAGAACAAGCATTTACAATGCAATAGGTCTTGCATGTTTTTTTGTTAGATTTAGTGCTATTGGCGTTGTAATGGAATGTTTTTTAGTTATGTGTTTTGGAGTGGACGCATGTGCTGGCAATTTTATGTTTTACAATGAATTTAAAGAGAAGCACGTTGATGGTTGGACGTAGTGTATGAGGCATGTTGGCTGCTATGTGCTCTATCTAAATATATTATGAACACTAGTTAAAGATATTCTCTGGTGCTGTGAACGTTCCAAAAGTGATAAAGATTCGCCCATAGTGAATTACAGCAAAAGGAACAACTGGCGGGTGGCAGCGCTGAATGTCCTTTTAGTGAATTGATGCACATGGTAAGTAAATCCTGTATATCCAGGGATGCACAAAAAAAGAAGTTGACCTCAATTTAAGACCCTCTTTAGTATCAGAAAATAGCCCCCCTCGTAATGTGCCTATGGGTGTGCACCTATAGAATGTTTTTGAGTGTTTAGTTTTGCGATTTCTTTGTGCTAGCAGTTTCATAATTTATTTCAAAGCGACCTGGCTAATCCCTGCTTAAACTGGGTAGAAGGAGCAGCGTTTCTATGAAGCTGCATGTGTAAAAGAAATGCACAAATATTCTATATTAGTGTTCTAAATATATGTTGCCGTAAAGTTGGGAGCCTGATGGTTGGAAGGAGAGTCATGAGAGTTGAAGGAACGGATAGCCCTCACTAAGCTGCAATTGCCCACCACACAAGGGGGCCTAGGCGCTCCCTCCTTCGAATCGTACTTTCTGGTGGCGCAGTTACAATGGCTGTCGTACTGGGCGGCGGGTAGGAATACAGGAGAAACTCATACGTCCCTGGGCCGGGTCCCTACCCCGGAACCCCATCACCTACTGCTCCCAGGTACTAAACCTCGATGGACATATCAGTTACAGGTGTCGGTGGCACGCCGATGTATGCAAAGAATCCACCGCATGTCGGCGGGAACCCCACATTACTCCCCACGGCTACCGCTGGTCGGCTGGCCCATGTGGGAGACATACTTTACGGCGGCCATGCTTCGTGCGTGGACGGACTGCGATATAACAGAAGCGGAGGCACTGTTTGCAGAAGAGCAGCTCAGACCATACGACCAGCTCATGGAGGATTACGATCTACCCGCGGGACAGTTTTTAACCCACCAACAGCTCCTAGAACACTTTCGGCCACACGCTGACCTTTCCACAGGCGAGCCCAAGACCCACCCGGTCATTCACACTATCCTACATATGGGTACAGGTCGGCACTTAGTTACATGGCTCTATAAATCCATTAGAGAGCTTACGAATAAACCACTACTTATTCTCTGAGCCACATGGGAGGACGAACTTGAACGTCAGTTGCACGACAGGGAGTGGGAGAGGGCCCTAGAGTTCCCTAAAAAAGTATCGAGGAATGCACGTTTTAAAAACATACAGTTTTATGTCTTACATAGAGCGTATTTAACACCAGCACGCCTACAGCGGTTCTACCCGGACACTCAATTTCTATGCCCCAGATGTCACTCGTCAGACGCGCACTTTCACCACATGTTCTGGAGCTGCCACACCCTACGGCAGTTCTGGTCAGTAGTCCTCGAGACACTTAAAGAACTTACAGACCTTCCGGATATTCACACCTGGGAGGCGGTCGCTCTCGGAATCTTCCGTAGACCGAAAACACTCAAATTGCCCATCCGCTTCGTAACCCTAGCAACGCTACTAGCGAAAAGAAGCATCGCCATGAACTGGCGAGCCCCGTTAGGCCCTCCTATAGAGGCATGGGTGGGAGCGGTGAAAAAATGGGTGGCAGCGGAAGAAGAAACACTTTGGGAGGAGGAGGTGAAAGGACTGCGAACGCATCCCATATCTACGGAATGGGCCGGACTGCGAAAGCATCCCATATCTACGGAATGGGCCATATTATCACACCAGTTCCAGCACTTACAATCGCGTACCGATTCAGGCACATCTCACCATACCACTACAGACTTGGAAGCATGTACCCCGAACGAGAGTACACATAACACCGCCCCCACCTCCCCGACTAACAAGTGAGGCACACAAAACCCCTCGGTGCACTACACGACCTACTGCCGCTGGCTCTGATGTCCTGGCGGCTGCCCACAAACAATGTCCTGACATCTACACACTACAGCTGAAATGACCCGGACGCCATACTCATGGCCTACACCCTGGCTTCCTCCTGCAATGCATCCCCAGTTTTTATTCTCCCCGCTTCCCCCTGGCATCACACATATGTGGACTGTAACGACAGATACCCCCTCCGAGGACAGGAGGCACATCCTACAACTGGACAGCACAACTACTGTCGATTTAAATAAGTGTAATGAGATGAGCTGTGGCTTTTGTTTGTTGTAAAAATGATAATAAAAATATTTTTTTTTTAAATAAATGAGTTGAAGGAAATCCACATCTGGGACACCTTCCACCACTTGCAGTCTCTGTGCTTGTAAGCATCCATATTTCCACTGCCAGTATGTTAATCAAAAAAACAGGTGCTGTTTGCTAGGATAACACCAAGTATAAGCGACGGTTTTAACATTTGTACACCCTATTGTAGAGTGAAAGAGCACAGTTCTTGTGCCCGTGGGAAGCAGCGCTTTGGGAATTGGGATCAGGGAGGCTCACAATTATCATAAAACTTTTAACTTCACCTCCTTCTGGCCCACACTGGTGGGTGATCTTGAGCTTGAGACCTACCCCACCCCAAGAGCCCTAGTGAACAACCCACATACAATGCTGCATTGACGCAATGCTCAACTCTTTATAAAAGCACGCTGGGAGTGTTACGGCAAGATTTACTGCTCGTATTTTAAAAAACTCCTTCGTTGCAAATAGGAAACAGAAGCCCCCTTTAAAAAAAAAAAAAAGGAAATCCCCATCTTTAAAAGCACTTGCTTTTTAAATACCTTCTGGGAGGCAGCATTGAAGCCTTCGTCTCCACGGCTGGCAGATGGGACAGCTAGGGATTTTGCTGCCTGGACCAGAAACAAACATCCTAGAACCGGTTTCGGGGTATCACTCCCCAGCAGCCAGGGTAGCCTGAATCCAGTGGCATGGCGAGCATGGTCTGAGCTTACCCATCCCTATTGGGGTGACAAATGCAAAAAGAACAAGTGATGGACTGAATAGTGAACAATGTTCTAGGATGCTTGTATACGGTCCAAGGAGGACCTGGCCTGGCAGTCCGGACTGGACTGTTCCAATGGAGAGCAGGGTCAAGACTGATTTGCATATGGATGGGTCCAAACTGAAATAGTGTGGAGAGCAAAAAAACGATGGATGTAGGCCCAGATCTCTGTACTGGGGGTGAGTGCTTGGCATTGTCCAGCATTCTGTCCATCACTTGTTCTTTTTCAGTTTACTATGTGGCCTTTTCAACTTGTGCATCACTATGGTGTTCTGCTTTCAAAGTAACGTCAAAGCTGGAAACTCACTTTTTTTCTTTACTCTAGAAAGACTCTTGGTTTATCATTTCTTCTTCAAAGCTATGCAATTATCTATTGTCCTCAGTGTCTCCCACCGCTGCCTGCTAGATATAATAACTTATAGGTCATCTAAGTTAAGACTACAATGCCTTTTAACTTAAATGGTGCTCACAGATGTAAAACAACTTGTCGTGTCTAGACACTTGTTTTCACATATGATTCATCAATTTGTTTGTTTCAATGTTTTATCTTGCTTGGTTTTATTTGGGTCTTACATTTCATTTTACTTTGTAATGGGTGTTTTATATAGTACCCTTAGTTCATCTTTCACCACCACTATGAGTTCTGTCAGTCGTTGGTGCTTTCTAAGAACTAATGTCATTTGTAGACCGCATGCTCTTTGCGTTCAACATAAATCTCTCATTCCTCCAGTCATCAGCATTGGGAGAGTAGCAGGTGCTATCGGGGTACTTAGGGTCGAGATCTGTTTGCAGAAAAGAAGAGTAACTGGTATTGGACCAGAGAAGTCAGTTTGAGGAAGGCTCCTAAACAGCATCTTTTCAAGTTCATTTTGAGCGAGGATAGTCTGGCTGGATATAAGGCTCTCAGGTGTACACCTCTTCAGTTTAGTAGCATACATCTATGTACTTGGCTATTACAATGGCTTTCCCCATTAATTTCTACATTTACACTTGGCATGGGGCAGATATAAAGGTTCTGGATTGGAGTTGCTAAGTGGGGTTATAATGGGAAGAGGGAATTTTCTGGAGGTAAACCATCACTTTGACCCTGCAGGGTTCTGTTAACGATTCTAAATGTAATGGGAACAAAGTAGGTATTCTTGGGGGTAGTGTGATGTTTGGCTATTGCAGTCTTAAAATCCAGAAAGACTCTTGCCACTTAATTCTGAGTCCTCTAGTTTCTGTCTTTCATTGTTAAGGTCCATGACAAGCATTGCTGCTGCAGTCGAGGAAGGTTAACCTATGGACCCTCATGATGTCCACCAGACATCATGAGGGTCCATAGGTTTCAGGTCAGTGCAGCCCTCTCTTTGGCATCCGGATTTGAACATCTGTGTTATTCAGTAGATCACTGCTCTGTGGAGCAGAGGTCCAGCAAGCATTGCCTAGCTCTTGGGCCTAAATCAAAATGGATAGTGGGGTCCTTGGAGATATTTGAAAGAAAATGAAAGGATCTTGCATTTTCTCTCGTGTCTCCATGCCACATTAGGTCTGTTATGCCAGTTTTTTGTTATTTTTGGCCCATTTTTCTATTGATTTATTTCTTCACATATGGTGATGTGACTATATTTCATGATCCGGTGTCCGGTCTCATACATGGGGGTGCTAAACAAGTCTGCACAAGTGGAGTGATGGCACTTACTTTTAAATGAATATCACAAGATGGGAAACCCTACCCAAAGGGATTGGGTCCCAGAATGCTTGTCTATGACGTTTGCTCAGAAAACAGATCAGTTATTTTGTGTAGTCACTAACGCCATTATCAAATTTGGTTGTCGGAATAGTGTATCTGATAAGAAAACCTTTCTTCCAGCAGACTAGTATAATTTTCTGTACATACTTCAAGGAAAACCAAACCGTGTGATTGCTGCTCTCCGTGAACCAAATAGGTCCCTTGTTGCTAAAGAAATTGGAATTATCCATGTGTGCGTTCAGGTGAACAGCTAATGGGGGTACCAGCCTGTTAGGGTGTAATCGGGCATTATAGGTGTCCTTGGGAAGTCACCGAACAGGAAAGTGTAAAACACAGTGAATTACTCTTTGTTGCAAGGATATCTGATGCTCTGCCAGCGGCCCTTTCATAACCCAAGTCCCAAAAGGGCTTGAACATTTAAAGTCTCTTTGACACTGATATCAGTCAGGACTCGTTCTGCGTTCATCTTTTTTCAGCTCCAAAATATCTCTGGATTCCCAAACTTGGGGAAACCGCCTCAATAATACAATATCTTTCATGGATGCATGTGTATGTTGAAAGCAATACTGGAGCCATTCAATTCTGGTGATGCTTTATGGAAATATGCATTCCCACGAACTGCAAAGATAGCAGCCAACATTATTGCGTATTTAAAATGGTCGAGTCATATGCGACGTCACCAGCAGTGTCGTTGATGATGTAATTTGTGATGTGAACTGTGATGTATAAGGTGGTTTGCAGGATATTAGGAGAGAACTAAGGTCTCACAGCTAATAATAATTCGGTAATTCATCGGTTCTAGGTTTGTCCGTACCATTGCATGGCTTCAAGTGACGTTTTTAAGGTTAAAACCTGGATTTCGAATGGGGCAGACAATCATTTCTTTAATTTTGTTATGTACTTTGACGTGTGCAGTTCCCCCAGGTCATAGGGTGTGACCCTTAACTATACTCTTCACCAAGTCCATTGCCCGCAGTAGGCTCTCTGCACATTGAATCCCTTCAACCTTTGCATGAGCAAATCCCTTTCTTGCTGGGCACAACATTTGGGTGTGTCCAGTAGGTGCTGGTCCAGGGAACAGCCTTCATGGCCTTCTGAGAGCTTGGCCAGGCCTTTCTTATTCCCTGTGCCTAAGAAGTAACTAGAAACATAAAATGCTCCCCAATTTGAACGATATACAGCGCTATATGTCTGAGGAAAGTGAGCAATCTCAACCCTTCTTGTAAGGTGCCATGAGAATTGTATCCTTGGAGAAAATTTGGAGAAAATTGTACATATTATTGAAATTACAGAATGATTTTGAAGGACTTTGGCCCCAAACTAAACATTTATTTTTCCTCTTTTCCATCTTCTTTCTTTAGTTTTACGTTTCATTCTTTCCATGAACTTTTTAATTCTTCTTTCCTTCTTTCTTTCATTCTGTCTATTTTTCTCTACTCCCTCTGTTATTTTTCTAGCCTTCTATTCTTTTATTCTTTACTCTTATCATGCTCAAGTCCTTCCTTTGCACCTCCTTTTAATCTTATCTTTATGCATCCTTTAATTTGTTAATTCTTTTTCTCTTCTTTCTTTCCATTCCCCTTCCTTTCAGCCTACATTTCTTTTTTTCTGTTATTTCATTATATTTTCTGCATTTCTTTCTAGTTTTCGCTCCATTTTTCTTTTTTGTAAGGTTTTCCTACTTATTTTCTTTTTTCCACCCTTCATTCTTTTTTCATTCATCCTTTACAACTGTTTTGCTTAAGTCCCATGTTTTTTGCACTCTTTCCATCATACTGTTTTTTCTTTCCTTTCTTTATTACTTGCATTCTACTTTGATTCCTTGGCGCTCAGGCTCCATTTGCCTTGAACCTATTTTTTCTGTGCCATTTTAATAATTGTTCTTCATTTGTCGCTGTTTTAGCCCTTTTTGCATCTTTTGGTTCCCACTTCATAGTTGTGGTGTTATAGTTTACTAATGCAGCTTTTATTAGTTGTTTCGGACTGGATAATACTTGCGAACAGAGATGAAAGTTACTAAGAGCCATAAAACAATTAAATCTGCCACAACAGCACCCCCACTTACGCAGGTATAGCGGGTGCTTCACTAACCTAACCTGCCCCACAAACTACTGAAACCAGCTTTTGGCAATGCCCAGTTGACTGTGAATGAAGGACTCTTTTTGGCAGGGATTATGCACCCATCAGCTCCACCCCTCCCCACCCCTGTACCCACCAATGAGGCCATAGGACCCGGCATTTGACTGTCTCCAGTGTTGCAGAGTCCGCCTTAAGCCACGCCCGGAGCACAACAGTCAGGCAATCCATGAGAGCCTGCTTGGGCTTCAGCTGTTACCCCTGACCAGTCGGCTAAGGGTGCAGGCCATGGTATTTGCACCCTGCATCCAAGCCCTGCTGCCTCCAGAACCGAGTATGATGTAGACATGGACTATAACCTGGTCCTAATCACCTTCCTTCAGATCTTGAGTCTAGTCCCCTTCAGATTCTGCTGGCCACAGCCAGCCATATCTGCACTATGGGTGCATGGCCTGGCCTTCACATATACCCTGATCGTTTGCCCTCTAATTCAAGACTCTGCTGGGAGTGAGATTTGCCTGTGCACTACACCTAGATCCTAAACCCACACACTGCTCCGAATACTCTTAATATTGGACTCTAACAATGTTTTAATTCTGATATGCCTTGGGTCTTTGCAACCTATAATAGAGCTCTGGCTAAAGCCCTCAATGAACTTGTTCCAACCCAAGTTAAATCCCAAATGTGCGCTTGCACTTTGTTCACAGTGAAATAAAACCGAAAAGACACATCTATAAGAATTGTAAGAGGCCTTGATACAGGCCTATCTTGGCCACCACTTAAACCCCTGGCAGCTCTTGAATATTATGACTACCTTAGAGAATATAATGAAAGCTCAGAAGAGAGAATATAAGTAGTATAATGTGGGAAACTTTCAGAAGTGGTTGTTAAACTCTTTGAAGAGTGAGCAAATTAAGAAGCAACATCCGTAATGATTTCATCTTCAATTGATCTTGAATTTCTTTTAAATAAAATTCCCAGGGATACTGAGCACGGCTGAACCACTTATGTTATTACCTTCGCTTACGTTGTGATCTGTAATAATTCATACTTATTTTTTACTGATTCTTTTCTGCATTTATCTACGTTTATTCTTCTTCTTGAAAGAGCAGGCTTGTGAAAAGTATTTATCCGCGTGTATTTAATCGAGGAATCCCCAACCAACTTTCTAAATTCACAGGTGGTTCGAGTCCCAGTACGATAGACCACATGTTAATGGCTATTGAGCATGACCATTGGGTAATGGATTTTAGGACAATTTGACACCCTGCTAGTGATCATAACCCGCTAGTATCCCGTTTAAAGTTAGATTGCTCGATCGCTGACTCCAAGTCTACCACCGCTTCTATTGTATTTAATCTAAATAGTGGGTGCAGATTAAAATGGGACCGGGTTGACCCGAAGATTTTCGAGGGTAAGATTGTGGCAGACAATTATGTTAGTGTTGAGGTGTCTTTCTGAAGAGATTACCCTGAGATCCCTAGTTCTAGATTTTGAAACTTTATGTTCTGTTATCTCGCATGCTCTAATAAACCCTCATCCTGTACTTGGTTCTCTTTCCCCAATGTGGTTTAATGGTGTATGCTCGATGGCACATATACAATTAAAGATGGCCTGAAAGGCTTTCCCTAAAGATAGAGAAGCTATCATTGCTCCCAGTTCTTTGTACAAGAATACAATTAAAGATAGAAAGGCTGAGCCGAGCCGTGAAGCGTGGGCGAATCTACTGGCGGAAGGTAGCTTTAGAGATTCGAGAACATTTTGGGAGGTTATAAACTGGCCAATGTTTTCAGAGGCCTCTTCATCTAATATAGACTGTCTGATTTTCTAAATATCTTGCTATATGCATTTCTCCCACATTTTTAATCCTTTCAATGGCATCTTGCAAAGAGGAAATGAATGTAGGTAATGGAGACCAATTAGCTGTGCTGTTAAGCCAGTCTATTTCTGTCAAGAAAGTTAAGAAAGCCATTCGGCAAGGAAATTGTGGATAAGCCCGGGCCCAATGGGATCCTAGTTAATTTGTTCAAAGATAACCAGGATTTATGGGCCCCCTTACTTGCAAATATCTTCAGAGCTGCTCTTAACATCCCACTTGCCATATCATGGAAAGAAGCTACTGTAGTCACTATTTTTAAGAAGGGGGATAGAGCCAACCCAGCCTGTTATAGGCCTATCTCCTTAATAGATACTACAGTTAAGATCTAAGGGAAGAGGCCTTTTATCCCCACCTAGAAGGATGGGCTACCTCAAACAACATCCCATCATAGGTGCAATAAGGCTTCAGGTAGGGTATGGGCACGATTGAGCAGTGTCTAAATGTGTCACTTATTGTGGACAAACATACCAAGTCCATGAAGAGCTCTCTCCATTTAGCATTCAGGGACTTGTCAAGTTTATTCAAACCTGTCAACCATGCCAAACTCTGGTAAGTTATGGGAGACATGGGGGTGGAAGAACCTCTCATCATTCTCCTCTGGAGACTGCATTCTAATACTAAGGTGAAGATTCGGTATGTCCCGGGAGGTGAGTGTACCCACTGTACAGTCTCGACCGAGGGCAACTTGGCTCCCTTTTTAGTCTTGATCTACGTAAATGATTTAGAGGCTTGCTTACTGCAAGAGAAGTTGGATTTTCTGAGAATGGGCAGTCGGCCTATCCCCCTTTTTCTTAATAAGAGCTATAGAATCAATCTTCTGGTTTGCAGAGAAATTGGGTCATAGACCTGTAAAAGAAATGATAGCTCTTTTTAATGGCAAGTGCCTTTCTATTGCTTCATATGGGGTCAGTGTGTGGGTGTATTTTGTCTGCTCCAGACTTCAAATTTAAAAAAAACAGTTTTTCTCAGGAGACTATTGATGGCACCACTGGGAATTTCGACCTTTTGTGTCATTTAGAGGTGGGCTTACAATTTCCAGAGGACTGTTTGGGTTTGGCTCCTTTACTTCTATAGATAAAGGTTTGGAATACACCATAATTGGGATTCTCTAGGCTCATCTTTCAGGATTGCTTGGCCTTGGATAACTCTGATAGTATTCACTGGCTTGCATATATATGCCACAGTTTAAGGCAGCTGGGGCTCAGTGGGCTTTTTGAAGAACCAACTCAAATACCACATGCAGCGTAAGCCTTAGCTAAGACTGCCTACTAAGAACAGGCCCAGGACAAGGGCGTACGCAAACTTTCTGAAAATTTGGAGCACATGATTTTTAATTAGAAGATGACATTTTGTCTTAGTTTTATAGAAAATACTCAATGCAGACTTTATTTGATAAGGATACGTTTGGATACTGTACACTTCTTAGTGGTGTTTCCAGTCCAAGGCGGATGGCAGGATAACCATCCACCATGCCAAAGTGACGGTACCTCGAGTCAAAGCACTTTGCACTTTCTACTTTTTTTGTGCATTTTATAAAACTGTGAGAAAGTGGTTAGTCCCTGTTTGGCACTCTTGCTATTTTAACTCCTATCTTGAAGGCTTTAGATTTTTTAACCAACTTGGAAACCCCAGAGTTTTGCCTAGCTGCTATAAATGTTACTAGATAAGCACTTTACATTAGGAAGCGCTATGGTCAAAACTTCTCTTTATGATGCTTTTAAGTGTGTGCCTAGTTATTGTATGAAGTCAGTCGATGTTGCTGTAATCGACCCACTGAATGTTTTATAATGATTCATGTGTTAATGTACACCCATTTATTGTATACTGTAATTGTATGTTGCTGTAATTGATCCATTGAATATTTTTATTGATAGCTGTTATACTACTGAATTCTTTTATGGCTGTTTTTATTGATATCTGTATTATTGTAACCTTTTATGGCTGTTCCATCCGAATAAAGATTTATTGAATGAATGAATAATAGAGAAATGTACAGTCACACTTGGATGCATGTAGGGTTTACTGTTTTTACAGCTATATGTAATACAACAGTTTTCATATCAAAACATAAATAGTAGTAAACACAGGAGAACACAAGCAGCAATTTAAAACTTTAACTGCTGCCCCCTCACCCCCTGTGCCAAGCCCTTTTTTTGGCTGTTTGGGTTATTTCGCACCTCCTACCCATTGATGGTGAACCATTGTCTGTACTTGGAAGTATTAGAATGCATGTGCGCTTTGGGCACATTCTCTCTGTCACCCAGGGAAGCTAGGGTAGCCTCAGCTGTTTCCCTCACTGTAACTGGGGCCATCTCCTCCCCAGGCGCCACACTAGCCAACCCAGGGGTCTGTCTACCACTGGGAGGTTATGCCCGCTTGGGACATTTGGCATCACCCTTGGTATGCCCATACTTGCAACTTTCATAACACTTGGGGACAAATGTACCATTGTTCACATCCACTAAATCCTTTTTGTGGTATATTGAGGCTGGGACCCTTTCCCATGACAACTTCTTTTGGGAAACGCCTTGTTCTTATCTCCCTCCTTCCCTCCTTATTCCGGTGGGAACCCTGACCACCCCTTTTGGGAGTTCCCCTCCAGATACCTTCTTTTGAATCCTGGTGCTGATTCAGCGGTCCGCCTCCTTAGCAAAATCCCCATGGGTTAGTGAGCTTATTAGCCACAAGGTGCAACTCTGTAAAACAAAGACCTCTTGCAATCAAGTTGCACAGTAGCTTGGAATCACGTACTTCACTGCTCTTCACCCAATCATCCGATGCCTTCCAAAACTGATTACACAATCCACTTCCGGCTGTGCTTAAACTCCTGCCTAGGCTTCTCTGGGTTGAGCCCATATTTCCTGGTCAAGGCCTCCTTCATGAAGGGATACTTCATCCTGTTCAATTTCTCTAGGACTAACCGGGCATCCCTCGCTTCATTGAGAATATGCCTTCAGAGACTGCCCTCCCATCTTCTTCAGGGACACTATTCATCACCAGGGCAAGCTCACAGGCCTCAAACCAGTTGACTGTCATCTCCCATAGCAACGTTGGGCACCAGATCCTTTGGGATGGGGATTCTTTTCTATAATATACACTGAGGTAATGCTGCCACCAATACTGCTGAACCCTGCCTGCTTGGCCCTGATGCCCAGTTTCTTGAGACTGATCTCGTGGGCCATCCTTCTTTCTTGCATGGCCAGTTACTCTCTTGCCAATGCGCACCCAGCCTCTGCTTTCCCTGTGGCCAAGGTTCTTTCTGCCTCAGCCTTCCTCTCTTCTGCTTTTAGCTTTCTCTTGGCCAGCTGCAGTCAGAACTCCCTCTCTGCCTTACTGTTCTCCAGATCCTCTGAGGACAGCCTTCAGGCAGATGCACTGCTCTGTTCTCCAGATCCTCTGGGGACAGCCTTCAGGCAGATGCACTGCTCCCTGCCCCATCCTGGGCATATCTGGGGATGAGTTGTGCTCATTCTACTGCTTAGGACCCAGGTCTGGATCCTCCACCTCTTCATCATCCTCCAAATGGGCTCCCTCCTCCTCCTTCTACTCCAGGGCGGTCTGCCTCTTTTGGACTTCGTCAAAAGGCTCTGAGGACTACCACCTACCAGGAGATTAAGCTTGGTAGACTTCCTGTCTGCATTCAGTTCCTTCTCTTTGCAAAGCTTCAGCAGCTCAGACCTGCTGAGGGTGCCAAAGTTGATCAGATCCAACTCCATGGTACAAAAAGGGAGGTAGGGCACTTCAATTTGGAAAAAGTAGGAAACAGGCGATGGAAAACTAAGAAGTATTTAAAAAGAGGTGAACTCTGGTGTGGAATTATTTATATGGGATTTTTGTGTAACACAAATCACTACATGGTACTGCACAAGTAGTTGACACTACTGGACACCAATGTGAGAAACTGGGTTGTTGGTTGGATTGGGTGTTCCGTGCACACAGAGTGCAATTGGTTGCCTTGGGAGACATGGTCTCCAAGCCTTTTTTACTGCCATGTGGGGTTTCCCAGGGCTAATCTTTGAGCCCCACACTGTTTAACATATATGTGGCTCTCCTTACAAAATTAATACGGCTTTGCTCCAGTCGCCCATGCAGACAACACACAAATTGTGGTGGCTATCACAAATGATATAGATGAGACAGCACATCGTTTAAAGGACTGTATGTCACCAATTGAGCTACGAATGGATGACCGCAGCCTCCTGCTACATTCAGCTAAAACCAAGGGCCTTCTTTTTAGTAAGAAACGGTTTTTAAGACCAATCTTGGTGGCCTCAGATGCTCTGTCACCACAACCCCCCCCACCCCCCCTGGTTTCCACTGTCAAAAATCTTCGCCTACATTTTGACTCTGCTCTGTCCTTTAAGGCTCAGGCTAACACGCTTACTTCTTTCTGCTTCTTTCTTCTGCCTCAGATTAGGAATATTCTTCCTTTCATTCCCTTTGAATTTAAAAAATGAGTGGTCATAGCCTTAGTGCCATTGAGGCTACATTACTGCAATTCCCTCTAACTGGGCATTCATCAGCGCTCACTCAAGACATTTGAAGTAAAAAAAAATTCCAGTCAGTGGCTGAGACTGTTTGAGAACTCCACTGGCTTCCAGTGAAGAAGAGTCAAGTTCAAGGCACTATGCTTAGCTCATAAGACCCAGTATGGAAATGCCCCAGCGTACCTAAAAAAAAAATCTTTCCTGATATGTACCTTACAGGACGCTATGATCTAATAACACAAGAACAGTAATCGTCCATAAAATCAAGAGAAGTGGGGAGGCAAGAGTTTCATCCACACTACAGCTCAACTGTGGAACAATCTCCCTGAATGTATGAGAAGCCAGCCTCATCTGTTTAGATTTAGGAAGGAGCTTAAAACATAGCTATTTTATTGGTCTATTCAGTAGGCTTTGGTTCCAGAACTACTCATTGGTGCTTTGACACTAGTGTCAAGATGCCATTGGAATGCTTTAGAAGTTTAATCAATATCACTATCAATGTACCTTGGGTGAATAGACGAGGAGGTTGGTCCTGGTCGCCTCTCAGTTCTCAGAGCAGTTTTCAGCAGAAAATGTTCTATGTCCAAAGTTGTGGATATTGGCTATTAGGGACACCTTTAGCACCACCACCAAGGGTCCAGGACTGGGGGTACCAATTGGGGGGGGGGTAGTAGGACTCCCTCAGGCTAGGTCCAGGTACAGATTCAAGATGGCTGGATACTTTTCTGTCCCTAAAGCTCTAATTAGGAGGCCAGCCAATTAGCCCTTGGAATCACTCTGGTAGTCCTGGGTTCTAGTGATGAAACTGTGCTTAAGCAGCAGGGCATGGCTCTGAGGGTTCAAGGCAGGCTCCAGGCAGCAAAGCAGTCCTTTCAAGTGCAGCAAAGCAGTCTTGGGGGCGTACATAGCAGACCAACTCAGCAGGTAGTCCTCTGAGGGTCCTTCTGGTGGTCTACAAAGTGAACTGAAGAGTGGGTCTGAGGGTCCTATTTTTATACCTGGTGTCTTCTGTGAAATAGAAGAAGTTTCTAGAGAATTCCCATTGACGTACTTTAAGTTTACTGCCCTCCCAGGCTCCATGCTGGCCGTAAGAACAACGCAGTGTTCACAAGTCTTTTGTGTGAAGGCAGGGCACAGCCTATTCAGTTGCTAGTGGGGTTGTGCCCAGCTCTGCCCCCCATCCTGCCAGTTGATGACCTATCCAGGCACACCTTATTTCTCTGTGAAATATCAAACTAAATTGCAAAATGGATTTGACACATGATGAAATTAAAGAGATGAGATTAATTAAATTGAGAGCCCATATTAAAAATTCAATTGAGAGAGCAAGGGTTTGGAATGGGTTGAAGAAATATGGAGAAAGATAGAAGAAAGGAACAGCATAAACAAAGAAAATGCACGGGACCTCAAAGATAGGGCAAGATGGATTGTAAGTGATTTATAGGGTGGGATAGGAGCAATTTTAGAGTTTCCTTTGAGAGCAGTTCATGGAAGGCGTGGTGTTCATGTGCCGTGGAATTGAGCTGATTTGTATACATTTACTGATAAATTGACTAAATTGAGAGAGGAACCGGGAAAATGATATTAAGAGATACACACATTGACACACAGTTCTCAGATGCTCTGAGCTGATTTAATTCTGCTTTTTGAAATTGTGGTCCCTAGTGATTTGTGGATTGAGTGTAAGGCTGTTGTTGGATGGCCTACACAAGAACCAGCTAGGATTATGCCTAGGGTGCACCATCTGAAAAAGTAGATGATAAATACAAGAATGTAATCATTTGAAAATGAGTTCCTGAGAAGGATATAAATTGGAATAAAGGTTTGAGAACTTCACGAGAGCAAAAAGTCAGTGCATGCCTTTTATGC
Organism: Triturus cristatus; assembly: GCF_964204655.1. Classification (NCBI taxonomy): domain Eukaryota; kingdom Metazoa; phylum Chordata; class Amphibia; order Caudata; family Salamandridae; genus Triturus; species Triturus cristatus. The sequence continues at coordinate 468,930,648 of NC_140588.1, read as the reverse complement.
AAGGCTAATGCAGATTTTCATGAGACATAGCGGAGTTGATATGAAAAATATGATGTCGTTGGATTTGTGTCTACTATCATGATGGGTTTGAGGCCAGCTATTAGTAATCACATTCAGCTGAGTGAAATGTGCTGGCAGGCAAAGAGTATAGATGAGATTTTGAAATTGGCAACATATAGTAGGTACAATATTGACATGAAACAAAGAATTAAGGAGAAGTTGATGATTGCCCAAACAAAACAATTGAAGAAAGGATTGTGGTATCAAATGGGTTCAAATACGAGTTTGGTTCAGTCTGGAGTAAATTAGAAGCAAATGAAAGTTAGTGGTAGAGGTGATCGGATAAATGTAAATGTTGATATGATGAAAAAGAATACAGTTTGTCACTTCTGTGAGAAGTTCGGGCATTGAAAGTGGGAGTGTCATCCCAATCCTACAGGCTTCAGGGAATTATGGAACAATTTCCACAGATGCAGAGTGTGAGAAGTTGGCCTGATGTATGATGTCACTAGTTCTAGTGTACACCTTATATCAGTCCAAATACCCTTATGGTGATTGGTTGTAAAGTCAACCTTATAGACCAGCTATCCTAGTGGTAGCATGGACAAGAGCAGTCTTAGGCTAAACTCTGAATGGCATGTGAAGCCAGCTGTGATACCATATATAATCCCTTGAATACCAAATGAAAGGACACCACAACAGATATATATATAAAATAAAGTGTATTTATTCTAGTCAAACCCTCAGCACTCTTTATGAGATTAGAGGTAAGTACAACACAGTCTTATTTAAGCATACATTAAGTCACACAGGTAAGTAATACAGTTAGGCCCTAGGGGCCACGCAAACCATATACTAAGTAAGTGGTATAAGAACCACTGTCACGGAAATAGAATAGGCCTAGGCCTAGGGAATCGCTGGGGCTACACTACACTAGCGTTAGTTAGGAAGTGGGAGGCCCACGGGATTCGTGTGCAGAGTAGAAACACTCACGCGTAATGCGTAAAAGTCAATAGCAATAGTACAGTTTAGAAAACGGTAGATTTAGGACACTTCCGGAGTAGCTAGGAAGTTGAGACTTGAAAACTAGACACTAGGATAGTCACTATCCTGATGAGCACCGGAATACCCGAGTTACCTAGCCCACAGGCTGCGGGTGCATAGGGGTGAAGATGCGTCGTTTTCGTCGTCGACTCCTATGGATGCCTGAAGAAAGATGCTGACAGGCAGTCAGTGAAGAGTGTCCGGTGGATCCCAAGGCTGGGATCAAGAAGAGAAGAAACCTGCAAGCAGAAGGGACAGAGTCAAGGTCACTAGCCAGTGACCACGTGGAACCAGGAAGGAACCAGGCGATGTCGTGAAGATTGCAGGTGAAGGTGAAGCTTGTCGCTGCAGCCAGGAGGACCAGGAAGCGTCGAGGACGACCAGGACCAGGAGGCGAGCTGTCCCACGAAGGCTCTTGCTGTCGGCGGCGTCGAAGTTGGACTAGGACTCACCAAGCCTTGGCAAGCGGAACCCACGAAGAACGAAGGACTTGCTTCTGGTGCAGACCAGGAAGGTCTGGGGTGCTTCTTCTTTGCAGAGAAGCGGGAGCCAGTCTGGAGGAGCCAAACCAGCGCAGAAGATTTCAGGGTGCGTCGTCACAAAGGCCACTAGCCAGCGGGCAAGCAACCGGACAGACGCGGCAAGCAGGAAAAATGCTGAAGGGCCCCACGCAGGACTCATGGAGTGTGGGGGGCTGATCTTCGGTGCAGATGGTGCTTGGGGTTGGGGCTTCTCAATCCCCGGTGCACAACTTCGAGGGTACCTCAGAAGCTGCGCTTTAAGTTACTAGCCACTTTTTCCAGGTAGCCGGTCCCACGTCGCTCGTCGCCTCCACGGATCTCAGCTCTGCTGTAGATGTGGATCAGGGTCGGAGAAGTCTGGAAGTCAAGGCTCTGGTCGGGCTCTGCAGTCGGTTCCTCGTAGAACGTGGGCAAAGCAAAGGGTAGTCTCTTGATGGTGCCTGTTTGCACAGGGTAGCCACTCCTTGGCTACAAGGGAGATTCTTCAGTCTTCTTCTTTCGTCGAATGTCGAAGGTCCAGAGTTTCTGTTCAGTTTTGCAGGTTCAGGATAATCTAAAGTCTTGAGGCCCAACTCCCACTCTTATACTAATCTGGGGGGCTGGGATACCTGCTAGGTCACGCCTTATGGGTGGGACCTGGGAGGGGGTGGTTACACCCACTTTCCTTTGTCCAGTTTCGCGCCAGAGCTGGGGCTGGAGTGCCCCAGCGCCGGTTTGAACTGGACTATGCAAGGAACACCTTGTGTGCCCCAGGCATGTCTCATTCCTTTCAGCCCACCCTGCCCCAATACACTAAAGGCTGTCTGGGGAGGTGCTAGCACCTCCCCAAGCAGGAAACCTATTGTCCAGGCCTCCCTGGCTGGGATCACTCCCAGCAGCAGGAGGTCAGACTTGTGTCTGTGGCAGCAGCATCCATTTTGTGATGCTGAGGCTTTGGTCAGAGGTAAACAGCAAAGTAGAATTTTAACATGTCTCTCCCTCTAGAAGGGAGGAATAATATCCTCATCACCAGAAATGGTATGGGGGTATTATTCCAAAGTGTTAGACACCTTACACGACATGTTTTGGTAAAGCCAAACCATAGTTACCATAACCGTTTAAGATTATAAGGCAGAGGAGCCAAGATGGCGACCGGGACGGCAGCGTAGACTCCCGGCTCCGTGAACCTCCGCATCCCGCACGGATATCCTGCACGAGATCCTCAACCTGTGCTACGCGGTCGTGTATCTGAAGGAGAGTGGCACCCGACTATGTGACTCCGAGGTTTCTGGCTGCGGTATCGCCGGAGAAACGAGCATTTGAACTTTGCGGCCTGTGCGGCCCTGGAGCCGGGACCTCAAGTGGACGCCGTGGCCGGGTGGCAGTTCAACAACAGCGGCCTGTTGTGACTGGGCGGAGGCGGTCCACCGGAGCGGTGCCAAACTCGGCCTACATTTCGTCGTGGTCGTTTCTACTCTCAAGTGTAGCGGTCCGAGTGCATGCCCGTGGGTGCAATTCTCAGATCCTCCGGTGGCTGCTCCTGCCTTTGATGGTGAGCTGCCCGGCTGCCGCCCGTATCCTGCCCTGATCATTGCGGGCCGCCCCCGGCTTTTCACGGGAGCGGGTCCGTAGTGGGGACGACTGTTGCCCGTGACCACGCAACGGATAACTTTTCGCCTGCCCCCGGAACCCGGTCACCAGCGACGTGGCCATCGAGACGCTTGTCCCAGGGTCCCGGCCCCGGTGAGGGTCGGGCATACTTGGCGGCCATCTTGTTGCGATGAAGCCTACCATCCTGTCCGCTGGGTCGCAGCGGGCTTGTGAGAGTGCGACTTCTGGGAGTGTGGCGGCGCGATCGCAGAGAGCTGTGCTGGGGTACGGCGACCTCCTCGAGGCCCTTGGTGCTCTTCACTCCTCCTTGATTCATGGTGTCGGGGTCTTGGGGAGTAAGCTCGACGGTGTGGCGTCGGCGTTGGGGCAATGGCGGCCCGCCTGTCCGCACGTACATAGGGACTACCCACACTGCGCACAGGAGGACACTTTGGCGGCCACCCCTGAGGTTAGTGCACGGCTGGACACTCAGGCCAGTATGCTACAGTGTGTTCGTCCAGCTGAGGGCCCGATCTGTCCCGGATGCATTGGACCTGAGTGGGGTGTGGTAGCCTCGTCCCGTACGTGCCCTCCTGCGACCCAGGGACAACTCCAGCAACTATTGTCTGCTTTGGCTGCTTCTGCCTTCCTGGACCTTGAGTGCAGTGCATATCCTGGGGCAGCACTGGGAAGCCTGTTTCTCCACGCTGCGGACTGTGTTGATGCTCAGAGACTTCCACCCCACCTGTGTGCGTCGCTTCCCGGACGTTTTTGGACAATCCTCTACCTTGGAACGTCGGATATGGTGCTGGGTCGAGGGGTAGGCATGGGCAGAATTCCAAAGAGTGGTCAGGGATAAGGCGGATCCTTCAGGGGTGGTCATCTAGTGGACGGGCGGGCTCAGGGGTTGCGTGCTCTCCTGGCATAGCTAACAGCATAATAGGTGCATAGTGCTCCCCATCTTTCTTGAGAAGATCGCTTTTGTGCTGTTTATTGTTCACTTTGGGGGAAACTTACCGTGCGGGAGGGGGAAGCCGGGGGTATGTTTTGAAGGCCCTCCTCCAGTTTATTAATACTTTCTCCACCCCCCCGTCTGGTGGGGTTCTTTTCCTACTTCTTTTTCCCTCTTCTCCTATATTTCGGGTCTGGTTCCAGGGCGACAGGCACACTGCTGGGGGGGGGGCCGTACTCATCTGCAGAGGTGCAGGGTGGGGGGTTGGGGGAGGGGGTTCTTTCGTCTTTTATCTCTTTTTCCATGGCCTCCTTTTTCTTTTCTGATTCTTTTTGTTTTTCTTTTTCTGGGATCAGTGTGATACACCTCCTTTGCTATGACTCGTTGCCGCTCCATGTGTACCACAATTTCCGGGGTGCTCTCCGGGAGTTCTGGCGGGGGACTGCAGGCGCTACTGCTTATGATACTCTTCCTCATCCTGATGTTCTTGTGTTTGCGCCATTGACCTAATAGATTGCTGTAAATCGTTTACGTCTATTACTCTGCATACCTGTAATTGCTGTTTGAAAATAGTCTGGCACCTGATCCTTCTGCCTTGTTTCATTATAAAACGAAAACCTTTTTCTCCTGGTGCCCTACCTACGCTGTTCACAGTATTAGCATCACGATTCTGCTCCCCGATGTGCTGCCTGTGTTTATACTTGCCTGTTTTTGCTCTGATTGCTTAGCGGCCGGCCCCGGGGGGTTGTAGGCCCATACTTGTTCTCTATTGAACTGTCAATAAAGGTTTTCAAAAAAAAAAAAAAAAAAAAAAAAAAAAGATTATAAGGCACTTTAAGAGTATATGGTAGGCTATATCATAGAACAGCTATAAGGACATGGTTCCGAAAGCTGCAGACAGGCCCAGCTCATGCTAGAGCACCATCTCACATGTTACCAAGCACTCTGCCTCCAGGATTGTTAAGGCCTGCCATAGGAGTGACTGATAGGTACACATGTGTCTATATATAAGGGTAGATATAGGCATACTATATCTAAGCAAGGGGTGATTACACGACCTTGCCCCAGCTGAGTGATCAGCCAGTTGTGTCTGATTGGAAGGCCAGACCAGGGGTGGCATAATACATGCTGCAGCCCCTGGGAGGCGTAGGGTACACCTATGCCCTGGGTACCTAGGGTACACTGTACAGGGTCCAATAAGGTGATCCTTACCAATTGGTTATGTACCTAGGGTACATGGAGTCCATTTTCAAGAGAGAGCAGACAGCCTGAGACCCTGAATGGCAGGATCTCAGGCCAACTAAGTCGAAAAACCAGCTAGACACTAGGCAAAAAGTTGGGGGTAACCATAGTCAGATATCCACCTTCCTACACAACCCCCCCCCCCCCCCAAACGAAAGGAGATAAGGCTGGCCTTGACAAGGTAAGCCTCTATTGCCTAAGTGGCCATATAAGGAAGAACCAGCACTGGCATGGTTACCCCCTGTCTCATGGTCCACTAAGCAATCCCTCATCCTAAAGGTATCATAGGGTCTCCACCATAGGGAATCTCTACCTTGGGTGTGTCTTTGCAAAGTAAAAGGCTGGTGTTGAGATGGAGTACTGAAGTGAGTGTCCTCAAAGTGAGGCCTCAGCTTCCTCCAATCATCCTCCACCATGGATGCCTTTCTTTCTTTAACTGAGTTGCACTGTGCTCTCAGGGTCAGCCTCTGGCTACCTAAAGCTGGAGGCTGGGTCCCTTTTGTGGGCTTACTGGAGGGACAGGTCAGGTTTGGGGCCCGAAGGTCCCAGGTTTGCCTGTGCCCAACAGAATCCCTCTGGGGGAGGTCCCTAACTACCTGTAAAGGGGATCCCTCAGGAATGTTTTTACCCATCACCTGGCTAGGGCTACTAGCCAGGCAATCCTCATTCTTTTGATTGGGGGGTTCTTGTGGACAGGGGCCCTCTTGGGGTCCACTGGCCTCCCTGACCTCTGCAGCCCTGGGCTGACTGAGGCAGGGTAGAGAGAGGCAGGCTACCTGCACCAGACTGGGTCCCACCTTGGAAGGGGCCACTGACATCAGAGGCTCTGCCAGGCCAGGCCTGGCTACCTCTGGGGCAGTTCCTTCACAAGGGGTGAGGTCAGATCCCTGAGGAGGCTGACCTTTTCCTAATGTCTGGGGAGAGGGAGACTTTTCTTCCTCCCCACTACTCTCTGTTTGTGTGGAGTGATCCATAGTTTCAGGCTTCACTACACCTATGTCAGTCTGAGTATAGGCTGAGACCATTACAGCCTTGCCAACCTTTTCAGGGAGGCACTCAGTTTGGGTTTGAGCTGTGACTGTCACAGCTCTGCCAGTCTCTAAAGGGAAGTCTGTCTTTGCCTGGGCTGTGGCTACCACTGCCCTTCCAACCTTTTCAGGGAGGAAATCTACTTGGACAGGGGTTGTGGCTGGCACAACCCCACTACCCTTTTGTGAAAGGCCTACCATTTTGGAATGGGTGTCTTGTTCAACTCCAGCCCAAGCTGAGAGTTCTAAGTCATTCCCCAGTAAGCAGTCCACAGGCAAGGTTGGAGACACTGCCACCCTTTTAGGGCCAGTGACACCTCCCCAGCTGAGACATACCTCTGCCATGGGATGACTGTTCTGGTTGCCATCAATGTTAGTTACCTGGTATGAGAAACCAGGCAAAAGCTGCTCAGAGGGAACTAGCCTATGGGCCACCATAGTGATGCTAGCTCCAGTGTCTCTGTAGGCCTCAGCTTTTCTACCATTGATGTAGGGTTCCTGTCTGTACCTACCCAAAGTGTTGGGACAGGCAGTGAAGTTGGCAAACCCCATGCCACCATCACAGACAAGAGTAGCTGCTGTAGGGGAATTGGCTAAGCCAGGATCCCCCTGTGTTCCCCAAGACAACCCAACCACATTTTGGGGGGCACTCCCACCACCTGGGGGATTACTGCTGACAGTAATAGGTGGTGTGACAGGAGTAGTTGGAGGAACAGTTTTGTTTTTAGCCCTTGGGCAACTGCTGTCAGTTTTCCAATGCCCAGGAGTTTTACACTCATGGCAGTAAGGCTTTTTAACTGTGGTAGAGGAGGGAGCTTGGGACCCACCACCCTGTGTGGAGTTTTGGGTCCCTGAGGAAGATTTCTCTTTTGCTTTATCCCCACCCTTCTCTTGAGGCTTGGTGGTATCTTTCTTTTGGTCACCACCCTGATTTTTAGGCATAATCCTGGTCCTGACCCATTTATCTGCCCTCTTTCCCAATTCTTGGGGAGAGGTCAAATCTGAGTCTACCAGGTGTTGATGGAGAAGCTGGTTCTGACAATTACTAAGGATCTGCTCCCTCATAATCAAGTTGTACAATCCTGTATAGTCCTGCACCTTGCTGCCATTTAACCAACCTTCCAAAGCCTTAGTGGCACAATCCACAAAATCAGACCAGTCCTGTGTCTGTGTCTTCTGGGTGTCTCTGAACAACAACCTATATTGCTCAGTGGTTAAGCCAAACCCATCTATCAGAGCACTCTTCAGGACTTTGTAATTGTTTGCATCCTCATCACTGACTGTGAGGAGCTTGTCTCTACTTTTGTCAGAAAAGGAGAGCCACAAGATAGCTGCCCACTGACTCTGGGGAACCTGCTGTACTTTGCAGGCCCTCTCCAAAGCAGTCATCCACTTGTGGATGTCATCCCCATTCTGATATGGGGGCACTATCTTGCTTAGGTTTCTATGGTCATAAGACCTATCCCTATCTCTAGGAATGTTGCTGCCACCAGTGGGTTCTAACCCACTTAACTTTTGTTCTCTAGCCAGAGCAAGCTTCTCTTTGGCAAGGGCAAGTTCTTCCCTCTGAATCCTCAGATTAGCTTCCCTCATTCTGGCTTCATGCTCCTTTCTCTCATGGGAAGTCATTCCCCTGTGAGAGGAAGCATTAGAGATGTTAGAGACATGGGAGTGGATGGATTCCCTTGAAGGGGATCTGTCCCTCCTGCTTCTCTGTGTAAGCCTACTTGGGGGTCTGTAAGGGGGGACCCCATGCAAACTCCCATGTAAGCTTAGGTTAGCCTGGCTAAGTCTTCCTACTTGGCCCTGGCTGTCTACCTCTTCATCTGAAGTCTTCTCTGACTCCTCTGTGGTGGGTAGACCCTCCTCTGTACCTAGGGTACCTGCCTGAGATGCCCTGATAATGTCATACTCTTCTAGGAGTTGTCTTAACTGAAGGAGGGTAGGGTTTGCACCCTGTTTTATTCCTCTGGAGGTACACAAGTGTCTCATCTCCTGGAATGTTAAGGTATCATATCTAGAGGGGGTCTTTTGCAGACCTGATCCTCCTGATGGAGCATCTACTTGATCTCCTCTCAGAGACATGATCTAGTGAGGGTGTGGTGTGTGCACCTACCTACACTAGTTGTTTTTACTAAACCTCTCTAGTAGTTGTAGTCAGGGTGTGTTACTCCCTTCAACCTACAACTACAAAGTCCAGTAGGACTTAAGTATTATAATCTATGTTATATGTACCTAGACAATATCTGTGTGATCTTTCAATTTAGTATCTCAAGATTACAATGGTATTACAACAGCAAGCTCAGATCCCAACCGCTGCTCACCAATGTGAGAAGTTGGCCTGATGTATGATGTCACTAGTTCTAGTGTACACCTTATATCAGTCCAAATACCCTTATGGTGATTGGTTGTAAAGTCAACCTTATAGACCAGCTATCCTAGTGGTAGCATGGACAAGAGCAGTCTTAGGCTAAACTCTGAATGGCATGTGAAGCCAGCTGTGATACCATATATAATCCCTTGAATACCAAATGAAAGGACACCACAACAGATATATATATAAAATAAAGTGTATTTATTCTAGTCAAACCCTCAGCACTCTTTATGAGATTAGAGGTAAGTACAACACAGTCTTATTTAAGCATACATTAAGTCACACAGGTAAGTAATACAGTTAGGCCCTAGGGGCCACGCAAACCATATACTAAGTAAGTGGTATAAGAACCACTGTCACGGAAATAGAATAGGCCTAGGCCTAGGGAATCGCTGGGGCTACACTACACTAGCGTTAGTTAGGAAGTGGGAGGCCCACGGGATTCGTGTGCAGAGTAGAAACACTCACGCGTAATGCGTAAAAGTCAATAGCAATAGTACAGTTTAGAAAACGGTAGATTTAGGACACTTCCGGAGTAGCTAGGAAGTTGAGACTTGAAAACTAGACACTAGGATAGTCACTATCCTGATGAGCACCGGAGTACCCGAGTTACCTAGCCCACAGGCTGCGGGTGCATAGGGGTGAAGATGCGTCGTTTTCGTCGTCGACTCCTATGGATGCCTGAAGAAAGATGCTGACAGGCAGTCAGTGAAGAGTGTCCGGTGGATCCCAAGGCTGGGATCAAGAAGAGAAGAAACCTGCAAGCAGAAGGGACAGAGTCAAGGTCACTAGCCAGTGACCACGTGGAACCAGGAAGGAACCAGGCGATGTCGTGAAGATTGCAGGTGAAGGTGAAGCTTGTCGCTGCAGCCAGGAGGACCAGGAAGCGTCGAGGACAACCAGGACCAGGAGGCGAGCTGTCCCACGAAGGCTCTTGCTGTCGGCGGCGTCGAAGTTGGACTAGGACTCACCAAGCCTTGGCAAGCGGAACCCACGAAGAACGAAGGACTTGCTTCTGGTGCAGACCAGGAAGGTCTGGGGTGCTTCTTCTTTGCAGAGAAGCGGGAGCCAGTCTGGAGGAGCCAAACCAGCGCAGAAGATTTCAGGGTGCGTCGTCACAAAGGCCACTAGCCAGCGGGCAAGCAACCGGACAGACGCGGCAAGCAGGAAAAATGCTGAAGGGCCCCATGCAGGACTCGTGGAGTGTGGGGGGGCTGATCTTCGGTGCAGATGGTGCTTGGGGTTGGGGCTTCTCAATCCCCGGTGCACAACTTCGAGGGTACCTCAGAAGCTGCGCTTTAAGTTACTAGCCACTTTTTCCAGGTAGCCGGTCCCACGTCGCTCGTCGCCTCCACGGATCTCAGCTCTGCTGTAGATGTGGATCAGGGTCGGAGAAGTCTGGAAGTCAAGGCTCTGGTCGGGCTCTGCAGTCGGTTCCTCGTAGAACGTGGGCAAAGCAAAGGGTAGTCTCTTGATGGTGCCTGTTTGCACAGGGTAGCCACTCCTTGGCTACAAGGGAGATTCTTCAGTCTTCTTCTTTCGTCGAATGTCGAAGGTCCAGAGTTTCTGTTCAGTTTTGCAAGGTTCAGGATAATCTAAAGTCTTGAGGCCCAACTCCCACTCTTATACTAATCTGGGGGGCTGGGATACCTGCTAGGTCACGCCTTATGGGTGGGACCTGGGAGGGGGTGGTTACACCCACTTCCCTTTGTCCAGTTTCGCGCCAGAGCTGGGGCTGGAGTGCCCCAGCGCCGGTTTGAACTGGACTATGCAAGGAACACCTTGTGTGCCCCAGGCATGTCTCATTCCTTTCAGCCCACCCTGCCCCAATACACTAAAGGCTGTCTGGGGAGGTGCTAGCACCTCCCCAAGCAGGAAACCTATTGTCCAGGCCTCCCTGGCTGGGATCACTCCCAGCAGCAGGAGGTCAGACTTGTGTCTGTGGCAGCAGCATCCATTTTGTGATGCTGAGGCTTTGGTCAGAGGTAAACAGCAAAGTAGGATTTTAACATGTCTCTCCCTCTAGAAGGGAGGAATAATATCCTCATCACCAGAAATGGTATGGGGGTATTATTCCAAAGTGTTAGACACCTTACACGACATGTTTTGATAAAGCCAAACCATAGTTACCATAACCGTTTAAGATTATAAGGCACTTTAAGAGTATATGGTAGGCTATATCATAGAACAGCTATAAGGACATGGTTCCGAAAGCTGCAGACAGGCTCAGCTCATGCTAGAGCACCATCTCACATGTTACCAAGCACTCTGCCTCCAGGATTGTTAAGGCCTGCCATAGGAGTGACTGATAGGTACACATGTGTCTATATATAAGGGTAGATATAGGCATACTATATCTAAGCAAGGGGTGATTACACGACCTTGCCCCAGCTGAGTGATCAGCCAGTTGTGTCTGATTGGAAGGCCAGACCAGGGGTGGCATAATACATGCTGCAGCCCCTGGGAGGCCTAGGGTACACCTATGCCCTGGGTACCTAGGGTACACTGTACAGGGTCCAATAAGGTGATCCTTACCAATTGGTTATGTACCTAGGGTACATGGAGTCCATTTTAAAGAGAGAGCAGACAGCCTGAGACCCTGAATGGCAGGATCTCAGGCCAACTAAGTCGAAAAACCAGCTAGACACTAGGCAAAAAGTTGGGGGTAACCATAGTCAGATATCCACCTTCCTACACAGAGGAATAATATGATGGTCCCACATATGCAGAATGCTGAACAGAGTATGCAGAACAGAAATCATTTTGAATGTCAATGCCTTTAGCCCCAGTAATGCAACAACACATGAACATGATCCCATATAGTGCAGGGTACCATCAGAATCCATTGATTCTGAATGATGAGTTGGCAGGAAGTAGTTCACAATGACCGTTCCCGAGGGAAGAGGAGGATTGCTTACCTGGAGCAGTCCAAGAGGTAGGCCAAAGTGGCCCATACATTGACAGAGAAGTCAATGGCCATCTTGTTTTCTTTTTAACTGATATGAAGGTTACCTGTTCTACATTTAGTTCTGTGAAATTCCCAAATCTACCCCTCTCGGGGAACAGAAGTACAGATTGTAGAGATAGGCAATACAGTAATTGTTGTTCAGGTTACAGCAGATGTTCCAGTTAAAATTGGTCAGATGGAGAGCAAGCACCAATTTATTTTGTGTGATTTTATCAGTGTAAACTTGTTTGGAAGGGACTTGCTTTCCATAATGAATTGTGTGATTTACTGCACACCAATTGGTGTTACAAAGGAAACCCAAGATGAGGATTCCATGTTTACACCTGATTCAAGAGTTGAGTAATTCCCAGTTTTAACCAAAGCAGACCTGCTTCTGGATTTAAGATATGCTGTCAAAATGAGGTGTGGGATTTTACTGGAAAAGAGATTGGATTGATTAAAAGAGCAAAGCCAGTTAAAATAAGTTAAGCCAGATGCAATATTTCCTTGAACTAGTTGATACAGACTTATAAAAAGAGACAGAAGAAAGAATGAAATCAGTGATTGAAAACATAATAGCGCATGCAGTTCTCCAGGAGGTACTTCATAGCGTCCGGTTCGGAACTCTTTCTTCTAACCTTAAGGTATAAAGATGTTTCCCGGTTCTGGGTCTTGAGGTTTCTGGTCTATCCAAGGTAGAGGCGTCCCTTTCCGGTAGCCACAGTGCTGCTGACACTTCAACGTCAGGGCAGACAGGGCTTTCCTGAAGGAGTCCCCGAGAGATAAAAACTCCGAAGGGAAAAACCTCTGATGGAAGTAGTGACTCCAGGAAACTTGGCAACAGGACATGTCAAGGAGGATACTCATCAAGGTGATGACAGACCTGGGAAGTGAGAGGAGTTTTGCAGAAGAGGGAAACCCACAGGGACAAAATACCAACAGGAGCAAAGCATCACCAACAGGAGAGAAGAGACCCCAACAGGAGCTAAAAGTGTTGCAACGCAAGGAAAATGACAAATCCAGCCCCTTAGATACCCAAGGACAGGAGTTGATGCAACAGGAAAAGGATAACCACCATCTTAGTTTGGGAAGAAAACGGACAAAGGTTTGAAAAAACCTCCATTTTGGAATGGTAAAGGAAACCTTTCCCCAAGGTGTTCTGGGAACCAGACACAGGGATTATAGAAAGAAGATTTCCGTGAAATGGCCCCTAACCATCACTGAAGGCAACTCACTGTAAGGCCCCTCCAAGTTTCAGGTAAGCAGAGGATGCTCAGGCAGTATTGTGGGAGAAGCTGCGGTTCCAGAGTGGAACCAGAGTTTTTTAAATCAATAATGGCCACATTAGCAGGCCGCCGTCTACGCTGGCGGCGTGCCCCAAAAGGAAAGAGGTGCTGCAGGACACACCTTTGCGCCCAGAAAAGAAACAAAGGGCCACCGCACTGAGCCGTGACGTGCCTAATTTTGAGAAATGGGTGCTGCGGACCATGTCACAGCCCACAGCAATGAAGCAGGATGCACCGCGGGCCATGAACCGGTCCGCGGCGTAACACATAGTCCTTGTAACTCTCCCACAATGGGAGTTAAACAGCTGTATGGCAAGTGATAAATCATACATCTCCACAAGATTTATTAGGTTGTTCCATGTTTTCCAGTGGTACCGAATCCAGCAGCAATTGTATTTCAAATTCCATCAGAAGCAGAATGGTATACAGTCAGCGTTCTTCTTAATTCTGTTCCATGAGGAATCACGATTCCTTTTTGCATTTCAGTTTTTGACTATAGTTCTTGTTTTGTGTGGAATCCCACAAGGGGATACAGAAAGTCCTTCAATATTTAGCCCAAATCCTGAAGAAAGAGCTAGAGAATTTAAAGTTGGCATTTAGTTCAGTCTTGGTGCAGAATATTAATGACCTACTGGTCACATCCAAGACAAAGGAGGACTGTAAACTTGATACAATTCCCTTGTTAAATCATCTATCTGAAAATAGACATAAGGTTTCTCCAACAAAAATGCAGTTCTGTAAGACGTAAGTCATCTATTAGACACCACATTGAACAAGCATTGGAATAGCCAATAGGTCTCGCTTTTGGGACCCTATAAGTACTTAGGTATGCAGCACAATATCCTTAGTGCAACAACACCAACTGTTGCATGGCTAAACACTTATAAGGTCCCAAAAGCGAGATGGCGGCGCCGTAAAAGTGAAAGCAATCGCGGCGCCGCGAAAGTGAAAGTAATCGCGGCTGTAAGGGTGCCCGCGAGATGGCGCCTGTGCTCGTAAGCATGTGTGCGCGTAACCTCAAGCTCTAGGCCTCGTGCTTGCACGCTCACGTGAACGCAAGCGCTAAGCCACCAAAAGCCTGTGGCAGCACTTTGGAAACTCACACACTAAATTTCTCACAGAGCAGCTCATGCGCTGGCGCAGCGAGACCTAAAAATGTGAATGACAAAACAAAATACCAATGGGTGTAGACGACTGCCTGAAAGACCCTAATTAAGTACCTTATAAGTTTGATTTTAATAAAGTGAAAAGTTATTGGTTAACACAGGACCTACCAATGACTTCTTAAACAAATGTCAGCTTGGAAAGAGGCTGGCAAATCCACACAAAAAATAGAAATGTTTGACAGAGAGCTGATAAATGGAGTATGTCCTGATTTAATATCCCCTCACTTTGTTTGTAATTAATATTCCCGGGTGCATTATGGGGCAGTGCAATTTCATCTCAATGCACTTACTTAGCCAATTCTACTCAATTTGCTTAATCTGATGACCTTTTGCAGCACCTTGTGTGTCATTAAGCACTGAGATTTGTTTTATGAAGTAGTCCTGCGTTGGGCTCCTCCCGCACCTCATGGCTCTTTTCGACGACATATGTCTTGAAGGCTGCATGCCTGACACGATGCGGGAGGCCCTGCTTGTCACAATTCTAAAGCCTGGGAAGCCTTCCAACTTGTGCGGCTCCTATAGGCCTCTCTCCCTGATTAATGTCGATGCTAAGATATATGCAAAGGTGCTGGCCACGCGTTTGGCGCTTCTGGTGCCGGAGCTCGTGGCGCCGGAGCAGGCAGGATTTGTTCCATCCAGGAATCTTACGTACAATATCCGCACGGTCCTTGGAGTCATGCAGCATGTGCGCCCAGAGAGTAAGGCCATAGCGCTTTTCCTAGATATGGAGAAAGCGTTTGACTCTGTGGAATGGCCGTTTATGGTGCGGGTGCTGAGGAAGCTTGGGCTGGGAGAACCTTTTCTGCAGATGCTTGGTGCTTTGTATTTCGGGCCCACTGCCCGGCTGCGCCTCGGCGACCGAGTCACGGAGCCGTTTGCAATCACTAGGGGGACCAGGCAGGGCTGCCCTCTCTCCCCGCTCCTCTACGCGCTAGTGGCGGAACCTTTAGCGTGCGCAATAAGAGAATACCACAGATTTGAGGGAATCAACTTTCCCTCCTATAAGATCGGTATTTCTACCTACGCGGACGATACGCTGCTGTACGTCCGAGACCCGGAGGAGAATCTCGCTTCCGTCT
Organism: Triturus cristatus; assembly: GCF_964204655.1. Lineage (NCBI taxonomy): Eukaryota > Metazoa > Chordata > Amphibia > Caudata > Salamandridae > Triturus > Triturus cristatus. The sequence continues at coordinate 468,915,440 of NC_140588.1, read as the reverse complement.
TGCGGGAGGTGGTCCGGTTTGGGGCGCTGTCGGGCCTCAGGGTCAACTGGAACAAATCGCTAGCGTTCCCGTTGACTCCGGCTACATTGCAATTCCCTATGGAATACCCTTTGCAGTGGACAACGGACTCAATCCGCTACCTGGGAATTCGGCTGCATAGGGACCCGGAGGTCTTGCTGAGGGAAAACTATGGGGTAGCTTATTCAAAACTTGTAGACGAGGTGGAAGAGTGGAACAAGCTCCCTTTGTCGCTGATGGGCAGGATCGCCATCATGAAAATGATCGTCCTACCGCGATTTCTGTTCCTCTTTAACAACATCCCTATAGTGCTCCCCAGGTCTTTCTTTGCGCAGCTGACACAGACCCTTACCCGACTGGCCTGGGGTGGTAAACAACCCAGAGTCCAATGGAAAGTGCTTACACTGCCATACGAGATGGGGGGGCTTGGTGCTCCGGATCTGGAGAGCTACTACAGAGTGGCGCAGGCGTCCCATTTGCATACGTGGATACACGCCGAACCTGACGTACCGCATGTGTTGCTGGAGCGCTTGTTTGCGGATCCGCTCCCACTCCCAGCGACGGTCTTTCTACCCATGGATCGTAGGGTGGGTCTATTGGACTCGCTCGGAACTACTAACCATGCGTGGCACACGATTATGAGAAGGCAAGACCGTGACCTTTTATACTCTCCGTTGATGCCGGTGGAGTGGGTGGTTTGGCTCCCCCCTCTGAGGGAAGCGGGGGTGAAACGGGCACTGGGTGAGTTGGGAATCGTCAGGATGGCGGACCTGTTTCAGGATGGAGGGGCCAAGACGCTGGAGAGTGTGGCCTCGACTCAGCCGGGGATCACGTTACTCCAGCGCTTTCAATTTCACAGGGTACGGGGCGCGTTGCTGTCTCTTTTGGGGCCTTCTGGTGAGGAACCCCCCGAAATCCCGGAGCTTTCCTATGTCATTAAAACTGCGGCGCCGTCCAAAATGGTCTCGACCCTCAAAAAACTAGGTGACCAGCAAAGGGAGCACCAGTGTTCTGCAGCGCGGCGAGCCTGGCAGACGGATCTTGAAATGGACATTTCGGATGAGATGTGGAAGTACTGCTGCTCTAGCACCAAAAAGATTTCCTTGAATGGTCGACATCGATAAATACACTTCAAGTTTTTGCAGCGGGTCTACTACACCCCGGAAAGGCTGCATAGGTACGGGTTGCCCCCCACGGCGGATTGCGAGCGTTGCCATGTCCCCGTGGCTGACTTCCTACACATGGCCTGGCTTTGCCCAGGAGTTGCCCGGTTTTGGACGGCGGTGTTCCGGGAGTTGAGCCAGATCTTGGAAAAAGAGATCCCCCCAGATCCGGCCCTGGCATTGTTGGGCTACTCCAGGCCTCTTCCGCGGGCGCTGAGGCGCCTGACGGACATAGCGTTATTGATCGCGCGACGCGTTGTGGCGGCCTGCTGGATGAGAGGGCCGCTTCCTACTAAGAAACGATGGGTTAGCGATATGCTGTATTGCAGTACGCAGGCGGAAACGTACAGCGAACTGTTACCCCCTAGGAGTCGCCCCAAGAACTTCTGGGCGCTGTATAAAACATACGTGACTGCCGGAGACCCTGAGGAGGTTGGTCAGGAGGAGACACAGCGCGAAGCCCAGGGGGCGTGCAGTGGGGAGGTGGGCGGAGTGCAACAAGAATAGGACTCTATTGCAGTGTGCATGTCAGTGAACCGTCGGTGACGGTGGCTGGGTTGCGGGAGGGGGGCTGGGGTGTCCTCTGTCTGCAGCGTGTGCTTCTCAGCAGTGTGCTTGCGGGACGGAAACGAGAACGGCAGGATTGGAATGGCCTGGAAGCAAGGAGCGCAGTGTCTGGTTGGAGTTCAGTGCCTGGGTTTGCGACAGCGTGTGCATGTAGAAACAATAAAGGAGGAGACAGTGGCATGGTGGCGGACGGGGGGGGGGGTTGGGTGTTGAGATATGGTGCACGAAACCTCAGAGGTCTGATCACACTAGCGGCAGGTTGGCCATGCGGGGAAGTTAGGCTACTGTGCAGGCTGGGGGCGAATACGTGTTTCACGCATCGGTAGTGATTCGATCTGGTCTGCTTGATGTAGAATTGCAACGCCGCCGGTCCTCAGGGATGTCGGCTAAATGGCTGTGTGAGAGATACTGGACCGGTTCAGTAGAGCTCGTTGGAGCAACCCATTGTATTAGGAGCCTATGGCAGCCTGACACGGCTATTTACCATGTCTCAATAAAGGTTTTCCAAAAAAAAAAAATAAAAAAAAAAAAATAAAGTAGTCCTGCGTTGGAACTGGTCACATGTTACATCAACATAGGTAGGGATTTAGCAAATCCCATGTAAAGGGACTGAGAATAATATAAAACGAAATATATGCACTCTCAGCCCCTTAGCTCCTAGAGACAGGAGGCTCTTGCCGTACAAAGACACTTAGGAGCCCATATATTCCTAACAATGAAGGACACTGCACGGTAGAGGCTGAAAAATCGATTTTACATGCACAAAAAATTATTTATTTACTTAAGTGAACTTCAGTAACACGGAGGGGTCCAGCATGAGTGGGGGATTAAAAAGAAAAGAGATTAAACAGACCGATTTCTAATGCGCCTTGTTCCCTTCGTAATCAGCTTATGTTGTGGTGGGAAGAGGGTGCCTGTCAGCTGAGATCATGCAAAGCTGCCCCCAGTGTGTGAACAGAGCACATGCGGGCACGAGCGTGAAAGGGTGGGGGGAGGGGGGATCACAAAGACGTGAGGATGGAGAAGGGCGGAAGAGGCCGTATTAAAGTGTTTCTAGATCAGCACTGGGAATGAGGAAGAAGGGCGGGGCTATGAGGATAGCAAAGCAGCACATGGACAGGAAGAGGCGCGAGGAGATGGAATGGGCGGGTCTAGAATGTAGAGCAGCTTGCGGGCAGGAGAAGGGGAAACAGAGGGATTGAAGGAGGCAGGGTTATAGCAGTAGACAGACCATGGAGAAGAGTGGGGCGGGATTAGAGTGATAGAGCAGTACACAATCATGGGGGAGAAGAGAGAAAGGGGCGGGGTTAAAGTGACAGCTGCACACAGAACAAGTCAGGAGTTGCAACCAATAGACTACCTTTTATTAGCATGACATTGCCATAGAAATAGAAAAGACTGTTGTTGCGCCTTTTAATAACATTTCCCATCACAACATGGCCACTGCGTGGGCCAAAGACAGAAAAAATATGGATTGTCACTAGTCTGTCGTTTGTCGTTCGTTTTCCGACTCCAACTGAAGTGCTGTAATGGCGAGTGTAGGCTCAGTCATGCTTGGTCTGTTGTTCCTTTGTTGTTTCCCGGCCGGCGGTTGTCGGGTGTTAGATTGTGAAGGTGAGTGGATCTGTGCTGCTTGCTTTGTGTTGACAACGACGCACTCTGAAGTACCCCTTACACACTGACAATCCCTCATCGCGATCGCGATTACACTAAAAGCGAAAGTGATCGCGATCGCGAGGACGCACGCTAGGGATGCGCACGCAGCAGCGGGGGGAGGGGTATGGTGCTGAAGGCTGGCGCAGGAAAGGCAGATGGCTGGGCGAGAAGGGAGGGGGAATGCGGGGGGAGTAGCTGTGCGCGTGCATGCCATTGTGCACTGTAGCTTGTCGCCAGCAAAAAAATGTGGGTAGCATTTCTAAACCCACCTAGTAGGTCTCGCCAAACCAGCGCATGTGTTGGGTCAGGCATGACCTAAAAAGGTGTGAGAGAGGTCTCAAAAGAGAAGAATACATTCTCAAAATGAGTCAGCCGACCACCCAGAGGGAGGTTTCAGACCAAGTACCATTTGATGAATAATACTGTGATGCATTTAAGAAATTAAAAGAGCTTGTATCATGCACCTGCTCTCTGGATGCCCGATTACAATTTGACATTTCTTCTGTTTTACCATGAGAGAAATGGATGTGTATTTTCGTATCATGCACATAAACTAGGTGATTTATGCGCCCAGTGGTATATCTTTCTGCTATTTTGGATCCAGTAGGTATAAGTCTTTCAGGTTGTTTGAAATAGTTCTCAGCTGTTGCATTGGCATAGAACAAAATGAACGGATTGTAATGGGCCACACTTTAACTGTGTATGTCCCACATTCAGTTAAAACATGTTTTACCAGAAAGAGAGCATAGCTTATAACTAACAGAAAACTGACCCATTAGAAGCAGGATATATTTTCAGTAGAGGACATTTCAATTAGGTTGGTAATGTTCTAAGCGACACTGCTTCCTATTTCAGACAAGAGTTGTGAAGTTAGGGAAAATAATAAAATTGATGGTGATAGCTACCTATGCACCATGTTCAATTTTTGAAATTTTAGAAGCACATTCTTTGCCAAACGTTACTTCAGCAAAAGTGGCAGAATTCGCTGCATTGATAGGTGGTTGCTGCTTATCAGAGAATTTGGATGTGGCAATCTAAACAGACAGCTAGTATGGTTTTGAAGTTGTCCTTGACTGTGGTCAGCAATGGTCATAAAGCGGTTTTATGTCATCTTCAGGAGCCCCTATAAAAAAATAGTGCTTACATATTGAATTTGCAATCGCAAACCAACTCACACACCCAGTGAGACACTCTCACTCCTGCACTCACTCACACACCAAGTGAGACACTCCTACACTCACTCACACAGTCACTCTCAAAGGTTACTGTTCAGAAATAACATTAAAAAAACATACAGATTCACTGAAAAATACAGGGACGTTACAATCCCTATTGGATTTTCTGACCCCCCCCCCATTTTTCTTGTTCCCCACTTGATGGACCACCCCAAACTTTCCATGCAGAATTAGACAAAGTGGGCCATTTCTTTGGGAACATTTTGTGAAGATTCTTCAAACAGCACCAAAGTTATAACCAAACCAAAAGATGCTTTTCCTATGGAAACTAGGTCCTAACTATAGCTATATATATTACCTACTGGCAGTCGCCAGTAGGTAGTTATAGTTAGGACGTATTTTCCATTGGAAATCCACAACATTCTATTTGGAGTAACGTTGGCGCCAATTGACGAATCTTCGCGAAATTTTCCAAACTTTTGGCCAGCTCCGGTCCGCTCCTATCCTGAAAATTTCACAGTGATTCGTCAAGCAGGGGCCGAGAAAAAAGGGGGGTCCCAAAACACATTTTCCCCATGCATTTTCCCATAGGACCTGTTGACGCAGCTACAGCCTGAACTGCTGAACGGAATTGCACCAAATTTGGCAAAGAGGTAGTCCTCAGTTCAGACTCGTGCCTTTTGCTTAAATGGTGTAAATCCGTTCAGTAGTTCCTGTGAAAATTAGAGTTAAATAGATAGATATATCTGGGCGGAGCCTAACCACACATCTCATCGTGAGATCTGATTGGCTGTTAGCACTTCATCCAAGAAGTGTTGGCAGCCGTCTTGGGACCAATATACATGATAGCACCTCATTAAAAAGCATTGCAGTTAATAGAAGTTTTAAGACTTTAGTTACATTATAAATCATTTGTTGATGGTACCATACTCATTTTAGGAATTGTGGTGTGTTGTAAGGTGATTTTACCATGTGAAAAAGCCTTCTGCTGTGATATCATGAATCATGTTTGAGAGAAAACTATTTTCTCATGCTTTTTCTACAGAGGTTTGGAAGGTGATCTATAAGCTAAACTGAGAGCATCTTTTCTGTAAATTCACATTATCTTTCTCAGTCATGTGAGAATGAAGTCTGACATTCTCAGTAAAACATGTACATCCAACAAGGGTTGGTTCCTTTGTGTTCTACTGCAGCTACCCAGAGTGTTCTGAAGAACAACTAGAGCGCTAACAGTCCTACTTATGACAAACGTATTACACACCTGAAGCCATCTTGGTTGGAATAAGTGGTAACTCTTAAAACATTTAATTTAAAAAGGAACAAAATGAGGGGGTTCATTTTGCCATAGAAAGTATGATTATTGCTGCAGAAAGAAAAATTAGGGCACATTTTGAGTGACTTCTCAAATCCTCTTCTATTTCATAAAAAAATTCTGACATGCAGACAGAAACAATGATTTTGAATACCAGCAGCAGACTTCCCTGGTGAGCAGTAGCTTTACTACAGTGATTTAATGAGCAACTAGAGTGCTAACATTCAGAATTTATGGCAAATGTGTGACACATCTAAATGCCTTCTTGATGGAACCAAAGTAAAAAACTGAAAGTATTTCCTACTGAGGAGACTGCAGTAAATGAGGAAATTAGGAAACTTCATAACAAATAAATCTCCCAAGATGGCCAAGATGGCCACCAGAGACAAAAGAGCCCAAATGCAGCACACATATCACCCAGATTTAGCACAATGACAGAAGTGTGTATGTGCAGTTTTATATAGTGCAGACTTGTCAGGTATTGGAGTGGTTTACATGAGCATTGGTTACATCACACAAGATCAAATTCATTTTGGTTGTAGACATGGGGAGATTAAGTGATTTGACCAGAATCACAGAATGTTGAGCTGAAGCAGAAACTCCAACCTGGTTCCCCAGTTGCAAAGTCTGCAGCTCTGGAAGTACCACCACATCCTCTCCCCAGGTGCAAAATTTAATCAAGTGGTCAACTGGATAAAAAAACATAAAGATTACAAATAATTTAAAAGTTCTTTGTCGCTATTTGAAAACTCAGAAAATATGTCCAGATTTTAGTTTTTTAGAGCACTAACCATAATTTTGATGCAAATAAGACCCTCTCATATATGTAATTTCTAAAGGAAATGCTCTAGGTATTACAGTTTTGATTACATCAAGATGACGTCAGGCGTTCCACACTTTTGTAATAAATATAGAATGTTAGCAATCTAGTTGTTCATTGGGATACTGTTGAGAGGCAGAGGCCAGGGGCACGGACTCTGAAAATTGAAGGCAGGTAGGAGAGTGCAGAGGCAACAATTTGACCACACTGGGCAGGCAGGAAGGGCAGTGGCAGCACAACAGATGATGGAGGGCAGTGGAAAGGGGGGCAGGGGCAACAAACCAACAATACAGGACTGGCAAGAGAGGCTGGGGCAATATAATAGACCATTATGGGCAGAAGGAAGAGGCAGTGGTAGTACAACCATACATGCCAACAGACCCGTTTCAGCCAGGAAACGTCCAATGATTTTAAGCTCAAATGGGCTTTATTTAATCTGTCTCCTGTCTACAATCTCCTCTTTTTCAATGTAACTCAAAGGGGAAAATCAATACGCCAGTTTTTTTTCAAAATCTCCCTCTTACTAAGTTCAAAATGTTCGCAAGTATGGTACATTGGATCATGGTAGGCCATGGAGAGGTGCACCAAACTGACCCTACAGGGCAAGCATCAGGGTTTGCAGCAGCACAATACACCACACAGGGCATGCGGGACGGGAGTGCAACACAACAATTCATAGAAAGCAATAGGGAGGGGACAGGACAATGCACATGGACAACAGAGAACAGAGGGGAATGAGGCAATGGTAGCTAGCTGACCATAATGGACAGACAGTAGAGAAAGCTGCAGCATAACAGACCATAAAGGGCAGGAGGGACGGATCAGGGGCGTTACAATGGAACAGACAAGCCAGGAGGGAGGGAATAGGGGTCTGCACATGGAAACAGAGGGCTGGGGGCAAGGGGGCAGGGCAGGAGCAGCAAGATGACCATGAAGGTCAGGCAGGATGGGCACTAGAAACAAGACACACCATGGAGAGCAACAATGAGACTATGATGGCATACACACAGACCATGGAGGGAAGGTGGGAGGGGGTCAGGGGCAGCTAGCTGACCACACAGGGAAGGTGGGAGGGGCCATGGCAGCACAGCAGACCATGCATGGCAAGCGGGAGGGTTAGTGGCAGCACAATGGCTATGATGGGCAAGAAGGAGGGTGCAGGAGCATGCACCAAGGACCATGGAGGATTAAAGGTAGGGTCAGGACCTGGGCACAGACAAGAGAGTTCAGGGGAAGGGGCCTCACAACAGACCGCGTGGGGCAGGCAGGAGGAGCAGTTGCAGCACAACAGACCAGGGAGGGCAGAAGGGTGTGGCAGTAAAATGGACCATGGAGGACGGGAGGAAGGGGATAGGGACATGGCATGTGGACAGGCAGGGTGGAGGTGGCAGGGACAGGTTACAGTCATCTAACAATGCTAGGCAGGTGGGAGGGGAGCTCAACAGAACACTCAGAGTAGATAGGAGTGGCAGGTCCATGGAACATGGTGGGCAAAAAGGATGGAGCAGGGGCATGCACAAAGACATCAGAGGGCAGGGGGAAGGAGAATAGGGGCAGCAAGCTAAGCACAGAGGCTAAGCAGGAGGTCAATGATGGGCCATAGAATTGGGCAATGGAGGGCAGGAGGAGTGGACTGGTACATCATGCTAAATGGAGGGCAGTGGCAGCACATCAGACCATGCATGGCAGGAGGGAGGAGGCTAGTCCATGGATTCAGACAACAGAGGATAGGGAGGAGGTGGATGGGGCAGCAAGCTAACTGTTCAGAGAATGGGGGTATTAGGAACATTAATAAAATGTGTATCTGTGCGAACTACTTAAAATATGAACAAGTATGCAGCATAATCTCACTTTTATTCAGGAAGAAGAGGACGTTTGTGACTGTGACTCCGGGCTCACTTGGCAGAAACACCCCCTGACCCTCCATCCCCCATCGCAAAATGTAATGCCCGTGAAAAGGGTAGGTGGACGCAGTGTTATATAGAGCATAGTCCTGAGAGCACGATTGAAAATGAACACTAGATACAGTATATGGTGTAAACTGCACCAAAAAGTGTGATATAAGATGAACCGGGACGTGAAATATAATATGCAATACATTATGCGCAATGACAGATTCATTGCAGAGCGCGAGATAGCACAGGCACTAGCACGTGCTATGCGATATGCACCTTGGAGTGTAATATGCACAGGGCAGTGTTGTGTAACCTAACTACTCTCTAGAGTTCTAATATAAAATATGTGCTGGGGAGTGTAACGTTGCATATGCACTGTGACAAAGGTATGGATCCCAGATTGTAATATGCATGGCATAGCGCTGTGCGTTATAACATAGGCATCGAGGAAGGCACGTTAGATGGGGCAATATAACCCGTGCGAAGGCAAGTGTGACATGACATATTCACGGGGTGGTGTTACAGTGCACATGGGCTAGAGAGTGTCATAGCATACGCACTAGTTGGTGGAATACAACACAGAGGTGTGTGGCACTCGGCGGGCACTGGTGGGTGTAACACAGCATTGGGCTCAGCCAGGAGCACGTTGTGACTCTCAAGTTAGGTTCGTCTCCTTTCCAGAGAGTAAAATAAAAAGTATTACACATCCGGCGGTGGATATGTGTTTTATTAACCGTGAGGGGGGTTTCTTGCATAGTTTGGTCGAATTTTTGTCGATTCCCCTTTGAATGGCTTGGTGTGTGTGTATATTAAATGTGCCCGTCAATAGCTACCCATGTTTGTATAAATAAACGACAAGGGTGTCTACTTGGAGAGTACCCACCGGCGGGGGCGCCGGGATTAGGCACGGTAGGGCGTCAGACACGTCAGAGCTTCACTAGCGGTGTAAATACATTCCACGTGGATTCATTGTATGCATAGTCGCCTTTTAATTAATATCACGCAAATCGTCATGGTGATAGGTACATACGGTTTGTCCAGCATGTCCTAGGTGTTTCTATAAATATATATTTTTTTTAAATAATAAAAAACAAAGGCCGGCCCCGGGGATGGGGTCCACGGGGCCATAAGTGGCCTGAGGAGGGGTCAACGCAGCCCCCCTCCTAAAAAAGGCCATGACCCGGGGGTTGGGGTCCCCGGGGCCGATTAAGGCCTTGGGAGGGCCAAATTTATTTTTTTCAACATAAAAAATTAGGGTGCAGGCCCTGGGGGATGGGGTCCCCAGGGCCAATAAATTAGAAAAAGAAGGGGGGCCACACAGCCCTCCTCCTTAAAAAAATAAAAGACCAGCATCACGCCGGAGGCCACGCCCCCTCCTTGCAGCACTCTGAAAACGCGCCCCCTGGCCAGTTGTAAGTTGGGGAATTAATTCCCCTTCAATACTGAGGGTCCCTGAGGGCCAACTAGCCGAGCAGGTATCTCCAGTATGCGCCAGGGAGCTGCGTTGCAGACAGGTGTTCTGAGGCCACGCCCCTTTTTACACCTCTATGCAACCTAGCTCTGTGGCGCTTACTGGAGGTACCTAGTGGGCTAGTTTGACCCTAGGGACCCTTAGGATTCAAGGGGATTTAATCTCTCAACTTAGAACGGCCAGAGGGCGCGTTTACACAGTTGTGAAGGGAGGGGACGGGGCCTGAGGTGACGTGTGCAAACACGCCCTGTGGCGCGTTTTAAGTTGGTGAACTAATTCCCTTTCAATCCAGAGGGATCCTGGGGGCCAACTAGCCCACCAGATGCTTCCAGTAAGCGCCACTGCTATGCGTTGCAGAGAGGTGGTCTAGCCCGTGCCCCTTTTTACATCTCTCTGCAACGCAGCTCTGTGGCGCTTGCTGGAGGTACCTAGTGGTCTAGTTGGACCCTAGGGACCCTCAGGATTCAAGGGGACTTAATCTCCCAACTTAAAATGGCCACAGGGCATGTTTACACAGTGGGGAAGGGAGGGGACGGGGCCTGAGGTGACGTGTGCAAACACGCCCTGTGGCGCGTTTTAAGAGGTAGTTTTAATCCCCTGCCCTATTATATACTAGGGGCTTACAGAGGAGGTCATGCTAATCACAGGGGGACCCCAACGCATAGTGTTCCCTAGTGTATGTAGGTGTTTTCACTGTATTCTGACTGTCTTTTAACATAGCACTGGCTCTAGGACTGGTTAGTCAGACTCAGTTACCACCAGTATCCGTCTGAAAAAGTTGAGGGTACAGGATGATTTTGCAACAAGGTTTCTTTCTGCTCTTCTGTTTGTTCTTTCTGCATGTTATCCTTCTTCCTGCACTTTTCTTCGTCTTTGAGGACTTCTGTTGCTTCTTTCTGCATTTCTTTTTTTCTTTCTGTGCGTTTGTTATTCTTTCTTCACATGTCCTATCTCTGTAGGCATAGTTAGAAATTAGCATTTAAAAAACCTTTGAAATTCACTGCAAAAACCATAGGTTTGAGGCACGTTATAGTTAGGAATTAGCATTTAAAAAACCTTAGAAATTCACTGAAAAAACCATAGGTTTCAGGGGTGTTATAGTTAGCTGGACTTTTCACTCGTACAAAACCATTGAAATTCCCCCGTTATAGTTAGTTCAGCTAACTATAACTCTCGTGCCCGCAATGCACTGCTGATGACGTCACCTATTACATCACTCCTGACATGGTCAGCGACATCTCAAATGGCATCACTGATGACATCTCAAATGACATCACTGTCATCCTTGTGATAGAGTGGCAGACCTCCTCTCCCCCTAATATAACCTTTGATACACACATTCAAAAATAGAAACTATAATTTTCAAAACAATGGACATACCAATACCAGTTACAACAACCTATTCAGTAATTCTAAGATCCACACACACATCCACTCATTCACCAACAGTCCTATACAGTCACTCATACATGTACTCACTCATCATATGTACTCACACACCTATACATCCTGTTACACAACGCCACTCATCCGTAGAGTTACTCACACACATAGTCACTCATGCTAATAAAGAATCAAACATCCATTTACTTGCATATACAGTTATACACACACCACCACACTTACTTCTACAGAAACTTACACATACTTAGTCTTTTAAACAATCACTTATAGAAAATACATACTTATTCATACAGGAACTCTTCCAATCTCTCACTCTCACATATACACCAATAGTCACATATACTAGTTTAAAACATATGTAGTTACTCATAAAGACACTATTGAGACAGTCATTCACTCACTAACACACCCATGCACACACTCATCCACCCATACAGTCCTGCACACATGCTGTCTTCAACACATACAAACAGTGTCACTCATTCATGCACCTATGCACTATGTAATACCCCCACCGAACCATGCAGACACTCCTACTGATACTCAAAAAACCAACTAATAACCTATATAGACACTCATGTAGCTACTCACCAACCCATGCAGCCACTTATACACAAAGTGAGAGACTGATACAGATATTTATATATTTAAACATTACTCGCTAAGCCATGTATTCACTAAGATACACTTAATCAGTCCGTTATACAATCAATTTTTCAAAAACAAATCCTCCATTTAGACACTTATATACCCATTTATTCTTCCATCGACCTTGAGATATACATATATAAAACATATGTAATTTTCAGAAAAACACACATTCACTGGATGATGTCATCAGTGATGTAATTTGAGATGTCGTCAGTGATGTCATGAGTGATGTCACTGACCATGTCATGAGTGATGTAATATGTGACGTCATCAGCAGTGCATTGCGGGCGCGCGAGTTATAGTTAGCTGAACTAACTATAACGGGGGAATTTCAATGGTTTTGTACGAGTGAAAAGTCCAGCTAACTATAACGCCCCTGAAACCTATGGTTTTTTCAGTGAAAAAAAAAAATATATATATATATATATGATTCACTGGGAAAAAAACAAGGTTAAGGGACGTTATAGCGAGGCTCAGATTTCACTCATACAAAACCAGTGAAATTCAGCAGTTTTAGTTACCTGAGCTAACTATAACCTTACGCCCCTGCAATGCACTGCTTATGACCTCATAAAATACTTCAGTGATGACATGGTCAGTGGCATCACAGATGACATTACTGATGACATCATCTGCAGATCCACTCCTACACACAGCCACTCACTTACCCATACATCTACTAGCACAGCCACTCACTCACCCATACAGTCAGTCACACAGCCATTTACTGAGCACACTGAGGTAACTGGTTATTTTTCTAAGAGATCATGGATTATGAATTAAACTTTCTTCTTGTACTGAATGTTGCAATCCTAAGGACATTTCAGCGGTAGCTTACTATGTGGGACTGCTAGAATATACTTATGTGTAGGTTTTTGTTTGAAAAATGTTTCATATTGTGTTGTGCATCTCCAGACCGCAACAGCACCGAAGCTACTGGAGCTTTTCTTTGAAATGGGTTGGTATTATGTGCTTTAGTTTGACGATTTGTATTCTGATTTGCCCAATATGTTATCATTGGTCATGCCATGCTGAATTTGCAGATTTTGCTTATTACCTATTCATAAAATGTGTATAAAAACCTCTTGGTTTTGGGGGTGAGCCATGATTTTTGATTTTCCTTTAGGGATGCTGTCCGGTCCTCTTCTGGTTTTTGCTGTTCCTTGGAACTTCGAATAATTCTGATTTCTGACTATGTACTTTGTATCTTAACCTTCAGCGCATTTAGGTATTTTTGTAATAAATCCTTTTAACATTTCTATGATTTAGAACTCTGCTGTTGAGTGGTCCCACTTACTATTTTTATTCTATGCTAAACTAATACTGGGCCTGATATTGAACGAGATTTTCTTTAATGCTAAATCATTACTGTTTGAGCGGAATCTCTGAAGGTAATATTTTGGAGTGTCTAGGATTATGGTGTTCAGGGTACTGTCCCCACTGTACCTAAAGCATCTATTGTGAGAGGCGGAAGAAGTCACTGCCCACTATATTCTATTATTTACCTCTGCTGATAAGAGAGCTTACCTTATTTCCTGCAGCTTCTTGTAACATTGTGGTTAAAGCACATCTGGATATCCGGTTTGCATGTTAATGAAGTCTTCAAAAGGCAATTAAAGATAACTTGTGAGGCAAAGTACATGCACAGCATAACATGGTCGCTAAATAGACATCCTCTTCCCCTCTGGGTTTCCGTCTTCCACTCATCCGAGGTTCAGAATTGAATTAGGCTTGTTTTGCTTACTATGGTATTGTTCTGATTATTTTTTTTCAAATCACCACGTATTTAGAAAATTGGACAATGAATAAACGCAAAGCGAACTTTAGCTATTCTTTACTTGGGTGGTGGCTTTAGCAAATTTCTTATTGCTGCCAGATATCTTTGTGAAATATTTCACCTATGTAGGATTCATCACACACATATATCACAGGCACAGATGTACTTGTTTTATGTCAAAGTGCTTCTGTAGCTCAAATGTTGCGTTTAAACCCAACATACCACATGTCTATCCATGGAAATGACAGTAGGGTGTATGTACCATGTTGGCTGATACACTCTCACACCTTACCTTTCAACTAGAACATAATTGATTCTTTGAACCAAACAAGTGACAAAATTGTAAAGCAGATCTTGAAAGATTAATATTGGGAGCCTAGAGCTCATGTTGAAATGTGGTTTGTGTGTTAGGCGAAACAATAGACCGAGGCACATAAATGTTGGCTGCATTGGCGAGTACAGTGAATCTTCTCTTTGAAAGTTTGGGACTTGTGATGGGTCATAAATAAAATGTCTGATGATGGACTGTGTTTTTATTTTTCAGGTTCGCCTATGACTGTTGAATATTATGCATCTCCTTATCAGCTCCTAGAGAAAAAACTAAGTCCTGGTAAGGAAAACTAACATGTGCATTGCTCTGTTAAGCTAACATGAACTAAAGAGATAAAGAGACGGAACGGGGATAAGAAAAGAAGAGGTGAAAAAAAATAAGCAGAAAGGAAATCGGGAGAGAATAAAATGAAATCCCAGGCAGACCCCAGAGTATCTAAAATAAGAGAGCGATGGAAATAGAGCAGGTTGGATGAAAAATATATAGAGAAGAAGCGCAAGTCTAAAGATAGAAAAAGCCCTCAAGAAAGTAGCATAAGAGAAACGCCCACCATCAAAACTTAATGCTTGATCTGCAACTAAACAATCTTTCAAACTAATTTGAAACATCAAACAGGCCTCAATATCATAAAATGCACTTTTCAAATCATACAAGCTTGCATTAAATCCTCACAATGAACTTTTGAAAAATCCCGGAGTTCAATATATAGACTAATCTATTCTAACTGCAACTCCCAATACAAAGACTTCTAGGGCGGAGTTTTAATTTACTGCACTTAGACTCTTTAATGACTTAACCAGAAAAGTATCTTAAAGTTGTCACACAAGCATGCCTCATGAAATCTGTTTAGATCCCCTGCCCGGTCCTTCTTAAATCTTTTCATTAAAATAAATCGTACAGAATTTATGGTTACAAAGTTAAAATAAGCGGAACATTGTTAATCCCCCTATAATATAATTCTGTAATTAATTTGGAAGCCCAAAAATCTCATTAAGGATGCAGCTTCCCCCCCCCCTTAAAACTGGAATGTTGCCAGGCCTTCAGAATGAGGAAAGAGAAAGCCAGCTTTAGTGGGGAGTTATAAAATAATGTCAAGTGATTTAATTGAGTAAACAAAAAAGTGATAGTAAACCCATTTGTATGTCTTCTCCGTACAAAATGAACCATTCAAGGTTACTCTCTCACCAGTTATGGTTTGGAAAGCTCATTATGAAAAAGAAGGGCGCATAAGAAACCCATTCCAAACATGTGGGAAAGTAGCGCCACCTAGTGCCATTGAAAGTACAGTTTTGTCTCAAAATTCATGGCAATTTGGGACGTGTTTTCATTGAATAGAAAGAGCCATGTGTAGTATATGGGGTCACATGGAGGAAGAACAAAACATACCCAATATGCTGCAGATAAGTGTAGGTTTATTCATAATTTCGATACACACTTTAAGGAGAGCGCCGGGAGACCTCCACTCTGCTCGCGGGTTCCGCGCTCTCTGCCGCATCTAAGATGGCCGCCGCGCTCTAAGTCATCACGTTGGGACGTGAAGACTAGAGCGCGATGCTACATATCTCCCTTCTTTATGGATATACATTTCACAAATATGATAATGTCTCACAGTCTATCTGCTGGTGGGCTCATTCCCATCTCCCATCTCAAAGTCTCTGTACTTCAACGGTCTTACCACAGCTCTTCCGGTGCGGGTGCGTCTCACCGGAGTACTGGAAGTGTACACAGCACCTTCTTGGGAATTTCTCACTCCACTACGTACTATACTCAGGGGAACTCCTCTATGAGGTGAGAGTTCCAAGGCACCTGGATCACTCCCCATCTCTGCTTCTTCCCCTCTCTCTCTTTCTCTAGTGTTTCCTGTGCCTTCTCCCACCGGATTGGCTTCAGTATCTTGAGTCTGGGGAGTCACTGTCTGTTCTCTTTCTCTTTCATTCCATCGCAGAATCTTGTTGCATTTAGACATCCTGTCCTGAGACCAAACTTTCCCATCGCTCAGTAGGACTGCTCGGTTGTGAACCTCTTCCACTTGCATGGGTGCGCTGAACTTGCTGTCACCTTTCCTTCTTAACTGGGCTAGTTTGACTCGAACCCACTCTCCTCTCTCTAACTCCGTCTCCTTGACATTTCGTCTTCTGTTAAAGTGTTCCGTATATATTCTTTGCGCTTTTTCTAGGTTGTGGTGCACTACTGCTGGAGACCACTTGCTCGTGATAGTGCGCTCCTTCCAGGCTACATTGTCTTTCGTGAATGGGTCTCAACCTCTTAGGATCTGGAAGGGGCTGTATCCTGTGCTGGTTGGGGTAATCCTATATGCCCATAACATGCTCTTTAATTATTTTTCCCAGTCCTTCCCAGCTCCAATCGCCGACTGTGCCGAACCCATAATGACTCTATTGAACCTCTCGGCTAGGCCGTTCCCTGCAGGATTTATTTATTTATTTGTGGGTTTGTATAGCGCTAGAATCGACTCCAACTGGAGTATCTCTGCGCTTTCTGGAGCCGGTAGATACAGAGGAATAATAGGAGCTAGATCTCGTTTCTGAACAACACAGTCTTCAGGAGTTTCCTGAAAGTGAGATGTTCTTTGCACTGTCTCAGATGAAGAGGAAGTCTATTCCATAGGGTAGGGCCTACGATAGATAAGGCTTTACCACCGTGTCTAGATTTCTTTGCACGGGGAATCACCAGAAGAAGACAGTTACTGGACCTAAGTGAACGACTTGGAACATAAGGAACAAATTTGTTCTGAAGATAAATAGGTCCTTGTCCATTTAAACATTTATGGATCAAGCAGCATAACTTGAACTTAGATCTCTGGCGAATGGAGAGCCAGTGCAGTTTCTCCAGAAGAGGTTTGGACGCAGTTCTTGGAGGAACATTAAGGACAAGACGAGCCGCGGTGTTTTGAATGACCTGAAGCTTGGCCAGCACATTTTCGTTGGCAAAAAGCAACAGGCCATTGCAGTAGTCAATTCGACTCAGAACCAATGTCTGGACCAGAGTTCGTCTGAAAGAGTCCGGTAGTAAGGGAAAGACTCTGCGTAGCAGGCCAATCGTATGGAAACAAATTCCAGCAGTATGGTTAGCATGCTGTCCAAATGACAAGTCTTGATCCATCCGAATCCCTAAACTCTTCACAACCTGTTTGGGTTCTGGGGCTACGCCCGAATCGGGGGGCCACCAATCGGGGGTCCACAATAGTTTGGCTTCTCCAAACAGCATTAGTTCCGTCTTACTGACATTGCATTGCAGGAAGTTGGAAGACATCCAATTAGCCACCGCCTTCATGCCCGCAGAAAAGGAGTTTTTAATTTCTGCGGACATGGTCTTAAAAGGGAAGAGGAGCTGCGTGTCATCAGCATAGGATACTGGAATGAATCCATAGCTGCGCATCACTCTTGCCAGGGGTGCCACGTAGATGTTAAATAAGGTAGGGCTTAGACAAGAGCCCTGTGGCACCCCTTTCGATATCTCCACCTCCGCTGATCGGTACGTGTCCATGATCACTCTCTGGGAGCGCCCTGATAGGAAGCTCTTTAGCCAATCAAGGGCTTTATCCTCAATACCAGCGTTCGACAACCGGTCAATAAGAATGGTATGGGACACGGTGTCGAACGCTGCTGAAAGATCTAAAAGAACTAGGATTACTGAGAAACCCTTGTCCTGATACATATGTAAGTCATCTGTAACAGACAGCAAGGTAGACTCTGTGCTGTGTTTCGGCCTGAACCCTGATTGTGAATAGTCCAGGCCGCCAACAAGTTCGATATGATTGGACAGATGACCATTAACATATTTTTCGATCAGTTTCCCTAAGAATGGTAAAAGGGATATGGGCCTGAGATTTGTTAGATCGGACCATGGGATAGTAGTATTCTTCCTAATAGGCCTGATAAGAGCACGTTTCCACTCTCTTGGGACAGTGCCTGAGCCCAGAGAGAGATTCACCAACCTTTGGATCATGGGGCACAACTCGTCAGTCAGGACAGGCATAATCCTGGCTGGGATGATATCGTCAGGGCTACCACTTTTAATCCGTGATACTAGTGCAGATGTCTCTTGTAAAGAAATGGGTGGAAAAAAGCTTAACATAAATTTATTCAGATTGGGGTCAGCATCTATTCCCAAAGGTGCCATATCTGTGGTCAGTTTGTTATTGGTGCAAACTATTTTGTCGTAGATAGTATCTATCTTATTCGTAAAAAAGCAAGAGATGTCGTCACACAGCTGTTGGGATGCAAGGTCCGAAGATTCACAAGCTGCAGGTTTAACAAAGGATTGTAGAACTTGGTACAAAATCCTTGAAGAGTTTCCTGCAGCTGTGATTTGCGATGCAATGTGAGTCTTGCGGGCAACACGAATGGCTTTGTGGTATATAGATAGTGAGTCCCAATATTTATTTTTGTCCTCGATCAAGTGAGAGGTTCTCCATCTCTTTTCAAGTTTCCTAGCATGCAATTTTAATGTTCTAAGGTGATCAGTAAACCAAATTTCTTGTTTTTTTGTGAGTCTGGGTTTAAATTGTTTAAAAGGGGCAATCTTGTCAATAGTATCCACAATAGCTTTTTCACAATTTTTCAGCACTTTGTTTCGGGAGCGACCTAATGTTGCACAGGATGGTATATGGATGTGTGTTTGACCTTTATACCATTCCTTCTCATGTATGCGTTCCACTTGTCTGACATGAACTGAGGCCCATTGTCGCTTAGGAGGGAGTGTGGAATACCTTCTCTAAGGAAAACGGCAGTTAGAAACTTTAATATTTTGTCAGTGTCCATGTCTTCCTGTATGTCCACCTCTGGCCACTTGGAGTACCGGTCTATGAGTACTACCACAGATCCTCCCATGGGTTATCAGGGTTGTCAAATTTTCCTAAGGGTGGTCGCATCAGGCTTTGGGACTTGTCCGTTCTTTGGCATTGTTTGCACTCACGTACGTGCCTTTCTATCTGGCTATCCATCGCCGGCCACCAGTACATCTGTTTCGCCCTGAGTTTTGTCTTCACAATGCCCAGGTGACCTTCGTGAATGAGAACAAGTAAATGTGGGACCAACTTGTTGGGAGGAACTACCTTTTCTCCTCTCCGCAGGAAGATCCCTCGGTCAGAACTGATAATTCCTCTCTTACTTCGAATAATTTCCTGAGCGCAGCCTCCACGTGCCTCTTCTCTGGCCATCCTCTTAGTGTGAATTGCTTGACCGCTCCTATGTCTGAGTCAGTCTCATATGCTTCCTGCCACTCCTGTTTGCTAATCACTCGTTCGTGATCTTCCATGAATGCCACCCTGGTATCTTCATCCTCGGAACTGCGTGGTGCGTCCTCCATGGCTGATGCTCGACTGAGATAATCAGCTACTTTATTTTTTTGTCCCGGGATGTGTTCCACATCATACCTATAGTCTAATAATTTCAAGGTCATGTTCGCAATGCGGGGGGTCGCATTCGCATGTCCTGATGACGTGAGGACTTTGACCAGAGGTTTATGGTCTGTTCTTAGCCTGAATCAGGTGCCCCAAAGGAACTGGCGGAACGTTTCCATGGCCCAGACTAATGCCAACATCTCCTTTTCTATTACACTGTACTTCTGTTCCATGGGAGACAATGATCTGGATGCAAAGCTGAAGGTGGCCAGTTCTCTTCCCTTTGTCTCCTACATTAGGACCGCTCCTAGGCCCCTTTCACTCGCATCCGTCGTCAATACTGATCTAGCTTGCTGATCATATCCACACAGAGGTACTGCTGTGCTGATGTGCGCTTTAATCCTTTGGGATTCTTCTTGTGTTTCCTCCGTCCACTCGAAGTTTGTCTTGTCCCGTAGGAGTTGTCGCAAGTAGTGTGTCTTGGTGGCGAAGTGCCGTACGAATTTGCTGTAAAACTTGGCCACGCCAAGGAATGACCTGACTTCTTCCTTGGTCCTTGGGGGTGGTGCTTCACATATCGCTTTGACGTTGGACTGTTTAGGTGTGATGCCTTGGTCGCTGATCTTATGACCCAAGTATGTGACCGATGTCATTCCAAACCGGCACGTGTCCCATTCCGCCGTGAGTCCATTGCGTTCCAAGACCTGTAGGACTTTGGACAACTTGACATGATGTTCTGCTTTGTTCATGCCCATTACCAGGATGTCGTCTTGGAAGTACTGCACTCCTTCTACTTCTTTGAACAACTTGTGCATACGTTTCTGAAATATGGCTGCTGCCAAGGCCAGTCCAAATGGCATCCTACGAAACTGATAGCACCCGAAGGGGGTTATGAATGATGTCAATTTCCGGCATGTATGGTGTAGGGCTATCTGATGGTAAGCTGAGGTGAGATCGATGGTCGAGAACCATTTCACACCCTTGGTCTTTGCCAGCATCTCGTCTATCCTTGGTAGTGGGAATTTTTCTACTATTATGTTTTTGTTCAACTCCCTCAGGTCCACACACAGGCGTACTTTGCCGTTTGGCTTCATTGCTACCACCAACGGTGCCAACCACTCAGCACTTGTTATCGGTTCTATGATGTTGTTTTCTTCTAGTCTGCGTAATTCCTGTTGTACCTTTTCTCTGACCGCCAGTGGGGTATTTCTCACTTTGTGGCACACCGGTTTCGCATCTGCCTTGAGATCAATCTTGTGCGTGAATTTAGTCAATTTGCCCACCTTGCCTCCGAACACGGTGGGAAATTCTTCTTTCAGTTTTCCGACTTCCGGTCGTTGGTCGTCGCTGGTCATAATGACCTGTGTGGTGCCACCAGGGTTCAACTATTCCCAGGTCTCCTTGGTCGATCCACCCTAGGACCGAGGGACCTTTCTCTGCCACGTATAGTTTGCAGCTTGCGCTCCGTTCTTTGAATTCGAATTTAAGACTGCGGTATCCTACCATGGGAATGGGGTCTCCTGTGAATGTGACTGGACGAATGTCCGGGGGTTCCAGGCGGTGCCCCAGGTGGTCTTTGAAGTGTTCGTCCCACACCGTTCGTTGTATTATGGTGTAGGGGGATCCTGAATCTGCTACCATCTGTATTGGTATTCCTCCTATCACTAGGTCGCATTGGGGTTTCTTAGAGCAGTTGCAGTTGATCCAGAGTATGTGCTCATCTATGCACAACATGCTGTCTTCCTCTTCTTCACTTTCTCCTTCCTCTTCTGCCTCTTGTGCGACGTAGTTGATTGCCACTCTTTTTTGCTTGCGGCGACACACTTTTTCGTAATGCCCTACTATCCCACAGAACATGCATTTGGCCTTGAAGGCTGGACACCACTTATCATAAGCTGGATGAAACAGACTGCCGCACCTGTAGCACGTGTTCTTGCCTTCATTGCCCGGTTACTTCACCGGTGCTGGTTTGGACGACCATTTGGTCTGTGTCCTCATGTCCCCTGTTGCTCCCTTGCCTATTTCTGGTGGTTCTGCCTCTGTGACTTTGTTCACCATGGGCATGGGGACCGTCTCCTTTTTCGCCGCTTCCGCACATCTTTTCGATAGCTCCGCTTTCTTCACCATGGCTATAACTTCCTTCCGGGTCGCCTCTCCATTGACCCACAGCTTGTCCTGGATCGTCGAGTTAGTGGTGTGCATGACTATTTGATCTTTGATGAATTCATTGTGTAATGTCCCGAACTTACACGTGACTGCCAATTTCTTCAACGCTGCCACATATTCGTCTATGGACTCTACCACTGCTTGTTTCCGTTGTTGGAAGTTGTATCTGTCTACAGACGTGCACACAGCTGGCCTGTAGTGTCTATTCAAATCATCTATCGCATTCTAGAATACGTCGTCATCCACGGCCTGCCTTAGAGTAGGGACTATATTCCGGAATACTCTGATGCCTTCCGGACTTAGGTTATGAAGCAATATCCTCTTCCTTCTTTTGCTGGGAAATGCTTCACCATTCTCGTCCTCCAGGGCTTCTAGATAGTTCATAAAGTATTCTCTCCAATCTTCCCACTTCATCGAGGGATCCCCCGGTTTGGGTAAGAAGGGGATCGGTGTTGTGAGCGAGGACGTTTGGGCGCACATTTCTGCTCTTCTCCCTGGTGACTCTTCTTCTCCCTTCGGACTGCCTGGCGCACTTTGTCTGGGCAGGCGTGGGGGGCTCTGTTGCGACACCGATCCACCCCTTTTGCTGTGCTCTGCTTGCCCCGCCAGGGCCCCAAGCGTTTCTTCTCTCTTCTTTGAATTGGGGAGCCTTGCCTCTGCGCTTTGATGCTCTATTCCGAACCCCTCTACTCTCCTCCTCTGTGGGCAGTATATTCCCTGCCGTGTCTACTCCTTCCTGCGTCTAAGCGTGCTTCTGGGGTTGGTTTGTGGTCTATTTTGCCGACCCTTCCTTGCCACGTGGGCCGGCCCCCTGGGCTGCGGTGAGCTTGGACGCAGCTGCTGAGTACGGTGGGTGTCTAGGCCTGGGTGGCTGCTTCTGATGCCTGGCGTCCCCTCTGCTGCGCTCTCCCTTAGTGCGTACCTGTTATTGATCAGTTGCTGCTCTCCAGGTGCACGTGGCCACGTGTAGCTCCCGGTTATTTTCCTCTTAGTTCTTCTTCGTGTTGATCCCAGACCCTCGTCGCCATTTGTAGTATATGCGGTCACATGGAGGACGAACAAGACGTACCCAATATGCTGCAGATAAGTGTAGGTTTATTAATAATTTCGATACACACTTTAAGGAGAGCGCCGGGAGACCTCCGCTCTGCTAGCGGGCTCCGCGCTCTCTGCCGCATCTAAGATGGCCGCTGCGCTCTTCGTCATCACGTTGGGACGTGAAGACTAGAGCGTGACGCTACACCATGCCTCCTGATTCGACTTTTGTTTAATAAGTGAAGCACATCGGCTGAGGGGCTTTTCTGGCTTTCTCACTCTACCTCATAGCATCTTTCCAATTACTTTGTTGCTGGCTGACCTACTTCTGAGAATGTCAAGTGTCGCCTCCTCTGGAGTCCTATTCCCCAGTGGAAATCTTTCTATAGCATAGAATTCTGTTCAGGGGTCCAAACGCACTTTTTTCTTTTTGTCTGCATGGAAAACATGTTTCCTCATTTATGAAGACACTCCCCTACGCTCCCACCACATTTGAGTGTGATCGGGTCCCTTTCCATCTTGGACATGGAATTACTGAAGCTCTCCTTAGGTGTAACTTTAATACCGTTTCTGGGATGGGAAATCAGTGGATAGGAGTTTGAGAATACCCACAAACGTACGTTTCTATGTTTCCCCAGCCTTTAAAGGAAATGCCCCTTCACAACTTTGAGTAGGATTTGGGACAACAGATTTCTCAGCTGCTATTAGAGACAAATCCGCAGTAGTAAATCCTGCCTGGAGTCGTTTTGTGAATTGCTAGAAAGCATTAATTGCGGCCATAAATATACATTGGCGGCCTAAAAAAAGTGGGGCCTAGATGTTCTTTCAGACTCAACACGGAGTTACAGAAATCATTTTAGAATTTTCCTTTTTCCATAGGGCTTTGCAAAAACGAACACTTATGTACAATAATAATTATTTGGCTACATATACCTGTAATATGTAGAAACATTATTGGTTTCTCACTTGCAAATTTGATCCTGCTAACTTTCGTTTTAGGAGAAATCGCAGCTAGCCATTTTTAGGTCTCGCCTGAGCCAGCGCGCATGTGCTGTGACTCTCGCGTTAATTGGAAACAGATGGTCGCGCTGGCCCTGGTGATCGCAGCGCTTTCACTTTTGCCACCGACCTTGTCTTACTTTGTGAGCAGAAGGGGCAGCATGAAATGTGACATCTCTGTGATATAGAATAAAAGAAAAGATAAAAAAACAAAGGTTGCTAGAAAGAATTCCTGAGAAATCCAGCATTACTCGAATATCACCAGAATACCTCAAGATAAAGAAATGTGCGTATTCGCGTGACGTCAACCGGTGGTTACTGCCCTAAGCGCTTTCTTTACGTGGTCCTACTATGCACAGTTAGCGCTTCCTATGATATCTATGCTCAGATCCAAATAGAACGCTGAATCCAGGTGGTTGCGGCCAGAACATCCTCTATGACACACATCCTGCCTTTTTGTAAACTGGGCACCGTTGCAGACCCCCCAGGCAGAAAACATAAGCCCCGACCCCCATCAGCTGTGGAGCAGTCTTCCTATCCGCGCTACGCACCTCCCCTAAAGGATCTGGCAGCACCGGCCAGCACTGTTACCGACACTCCGGCTCTCCCAAACATAGGAACTGGAGGCAGTGCCTTGGAGGAAGGTCATCTGTGCTTGTAGCCCGCCTGCTCCCAGGACGCTCCCCTTCCTGCAGGCTAGCAGCGCACTGCCCCTGGCGTCCGGGAGGCCTGTCCATGACGGAGCTGGAGCCAGAGCAGAGCGGAGCATATCGAGGGAGGTAGACCAGAGCGTAGCTGCAGCTCCAGCGCCCCACAGCCAGTCAGCATGGCGGTAAGCAAGCCACATCCATCTCCCACACCCCCCACAGCCCTGCTACGCACACTGGCACCCGAGCGCGGCACACGTATCACAGGGACTCCATGGGAACAAGCGCAGCTGGACGCATTGGCACCCCAAGCATTGGGTTTCTGCTGTTGTGATTTCTGTGTTTTTATTGGGACTTAGAGAGCATTAAGCCACATTTGACAGGCTTCAGATACTTGGTTTAAAATGGTGGTAAGAGAGGATCAGCAGTATCTGGTCTATGCAGATGTGCTGAGTGACAGATCCCTAACACAGCTAAGTTGCCAAGGATATAGGAGTGCTGCATTTTCAAGGCGAGAAAAGAGGTTGCAGCCAGGTGCCCCCTACTAATGCATCCCTGGCCTGGATTTGGGAAGCTAATGGTATTTTCTTGGGGTCTGCCTGTCCAATGGAGAACCAAGTAGCGCCTGGCGGGGTTTACATAAGCTAGCGGAACCCTATCTGGAGAGAGGCAGCAACTGTGGATGTGTCACCCTGTCTGTTTGAATTCCACCAGAAAGGCACATCCAGGCTGCTGTGGAATGAATGACTCCCGATTGCATGACAGTCAGTGCTCCTTCAGGTGACAAGGCACCAGCGGTCGGGGCTCATGTATGCAGAGTGTAGCGACCATAATGATACAAACCTAGCCTTTGCCTTTTCTTAATCTCGTTTATTTCTACCACTATCCTCTTGTGACGAGAGGGGTTTTGAATAAACATAAAATGTACAGCCGGAGATGGACTGCGGTTTTGTCGCTGTGGGTCCTGTTCCCGCACCTTGCAAAGCTCTTTATTCTGTGTGTTGATTAACAGTTGCCAGCCGACACTGCTGGATTCCCAGAAGTGTAACATATTTAGAAGCTGGTGGCCTGCGCATTTGTGAGTTCACCCCTTCAGGAGAGTTTCCCACAATTACGGATCCGTAGACAGACCTTCACAGGTTGAAGTGAGCATGAAACACACTTTTTACTTTACCCTTAAATATTTCCCATCTTTTTTTTATTTCATAGATCCAGTGTCTTAGACCCAGCAGGGTCGAAAGGACCAAAAACATAAAAAAAGCTTTTTTAGCATGTCTCTTTGGGGGATGCTGTCAGAACACTCCGAGTCAGCCTGCCCATGGTGCTCAAACCCTCCCTCACTCTTCTCTCTGCTGCTACAGCCTGGCGTGGCCCGAAGTGAATTACGGCACTGGGACCTTGCTGCCGTTGTTCTCTTTCATGGGCCTGCCCGAGCCCAATAGCAGGAGCAGAGGCTTGTTTGCAAGTGATCTAAGCTCAATGAGGTGTCAATCGAGCTTCGTGGTGGGAGAAGGCAGATCTTTTGTGCTCAACTCTGTCTTGGAAACACAAAAACAGGAAAACACTTAATCAGAGTAACACAAGGGGACTGTGTGGTGGACTCTACCTGGAATCTGTATTTTTTTTTGGAAATGATTTTGTATTTTTGCTCACGGGGATCACTTCTGCAAGCTTCCCTTAGCTGCCCGTACATCACTGCATGCTACCTGACACTGCTCCCAATGACATGAGCTCCCACACATTCCTCACTGCTGCAAGCTTTCCTTTGTTGCCACCACTGCAAGCTACCCGACACTACTCCCAATGCCGCAAGCCTCCAGACGTTCCAATTTTGGCCCGATAGAACCTTACACTTATTTCGGAATTAAGCTTGAATTGAACCACCCAGGATAATGTGCTACATGGCTAAACACTTATAGGATCCCAAAGGCGAGAACTATTGGCTATGCCAATGTTAGTTTCTCTCTTGAGCTCGTATCTCAACATTTCCCTACAAAGAAAAAGAAATCCTCTCTGACGTTAGCTAAAATGTCGGTCATTTTACTTGTGATGTTATTGTTTAAAAAAAAAAACAATGGAAGTACAATGCAAGCATTTTTCACAGCCTTTTGTAGATTTCTGTTAATGGATTCAAACTATTTGAACAAAAATATTTCTGTGTGAAATAATTGTATCCATTTTTTTTATTCGGCACACCGTTCAACATTATTTTTTGCGGCTGTAAATCTAGTTTTTCCCTTCAGGTGTCAACTGTCCTATTGTGCTTACATCTCTCTGCAAGCATTCTAATTTCATGCCTTGTACTTCTCTCATTCTAAATTTACTTGAAAACACGCTCCTGCAGCATTAAAACATAATGTACAAAAAGTGTAGCCATTCACCATGAGAACCAAAGCTTCTTCTTTATCTAAAAAACAATAATTATGTTGTTTCTGTATGAATGTGTGTATGTCGTGTATATGTGTATGTATATATTACCTACTGGCAGTTGCCAGTAAGTAGTTGTAGTTAGCACCAACTTTCTATAGGAAAAGCGTTTTTTGGTTTGCTTATAACTTTGGCACTGTTTAATGAATCTAAACAAAAAAAAATTAAAAAGTGCCCTCATGTGTCCAGTTGTGTGTGGAAAGTTTCGGGATGATCCGTCAAGAGGGGACTGTGGAAAGGGGTTAGGAAATGTGCATTTCCAATGTTATTTCCCATAGAGATTTTAGACACGACTACAGCCTGAACAACTGAACAAAATTATACCAAATTTAGCAGAAAGCTAGATCTTGGTCCAGAAAGATCTATTTTTATTATTTGGTATAAACCCCCTAAGTAGTGTTGAAGCTATTAAAGGGAAAATAAATGTGTATATTTAGGGACGCAGATCCATCACAGCGGATTCCCTGGAATCACACGCCAGTAGCAATGCAATGATTGGCTGACTGCAACCTGAGTATAAAGTTGTGGCTGCCATTTTAGACATCGGGTAACTGTCCCGGGGTATACAAATTCACATGAAATGTCATAGAAGGGGTCAGGGTGGATGTACCCTGACCCCAGGGATGTAATATAGGTGTCTGAGAGGGACCAATGTTTGACAAGAAATTGTCTTAAAACTATTTTGTTTCCACGTGTGCGGATCCGCGTAGGCATCAAGCATTGCCCCAGTGTAAATCAGTGATGGATCTGCAAATTCAGCCGTAATTTAAATAAAAACACACACAAACACATACACTCACAGACCCACACACAAACCCACTCACAGACCCACACTGACACTCACTGACCCACACTGACACACCCACTCACAGACCCCCTCAGACATTCACACACACCCCCACACACCCACACAGATGAGTTACTCAAAAATCCCGTCACAGACCCACTCTGACACTCACATGAAACAACCAAGAATCATGGAAAAATGGGATCGATGTATCAAATTGCAATGCTGGTGAGCCAGCGATGATGGAGGCACTAGAGGTATGCAGCAACATGGTGGTGCTGCTGAGGAGGTGAGGAGCCCGCAGCTTAGTGAGAGAAAAAAAATGGTGAACCAGGTTGGGCGAGGGGGGTGGAGGAACTCACCTTATTTGCGGCAACTTCGAAGGGGCTACATTAGGTGCCCCCTCAGAGGGAAGTAAGGGTTGGTGCAACCGCGGAAGCGGTGCCAAGTGTGGGTGATGCTTGCTGTGGCCCAGCGCTCCTGCGTTTAGCTGCATTACCGATTTTTCTGCAAATAAAGAGCAAATCCAGCGTGGAGAAGTCACATTTTAAAGATACTGATTTACCACCAGTGGGCACGCAAGGGGCGCCACCCCTGAGACAGCGTAATCAACCATGACCCCTCCAGGCATATGTGGGCAAATGAAGCGGCTCGCACCGCAGTAAACATTTGGGAGAGGGTGTGCTCCAGCCAAAACTAGACTGGCTAAAATTGCTAAAGCCCGCCAGAATCTATCAATAGGGGGTAGCTTTAAAGCTACAGAAGTGGAGAACCATGAGCATGGGTTAAAGCACCAACCAGGATCATCAAGGGACAGCAGTCCAAATACTAGCACTAATCGCTCTGCAAGGCTACACACTGAAACAGTATGTCCATAAAGTACCAAAGAAGGGTCCACACACAATCCGCAAGAGAGCTGTAGAGTTGTAAACACCTCAGATCAGCTTTTCCCAACCTGCAATAAATTCCCATCAGAGGAAAGGCTTTCCCAACATTGGGGAGCTCACCAGGGCAGCAAGACATAGCCTTTCCTGTGATTTTTACCCCTGCACAAGAAATAATGAACACCGGGGAAAGGCCTTTATACCTCCTATTCAGTCCCAAAGTTCTTGGAAGAGGCAAAGGCATCTGTGCGACAAAGGCATTGGAGGATAAGATACAGCAAATGCTGCATTTAGTCTCATACTGCACAATGCACGTCAGAGCATCTTGGGGAGGTCAATGCGCAAAATGTGCTGGAAAGTCGGGCAGTAGCGGCTACCCAGCTTGCATTCCTAGCTCTGGGATATCCCACACTAGTGACTTCTTAATGTCAATAACACCAGCAATACTAGTAAATGGTGCCCAGATGGGGGTTATGCCCCGAACAGATTTTGGATGAGCTGAGAGCAATGAGAAATGCCCCCGACAAAGCACGCTGTCAAGTTCAGCTCCAGCTGAGGTACATGAATGCCAGTCTTCTTCAAAACAATCCCAGGCCAATGCAAGCAGAACAGCATATCTCTGATTTGGAAGATTCTCAAAGAAAATCTGAACTCTGCACAGCAAAAGCCATGGAATGAAATGGAGAACAGATCTCGATGCTTGAACTTACATTTTGTTTGGATCCCAGAAGGACAAGAGACCGGCTAAAACCCAATAAAATTAATTTCTGACTTGGTTCAGAAATATGTGCACCCAAAAACCCAAGCCAAGTCGTAGGATTTCTTGATCATAAGGGCCCACCGAGTCCCCTTTTCATAGTCATCGAATTCTAGATATCCTCGTGCATTTTTGGTGAATTTTGGTGACTTTCGTTTATAAAAAGAAGAATGCTATCAAAGGCTATAACATCGAAAGGATTTCATACTGTAGACAAGGGCCGTTTTAATATTTTTTCAAATCCGTCTGCGGCAGCAGCTCATCACCGACATGAATTCAAATCCATAATCGAACCTTTTAGGAAATAAGGCATTCAAGTTACTTTGGTACAACAGTCCAAGCGGAAATAGTTTTTAGACTGTCAGTTTCATATACTGGGCTCAGGGAAACAATCCTATGAACTCCTACAGCAGCAACATGGAAAGTAGCGTTCAAAAAGAGGGGTGGCTCTGATCCTCAACTAGTATTGAACATGTGTTTGCAGGGAAGCAAAGATGTATGGAATCCTCTGCTAGTCCATCGTTAAGCATTTATCACTAAAGTGGTGGCTAGCTCTGGAAGACAATTTTTGGGTGCCATTTCAAGGCATTTATTTCAGGGGAGGGTGATGGCAGGTGGGTGCGGCTTTCAGGGGTATTCTGTGTTTGGGAGGGAAGGGGTGGGCTAGGGAAAGTGACATTAGGGGAGATGGGTATGGGGTGTGTGGTGGAGTGTAAGGTGTATACAAAAAAGAAATGCAGTACTGTCAGTAGATTATGCTGGCGCTCAAGAAGGGGTAGGGGCAAAGTTAATATATCCTGACTGGTAAACAGTTAAGAATACTCTCATGAAACCTAATGGTTTTAATATTAGAGTTACATTTCAGGCAATGCTCGCCAGGTTTAAATTACTGCAAGTAAATATAATTCTTCTTCAAGAGACGGATTTCAATAATGGAGCCCCCCTCTGAGAGTTCCTGGTTTTATTCAACATGCCTTTTATGCCTCTTCTAGTGTAGCAATTAGAGGGTTGGTTATACTTATTGGTAAAGAAGGGCAATGCAAGGTTCATAAGGCACATAAAGATCTCAGAGCGAGGTGGATTTGGGTGCAAATGAGGATTTTTAACCAGGTGTTCAACTTTGTAAGTGTCTATGGCTATATCAAGGATTTGCCTCCAACCCTTGACTTTTTATACAGCTTTGCAAAAGAGGAGTCAGGTTTTCTTATCTTCGGGGGTGGTTTTAATATTTTTCCAAATACAGCCTTGGGGCTTAATTATGACCACCACACCGGCGGTCCGATTGCCCTATTGCTAGATGAGTGGCCGGACTGTCATGTGACCGCCGCAACTGCCAGTGTTCAGAGATCCCTGGCGGTTTTGCGGTGGTCTTGAGGCTGCACTTGGCTGTCCTAACAGTGTGGCTGAATATTTTCCTTTCGATATAATGGGTTAGCATTTCTTGGATGAAATGTAATGCATTAACATGCAGATGATGCAGTAAACTGCTGTGGTTTACTATCCTTGAGGTGGTGTATTAGTGTTCTAAAAATATAGTACAGTGTGATTGGGGTAGTACCCCGAAGTTGAAGCTCAGTGGTGCAGGTTGGTGTTCATAGAAGAAAGTCTTAAAACTTATATGAGGCAGAGGGGTGTGGCTTGACGCGCAACGGAGATGGCTGCTTTCTTGAGCTCCGTGACACTGCCAGTGCAGACGCTCATTTGCTATGCACTACGTGTGATTTTTAATCGCCCATCAGCTCCGGAGAGCGGCGGAACAGCTAAGGGATGTAAGGGAGTGTTTTGTTTCCTCGTATCTCTCAATCTGAGGCTGCGACACGAAAAAGAGCTGTGTCGCAATATTTCTCAAAATGGCGGCCGTCGGTGTAATTCTTCACACAACGCGACGTATGGAAGCTGAATTTCTTTATTAAAGCTCCTAACTGTTAAATTGATGCTGCCTATGGTACTGTGCTATATTATTTTTGCTTGACACATTGCTGTGTTCATAAATATAGGGGCATGGCTTGACGCACAGCGGAGATGGCTGCATGCTCTTGGGCTCCATGACTCTGCCTGTTCGGACGCTCAATTGCTATGCGCTACGGGTGATTTTTAATCGCCCTTCAGCCCCGGTGAGCGGCGGAACAGTTAAGGAATGTCAGGGAGTGTTTTGTTTCCTTGTGTCACCTAATTTGAGGCTGTGACATGAAAAAGAGCTGTGTCGCGATGTTTTCCAAAATGGCGGCCGTCAGTGCAATTTTCGACACAACAGGACATATGGATGCTGAGTTTCATTATTAAAGCTACAAAATGTTAATTTGATGATTCCTAAGGTACTGTACTGCATTATCTTTGCTTGACACAGCACTGTGTTCATAGATATCAAGTATTGCGTAAGGCTGCTTTCTCTTCATAATTGGAGGCTTCAAAATGGCGTTAGCTGACTGAAACTTCATGTCATACTTAGCTCTTCAATAGAATATCTATAATCTGGTATTGAGCCTGGTTGTAGTGCTGGTTATTCATTCCATGTGACGTAATGCGGCCATTATAGTATTTCGCTTTGGTGCTCCCTATTGATTTGTCGTCACGGCAGAAAGAATTTGGCTGGCTGCTGGAGAGTATATTCTTCACTCTGACCTTTAAGAACAGACATCGCCTTACCTGCTCCGTCTAACCATACTAAGGCTATCTAGTTGCGGTTGTTACTATCTTATCGAATGGCGGAATGGGTGTTAATACCAAGGACAGAGTCTCTAAGGGGAATTTAAAATGATCCAAACAGACCTGACCTACTCCGGAATCACCAGCTAAGGGTAGTCTTGAGTCTGCCTCAATTTTGGAAGCAATTTTACTTAAGCTCAATACTGTTCATAATATTGCACAAAGTACCAAAATGAATACTGACGTGCTTCAGGTAGAGATGGCTGCAATTCGTAATGATCTTAAAACTCTTTCCCTACGTGTTTCTAATGCGGAAATGACAAGTAGTGTGGAAGACTAAACAAATAAACAAGCGAAGCACATCCAAAATTTGGAGCATTCCATTACTTCACTAAGGAGGGATCTAACAGAACAGGAAGATCAGAATCGAAGAAGTAATCTTTGTATTTTGGGATAAGCGGAGGATTGTGAGAAGTCTGCTCCTTCAATTATTGATTACTTGCTTACTTGCATCCCAAATGCCCTGAATATTTCTTTCAATAAAGACTTTGAGATAGAGCGTGCTCACAGGGTCCCAACCTTTAAACCAAGAATAATGTCTTCTCCAGGTCCCCCGATCTTTAAACCTTTCCGCCATCAGCATACAGATCAAATTCTGGCACAAATGAGCAAGATTAAGTCAATACAATGGAAAGGTCACAGAATATCCATTTCACAAGATTTTGCCAGAGACACGGTAACTTGTCGCAAAGGCTTCACGAATCTACACAAGAGGCTCACTGATATGAATATTCCATTCTCTTTTTCTAGTCCCTCAAGATTCTGAATCACTTTGAAAAGATCATCCACAGATTTTTTATGAACCTTCAGATCTTTCAACATTCTTGGATAATCAGTTTGAATTGCAGATGGACTCCGATTCTCTTACTGGTACTTCTTGCCTCTAATGATTTGTATTTATTGACCTGTTCTGTTCCTAATGTTTTTTCATTTATCTAATACATACACTGGTTCTTTTTTATGTTTTGCCCACAACCTTTGTAGTTGTTGATGAATTTCGATCTCATTCTACAATTGGTGATGTTTACACTGATGTTTCGCTCATTCTAGATTAGTCACTTTCTATTAATTGTCATTCTTTTTTTTATAGGACTATGCAATCCTCTGTACTGTATTTAGTTTCTACTTGGGGTCACATTATACAGAATTAAACTAGGGATGTGACCCCAAGTAGAAACTAAATACAGTACAGAGGATTGCATAGTCCTATAAAAAAAAGAATGACAATTAATAGAAAGTGACTAATCTAGGGGGAACAAACCAGCCATTTACCTGCTTCAGAATCGCCACCGGGACCACGCTGACGCCGCCAAGAGCCCAGGGAGCGCGTAAACACCAGCGCTAGTGCCAGGAAGCCTTGCACCTCGCGTCGCCGCCCCGGGGACTACAACTCCCGGCAGACCAAGCGGCGGCGCAGCGACCTGACGCCGCGACTGCGCCAGGAGGCGCTTACAAATTGGAAAGGAGGTCGGCGGAGCAGGGGGGAACAAACCAGCCATTTACCTGCTTCAGAATCGCCACCGGGACCACGCTGACGCCGCCAAGAGCCCAGGGAGCGCGTAAACACCAGCGCTAGTGCCAGGAAGCCTTGCACCTCGCGTCGCCGCCCCGGGGACTACAACTCCCGGCAGACCAAGCGGCGGCGCAGCGACCTGACGCCGCGACTGCGCCAGGAGGCGCTTACAAATTGGAAAGGAGGTCGGCGGAGCAGGGGGGAACAAACCAGCCATTTACCTGCTTCAGAATCGCCACCGGGACCACGCTGACGCCGCCAAGAGCCCAGGGAGCGCGTAAACACCAGCGCTAGTGCCAGGAAGCCTTGCACCTCGCGTCGCCGCCCCGGGGACTACAACTCCCGGCAGACCAAGCGGCGGCGCAGCGACCTGACGCCGCGACTGCGCCAGGAGGCGCTTACAAATTGGAAAGGAGGTCGGCGGAGCAGGGGGGAACAAACCAGCCATTTACCTGCTTCAGAATCGCCACCGGGACCACGCTGACGCCGCCAAGAGCCCAGGGAGCGCGTAAACACCAGCGCTAGTGCCAGGAAGCCTTGCACCTCGCGTCGCCGCCCCGGGGACTACAACTCCCGGCAGACCAAGCGGCGGCGCAGCGACCTGACGCCGCGACTGCGCCAGGAGGCGCTTACAAATTGGAAAGGAGGTCCGCCTCGCGGGACGCGGGCGGGACGCGCCGGGCTAAGCCCGGGCAAAGGGCGGGCCGTCTGTGGCCGTCCGGGGCAGGAGGAGGCAGGGCGGGGCCATCCCCCTGACACCGGACATCAGAGCTCCTGCCGCTTTACAGGTACTGCTGTTGTACGATATATTTTTTGCCTGTGCCCCTTGTCCACTGTTGTGGTGTTGTGCAGTAGAGACGGACTTGTGGCTATTGTCCGGACCCTGTAGCGGGGACTGCTAATTCCATGATGTCAGGTCCCAAGAAAAATAAGGTAGTCTCGGGGGCGGGCTCAATGAACAATTTTCTAGTGAAGAGGGTATCCAAGATTAACGAGGATAGAAGAGCCTCTTTGGGTAAAATAGTCGATACGGAACATGCCCCCTCTCCAGCAATAACCGCTACATTGGAGGACTTCTCAGATGGCGATAGAATCACAAACTGTTTTCCACAAGATCATAACGTTATTGAACTTACTTGTAACACAGTAGCGTCTATTGCCCAGTTGCAGGATAACGATGCAATGGTCTCTATACTTAATGACACGTTACGCCCTGACTCCGAGGAAGACTCAGAAACAGTGGAAGAAACTAGGGGCAAGAGACCAGTTAGATCATGCAGAAGGCTTCAAAGTAAGAGGGGGGGGTAAGACCACCCAGAGGAGAAGGGTGGAAACTCATCGGCCAGATAGACATAGTTCTCCCAAAACCAACTTAAATGTAGAGCCTATGAAGGATCCCAAGATTGCTTTGAGCCAAGATCAGTTTGATCTGTTAATCGAGCGTATTGAGGCTGCGGTAGATCTAAAAGTGAAAGCTCGTATCGACTGTCTTACAGCCAAACTGGACACCGCTAATGCGGAAATTAAAAGACTTGGAGATTTACTGGATAGACAACTGGTTAAATCTTCTCAGGCGAATCCCTTACCCTCCCATAACAGTTTAGCTAACCTCGAGGTGAGGGGATGTAGTGTCTCAAAAACTCCCAACTCTTCATCTATGACTCGTCCTGTTGTTACTTCAGGCCATAATCTTACTGTCCCCGTAGTATTTCATCCCCCATCAACAGTTGTGGATCCCGATCAGGCGAGGGGTTTGCAGAGACCTGGCAATAACTTTAATGCTGTACAAAGTAGACGCGCCAATACTATTAATTTGCCCCCGGAATGCGCTCCATACGTCATCGTACTTGCAGACGTCCCACTACTCGACCCAGGCAACTTAGAACCGCAAGTGGAAGCGCATGAATCC
This sequence comes from Triturus cristatus, assembly GCF_964204655.1. Classification (NCBI taxonomy): domain Eukaryota; kingdom Metazoa; phylum Chordata; class Amphibia; order Caudata; family Salamandridae; genus Triturus; species Triturus cristatus. The sequence continues at coordinate 468,880,008 of NC_140588.1, read as the reverse complement.
CTTAAAAACAAAGTGGTGGCCTGGTTAGGCGCTAAATGCGATTTTCCGCCCAAATTTGCTGGAGATATAATCACGACAAGGAGAGTGAACTGGATTGGCCCATCAAGGAAATCTTGTAGAGGGGACTGCGTGGTTGTAAATTTCAAGTACCCACAACACGTGGCCACTGTCCTCCTGCGGGCAGCATCTTTGCTGGAGGAGAGCAACAGCATCCGTGTGCGCCCATTGGGGTATTTTTACAATAAGGCCAATTTTCCCTCCGCGTCGAGACCAAGACTTTATCCATTTACTCCGGTGGGGTCAATTCGGGCGCAGCAACCTTCTTTGCAGTGCCGTGAAATTGCCAGCTCATGGGGTCCCCCCATCTCAACACATAACAGGTTTGATGTGCTCTCAGGTCTCGACCTCTGTGATTGACGGGAAGAGGGAGAGGGTACAGAGGTCGCTGCGGTTGCGGCCCGTACATCTACGGTCCACGTACCCTCTTCTGTGGTGGTCGAGAACAATTTACCTGAGATTGATGCTAGTGACTTTGGGGGATCAGTTAGGCTGTTATCATGGAACATTGCTGGTTTGCGGGCTAAGAAGGGAGACCCCAGCTGGGTAAGCTTTGTTAAGAGTTATGATGTCATTGCCTTGCAAGAGACTTGGGATTTGGAATGTGACTACTGGATAGATGGCTTTACATCTTTTTTTGTCCCTGCCTTGCCTTCCCCAGCTGGTCGGAACAAAGGCGGCCTTATGATGTTGGTCTCAGTGAACATAAGAGGCAAACTGATTATGTTAGATTGTGCCTCCAAAAATTTTATTTTCCTGGAGTTAACCGTTGAGGATGGTGGTAAATTGTTGTTGGTTAACTGTTACAATGCTCCCAATAGTAATCCAGAATCCTCGCATTTTAACTGGTTATTAGATTTTTTAACCCTCTATGGAGACAAGCAATCCACTTTGTTTCGGATCATTTTAATGGGTGATTTTAATGTTCATTTGTGTTCAAAATGTGTTATGGTTGATATGGAGGGCCCAGGCAGTGTGTCACCTCCCCATTTAGAACACACACTGAATGGTCGAGCACTTGAAAAAGTATTGCTGCTGAACGAGTTATTTGAATCTGAATTTTCGGATATTACCACACGGGTTGCCACTTATACGGGCAGGGCTAGCGACTCGATTATTGATTTTATTTTTATTTCGAGATTTTTTCTTAATTATGTGATTACTTATAATGCTATTGATATGCCCATGAGTGATCACAACCCTGTCGGACTGGTGCTAACAAACAGTGCCTTACTGTCAAAATTGGATGTCCTCCAGCAGACTATTTTGCCTTTTAAAGTAAAGGATCAGGGGAGAAGACTCAAATGGGAGGCGGTTGTACCAGAAAATTTTTTTGTGACTCTATCTAATTCGGTTGCAGATGAGTTACGGGTGTGTGCTACTCCTCTAGCCGGGCACAATGATGTTATATCTTCATTTGAAGGTATTTGCAGGTTTGTGTCTAGCAGTCTTCTAGCCAAAGGGCAGGGGGACAAACTATATCAGGCAAAAGGCTGGTTTGATAAAAACTGTAGTAAAGCCCATAACCGCCTCAAAAAAGCCCTTAGTGCGCGCCCAAGGAATAAGGAGCTTGTGGCACGACTGAGGAAGGATTACAATACGGTCATTTCTCTACGTAAAAAAGAATTAAAAAGTAAAGCTTGGGAGGACCTAAGGGATAAAGCTACCCTAAAAAATAGTGCTGAATTCTGGACAATAATAAATTCTCCATTTCTCACAGGCGCCCAAAACTCAGTACAGGAATTAAACATCTCAGAAGTTGAGTGGCTGTCTTACTTTGAAAAAATATATGACAGCCACAGAGAGTTGGACCCTTTTATAATCCCCGTAACTGATAGTCCAATGGAACCTGTGAGTTTTGAAACTTGTGAGGTACTTAGAGCCATAGAGGAAACAGCTGGGCGTAAGGCACCTGGTCCAGATGGAGTACCTGCAGATATGTACAGGGCAAATCCACTGTTTTGGGCTAATATCTTAACTAGAGTTTTTAACGCTGCCGCAATAGTGGGTTTCCCTGAGTCCTGGTCCCTCGCAACAATCATCCCTATTTTTAAAAAAGGGCAGAGAGGAGATCCAAAATGTTATCGACCCATATCGCTCCTGGACTCCTCGGTCAAAATTTTAGGCAAGGTTGTCCTGGCGAGGATCTCCGCGTGGGCCAGGGGAAATAACATCTTATCTGAGGCTCAATTTGGCTTTAGGTCAGGGAGGAGTACTGAGGACCAATGCCTCAACCTCCACCTTATATTGTCCAAATATACTAAAGCAAAGGGGGGCAGCTTATTTATGGGTTTTATGGATCTGTCCACAGCTTTTGATCTTGTTAATAGATCAAAACTGTGGGCAATGTTGCTGGAGATGGGCCTAGATAGCTCCCTGGTGCACTTTCTAGCGGAGCTTCACAAAGATCTGAGGGCCCGCATAAGAATGACCACCGATGGAAAGTGCACCGAGTGCTTTAGATCCACCAGAGGGGTCCGCCAGGGGTGTATCCTGGCTCCAATGTTGTTTACGCTCTATGTAAACTCTTTGGAGGGTTACCTAACGTCTGCCACAAAAGATTTCCCGTGCATGGGGGGTGCACCAATCCCGGTGCTCCTCTACGCCGATGACGCGGTACTCATAGCTAGGACCCCAGTTGCCCTACAAAAGTTATTAGATGCCTTTTGTAATTTTATGAGTAGTCTCGATCTGGTGATTAATAAAAGTAAATCGCATACCATGTCTGTCGGTCGTGGCATGCGTAAAGACAAATCTTTTTTCTGTGACGGAGAGGTGATCACTAGTGTTAAGGTCTTCACCTATCTGGGTGTGATCTTTGATCAGAGGGGATCTTGGACACCGCAGGTAATATCCAAAATTAATGCGGTAAGAAGTTCGTACGGTGCCATTTTGGGTTTTGCGAAAAGATTGGGGGGGAAACCTATGGAGGCCATTATGGCCATCTATAAAGCCAAGACAATTGCTATTGCTAGATATGGTGCAGCGATCTGGGGTTACGTTAACGTCATTGATATCCAGACAGAGGAAAATAAATTTTTTCGCACATTGCTGGGGTTACCCCAGTCTACTGCTACCTTCTCAGTACATTTAGAGCTGGGAATGGGTTACATCTTAGACATTTTAAATCTAGCTCCACTTTTGATGTGGATAAAGCTTTGGCTAAACCCAAACCTTAGCCTAAATCACCGGATCATCAAAGATTGCCTCCAACTTGACCACAGTAGGGATATTCAGTGGCTGTCATATATCGAAACTATGACAGCTCTTTTGGGTCGCCCTGAAATTTTTAGTTGCCCTGAAGCCCTGTGTAGAGCTGACTTAGAGTGGGTGAAAATTAATTTTCTGAGAATTCGCATGGCTGAGCGTGAAGCAAGCGATTTATGCAAAACCTCTGTGAGGGCTCACGTTCTGATATCCCCGTCTTGTGAGCTGGCCCCCTATTTAATCATGGTAACTAATCCATTCCATAGATGGCTTCTGTCGAAATTTCGGTTCAACCAAATTTATACAGTGCTGTGGGATGTGAAAAACTGGTGCAAGCTGGAGGAATCGGCCCCATGCAAATGTGATGGTTTCTCCATTCAGGATAATGCCCACTTTTTGTTTTTTTGTTCCTTCTATCATGAACCGCGTTCAAAATACCTAAAATCTATTCTGAAGGACTTGGGTTTTATCCAGTATAAGCCTGCACTGCTTTTTTTACAAATGTTGCTCTCTCCTCTTATTATGTATTGCACTGCTAGTTTTTTAGCCGCATCTGTGCGATGCAAGAGAACAAGGCTTAGTTTGGAAGAACAATAGGAATTTGGACTTAGCAATATCGCCCAGTCAAGTGCTTTTTAATCTATTTTATGTACTTATCGCCCTTTTAATCTGCTTTTTAACCTATAAACTGTTTAATATTGTATTAATTCTATCAATTGTTTTATAGATGAACTTTTGATATTTGCTGTAGTATGCTTTTATGATTTTAATTAATCGAATAAAGTGGAATTTGACTGACTAATCTAGAATGAGCGAAACATCAGTGTAAACATCACCAATTGTAGAATGAGATCGAAATTCATCAACAACTACAAAGGTTGTGGGCAAAACATAAAAAAGAACCAGTGTATGTATTAGATAAATGAAAAAACATTAGGAACAGAACAGGTCAATAAATACAAATCATTAGAGGCAAGAAGTACCAGTAAGAGAATCGGAGTCCATCTGCAATTCAAATTGATTATCCAAGAATGTTGAAAGATCTGAAGGTTCATATAAAATCTGTGGATTCTGTATAATGCTGGTTGACCTAATTGATATGGTTCTTTGCAGGTATATTGTTATAGTAGAATTACTGTATGTATGTACTTATTCTTCTACTCATTTTTATTTTCCTTTTTTCTAATTCCTTTGCTGTAGGTAGGTATTTGTTCCTTTATTCTATTTGTTATGCAACTTTTTATTCTACACTTTACTCAACCTCTTCTCTGTTCAGTGTTCTTTTTTAGGCTGTAATCTATATACATGGGATATATTATTTCTTGGCATCTTTGATCACCAATGATATGACGGTTGTTCAATTGTTTTATGCTATTGTTATGATGTTTAATTTATGAAATGGCATCTTATGATAGACACACTATTTTATTCTCTTATAGTATTTGCTCTAACTGAATGGTATTGTTAATGATATTTTTTATTTTACAACTTTACAGTTGGTAATTTATGCTATATATAATGTGTACCTCTTTAGATCTTATTTGAATGAACTTTATAGATGGATTTGTAATAGTAGGTTGGTATTAATGTGCTATTACTGTCTTGTTTGATTTACCTATGGATACAGGACTATGCAATTCTCTGTATTGTATTTAGCTCTATTGGGGATTACTTCTCTATAGAATCTGTATGATTGTATGTTTCCATTTATTTTTTGACTCATCATTACTTTTTCCTTTCTCTAATCCCTTTGATATAGGTAAGTATTATATTCTTTTCTCTACTCTACACTTTACTATATTTCCTATCATTGATCACCATTGGAATGATAAATTATGTGGCTGTTTTATATTATTATATGTACCAACTTGGAAATTATTTGCTCATTTTTCGATTTAGCTTTTTAAGTATGTCCAACCTGAAGTTATATGCTGTTAAAGTATGATGGTTTGCTTATGAAATGTCATCTTATGTTCGATACTCTACTTTCATTTAATACTTATCTAATACTTGCTCTAATTGTATGAGATTTTTTTAAATATTTTTATTCCACAAATTTACAGTTGGATATTTATTCTATATATTGTGTGTACCCTATAGATCTTAGTTATATGAACTTTATGGACGGGTCTATAACAGTTTAATCTGATATTTATCTGCTATTATAGTCTTGATTTATTTGCTTATGACATGTTATCTTTTTTCAAATATGTTCAAGTATATTATATTTATTTAACCTTATATTATTTATTGTTTCTAGCAAAAGATATAGGCAATATAGTATACATCTGAGAATGCAATACTAGTTTTGCCGCTCTGCGGTTTATTTATCTTTGAGCTGTCTACACCGATGTTGATAGCCTCTGCTGTTGCTCCTCCATGGCGGGGTCGAACTTTGTTGTTGCTCTGTTTTTTCTTGGAGTACATCTGTTTTTTCATTTCTTCTTCCTATTCTTCATTCCTTTCTATTTTCTCCACCTTAATTTTGGGATATCTGCTTCATTTTATTTTGGGACACATGCTTCATATCCTTTGGTTTTTAATTATATTTTGACTGCCCTTGTACTCTTTTATTAGATGCATTCACTCTTATTGTTCCATGCATATCTATGTCTGGCTTAAATGTAGTTTCCCTTAATGTTAGGGGTTTGAATCGCCCTGTTAGGAGGGCCAAGATTTTAGACTATTGTAAGAGTTTATCTGGTGATGTGGTCCTACTTCAAGAGACTAAGATAGGTTTTAAAGAGGCTCTTCTTATGAGGAACGATTGGGAACTCGGTTACATGTTCTAAGGCTTCTGGGAAGAGGGATGGGGTTATTACCCTTGTTTCTAAAAGTTCTGGTTTGTCTATAGTCACAGCTGAACATGATATCAGTGGCAGATGGTTACTTACTCGTCTGACTAATGGTTCGGATGATCTATATATTATGAATTCATATGCCCCAAACATAGATGATCCACTTTTCTGGCAAACTATAAATAAAAAATTCACTGACATTCCACAGAATGCAAGAACAATAGTTGGAGGGGATTTTAATCTCCCCCTTGATCCTATTTTGGATAGACACTCTGCCTTTAAATTTCGACCTCCTAGGGCGCACAAACATATCATTAATATGTGCTTGTGTCACCATCTCTGTTGATGCATGGAGATTACATTATTTTATGGGTAGTGATTTCACGTTTTTCTCCTCTCCACATTCTAGTTTCTCTCGTATTGATTATCTTTTGGTTGACGCCTCTCTTTTAAAACATACTATAAATGTTATGATTCATCCAAAAGTTGTTTCTGACCATGTGGCAGTCTCTTTAACCATCCTTAATCTCATGGATACTAGAGATTCTCGCAGTTGGCGTCTTAATAGAGAAATCTTGGAAGATCATGATGAAGTTAAAGAACTTACTAATGAGATTGATCATTTCTTCAAAGATAATTAATCCTCGGTGAACTCTCCAATAGTATTGTGGATGCATTTAAATGTACTATACGGGGTCACATTATTAAAAAAATGGCCAAAAGGAACAATGACATTAGAAAGTCTTTTCAGTCTTTGGGGGATAACATTAAACACAAAGAGGAGTTACATAGACACTTTAACGACAAATTACTCCTGCAGAATTTAAAACATTTGAAATATTCTTTTAACTCCATAGTCACTAAAAGAGCTTATATTGGAGTGCATGCTCAAAAATCCCGTAATTTATTGCTACGGAATAGGACTGGTAAGTTGTTGGCCGCCACTCTAAAATATCAGAATACCAATACCAATGCTACTCCTATTACTGATGAAAACGGATCGAAGAAGTTTCAGACCCAAGAAATTCCAGGGGTCTTTCGGGAATTCTATGAAACTCTATATACACCCCGGGATCAGTGTACCTGCCAACAGTTTCTTAATTTGATCCCTAATAATACTATTTTGCATGCTGACATGACTGAACTGGGGAAACCAATTGATACGGATGAGATTATTCAGGCTATTAAAGCTACACATTCGGGGAAAGCTCCTGGACCGGATGGGTTTCATACTGCCTGCTATAAAACATTCACTCCTTAAATAGTCAAATATTTTAAGAAGATGTTTTATATTTATGTTCTTTCTGGCAAGGTTTCAGGCTTGGCTGCTGATGCAACTATTGTAGTCATACCATCCTAAAAGCTTTCATCTAATTTCAATATTGAACATGGAAGCTAAAATCTTCCCCAAAATCTTAGCTAGACGCTTAGAAGGTCATATTCCCAATCTTATCCATGATTCTTAAACAGGTTTTGTTAAGGGTAGACTTACCAGAGACAATATTCAGACTTTCTGTCACATTTTAGAAAAAGCAAAACTTTCCTCATTGCCATCGGTAGCTATCGCCCTTGACGCCGAAAAGGCTTTTGACAAAGTTGCTTGGCCTTTTCTACAAGCAGTATTAGAATCCCATAACCTTGGTGATTCCTTTATTAATATGGTTATGGCTCTCTATGCGCAACCAAAAGCTAATATCGGGGTTAATGGCGCTACGTTTTCTTTTTTAAATCTTTGCCAAGGCATCAGACAAGAGTGCCCTCTCTCACCCCTCCTTTTTCTCCTATCCATCGACCCACTTCTTCGTCTACTTAATCTGAACCCGGGTATTAAGGGTTTTCATTTTGGATTTGACTCACTTAAAACAGCCGCTTACGCTGATGACGTCCTTATTTTTTCAGTGGATATTGTAGCAGGGATCCCCATTATCTCTAATATCATTAGTGATTTTACGGTCGTCTCTTGGTACACTCTTAACAAAGAAAAAACGAAATTGTTCCCCCCTAAATTCTCTCTGTTTTCCTTCTCAAATGGGTGATTCAGGTTTCAAATGGCAATTGACTCATACTAAATATCTAGGGATCTGGTTATGTAAAGATCTTTTCAAATACCATCACTCATAATGAATCCAACATCATATCTAAGGTTAAGGATCTTTTGTCTTACTGGTCTCCCAAATATATTTCCTGGTGGGGCAGATTGCAATCACTTAATATGATAACGTTAATCATCAATTTGTGATCCTCCATGCTACCTATAAAGCTTTTCTCTGCCTTCTTTCATGAGATTGATTTACTCTCATGCTAGAAGCTAGAGTTGCTTACAAAAACCTTAGGAAGCCTGATGTCATGGGTGGTTGTAATTTTACGGATTAGAATCTATTTCAAATTGCCTTTCTAGCGTCTCAAGGTGCACTTTGATTCTTACCGGATTCCCAACAAATACCTCCCTGGATTTATATTGAACAATAGTTATGCACGCCTTTTTCCACTCCTTGCTTTCTCACAGCCTCCAAACTTGTTTTAGCTCATTCTCAATGTACTATATCAGACACGGTTAGTGCATTGAAATATCTTGATAAGAAAGTATCCAAACCTATTCATAAATCAAGATGGTCCTCTTTATGATTCAATCCTAAACCTCTTACTGGTATTGATCCTAGAACGCCTTCTTCGTGGGCTGCCAAAGGTATCAGACTGGTGAAAGACCTCTATAATACTAATCATCCTCTTCCTTTTTCTTTCTCAGCCAGGACATATAATCTCAGCAACATAGATTTTTATTCTTTTTTTACACTAAAGGTTAAACTTTCTAAAATACCCCTCTCTACAGATCTGGCTATTGTCTCACTTCTGTCTATGTGGATACATTTAGGTCATACTGCTTCTAAAATGTATAAATTCTTATCCGCTCCACTGCCTTCACATTCTACAATTACTTGTGTTAAATGGTCTCATCATTTTGAAGACAACATTTTTAAACATATTTCACAAGACACCTGGCAATTGATTGGGAAATTATCCCTACGTAATAAAATTGCTTCTTCACTAATCCAATCTAAATTCTTTACATGAAATCTCCAACATTCCGTTTACATAAATTGAAATTACGAGATAGTGATCTTTGTTGGAATTGTAACTTAGTACCAGGCACCCATAAACATATGTTTTTTAATGTACGTTATAAATTCTTTTTGGGACCTGATACAGAAACATTTATCACTAATTTTTAATACATCTGTAAGTCTCTCTTAACCTATGATTTTGCTAGGTCCATGGACTACAGTTATTCCTTTACCTCTTGACAATACGGATTTGGAGGTCTTAGATTTACTTTTATCCATTGCTGTTAAAATTATACTCACAGAATGGAAATCTTTTCATCTCCTGTCTTGGCATACCTGGTCGGGATGGGTTTTATATCTCTGTGGAGCTCATACTTTTGTTGAAAAGAAGCATGACTCCCCTTCAATTTCTAGTGATGTTTGGTGGTCTCTGGATAACGATGTGAATTTGTCCTCTCAGGAGTTGGTAGCTCAATATTCCTTTGATTCCATTTCTTAATTTATTTTCTTACTAATGTAGCAGATGTCCCTTCCCACCGTTTTTATCCTTCTGCCTTTTCTCTAGTACTTTCTTCTTTTTCTTTTCCCTTTTTTCACCTCTTTTCCCCTCGTTGATTCATCTTATCTATTAAGCAATACAACTAACATATGTCTATGTTGCGATATATGTAGTTGCCTCACCTGTTCCATACTTCTGGTATTTATACTTAATATTTGATGAATTTATAGTATTTATTATTTGTCATGATATGTAATTGACCATTTTTAGTAAATAATCATAATTTTGCAATCCCTTTTATCCTAGTCCAGTGGTTCTTGGTTATGAAATCCTTTTTTAAATTCTTTGTTACTATTTATTATATATTTGATTCTGAATTGCCGTATTGCTATTGTATTACAAATGTATTTCTTTTTTAAATAAGCAATACAGATATTTGAACTTAAAAAAAACAATTTATGAGGCAGTGCGGTGTGATAGGTGTGTCCCTTGGAAGAGATGCAGTGTTCCGGATGTCTCTGGGATGCAGACTCTGGACACTGGAGCAATCACAAATTGTATGAAATGTATACGTCACAGCACCAGTACAGAGAATGCATAATCTAATGGTGAACTATTAGCTATAAACATGTTTGTCCTTTATGCGTGTACGTGGGAATAAAAGATCAGTGGCACCTGGTACAACTGCCCCTTGCAGTCAGTTGCATTTGCATGACGTCTATTTTCTTTTACTTGCATTACACTAATAAGTGACAGCAAATGTTCTCTTCAGCCTGAATTAAAAGTAAAGGCTGGTGTGGTTACTTTGTGCGAGGCGACATCCTCTTCTCTGATTGCCACAATTGCTTCTACTTCAAAGATCTACCAGTCAGATATAATTTTATACCAACAAAGCTTTAAAATATTCATTTTCATACTCAAACTCGTGCTTGTTTTTGCAGGATCCCCGGTGCATGGCATGAAATCTATGGTGATTGTTGGCGGTACAGACTCACTTCATAAACTCCCAATCGCTCCCTTACTCGCAGATTCCCAATCAGTGGATTTGAGGTGACAACAACTAAATGTTAAATATATTAAACAAGTAGTCTATTAATACATTATAATATGTGCTCGGTAATAAGGCCATTGAATTATAAGCCCCCGGGTTATGTGTGGCAGTGTAATGTGAGTAAAACAATTTAGAAAATGCTAACAGCGGTCAAAAATGTCTATTGGCACGTGATAAAAATCAATACAATGCTGCAACTATTCTGGATAAAGACCTAGCTAATGTGGTCATGCTGTTTTGTAACCTGACACACTTCTGATTCTTAAACATTAAGTTTAGAAATGAGATTCCAGTGTCAATAAGTTTTATATGTATAATAATAGAGATGATTTCCTTTTCTGTACATTCAATTCTGAATTTGGACTACTGACAAAAATTTTATAAAATGTGTGCCGTGGCACGCACATGGTTCCATTTCAAACCAATGGATGTTTTCAACTAGTACCTCTTTGTTCACCATTTAACTCGGGGAGAATGTGTGTTTAATGTATCATTTACATTGCAAGTTCAAACAAAATGCGATCAGTATTTGATTAGTAAACAGCAGACGAATTGAAGGGTAGCATCCTCCCTGCTGATGTTTTAAAATATCTGATATTGGGAGTGTGGCAAGCTGACTAAGTAAGATAGCTGCTACCACAGAACAAAAAATATGTAAGCGCAGCTATTCAACAATGTGCACTTGATTATGCCTCAAGATTCCATCCTAGCTTTAGCGAACCTTGAATCAGCTGAACTTCTCCCTCGATCATTGAATGTGATCAAGACCCACATAGCAGATCCCAAGTGGAAGTCCATGTTCTACACATATCCAAAGAACTCTTCTATTTATACACAAGAAATATCCCACAGTAATTTAGAAATATAAAGTACATTTCTTAAATGTTTTTTCAATTGTTTTTTTAGTAAAAACACTATACATTGCATTTATACTTTGCTTAATCTTGTAGCAATAGAAAAAAAGAGAGACAGAGAGAAAAGGATGGGAGGCACCTAGTGATAAAGGGAACAGAAAAAAAAAGAATCATCAATTCAGTTTTAAATGTAGATCCAATGTGTAAAATCAAACCAATTTATTCCATATGTGGTGAAATTTCTGGAGTGAGCGCGTACATCTAGTTTTAGCTGGTGCGCACACCCTCTCGTATACATCTTTCATAGTGGCCCACCATTCTAATGCAACAGATCCACACTCTTGCAATGCATAGACGGGCAGCCACCACAATGATAGAGAAAAAAGATCTCAATCCCCTGTTAGCGCAGTTTTTGTAGCCCAACATAATTTCTTTAACAGTGGGAGAGAAATCCGGCTCCAAACGCTTCTCAATCATTTTAACCACTTCCCCCTCCAAAAGTTATCAAGCATAGGGCAGGTACAAAACATTTGTACGTTGTTAGCGGCTGCCATTCCACATTTTAGAAAAGCGTTGAACAGAGCGTCCTGTCTCCACCATTTCCCCATACCATTTGTGTCAATTTCGCAATCTTATCAGGAATATAGTACAACATGCAGATAGTACGAAATTGCTGTAATTTTGAATTGGTAGAGTGAATAGCACCATCCGAAGTATCTAAAGCGGAGGTTAATTCTGCAGGAATAATGGCCAGCTCTAGAGATTGGCTCCACTTATTGGCCAGTTGTTGACTATCAACCCCCTATTCTGACAAAATAACGGATACATTGTGCTGATTCGTGGTTTTTGATTAGTATGCAGTAAACATGCCATTAAGTCAGAATTGTGCAGTATCTGAATCATTTGTCATCTTAAAACATTGTCTCAAGTGTAAGTACTTAAAAAAAGATTGTTTCTGATCTGTGGAAGCCATTTATAGAAATGCCCCCAACTGAATTCAAGGAACTCGCATGCCCCAAATATCTACAAATACTAAAACTCACAAGTCCAACACAGGTGGAACAATAATAGACTGTAACGGTGAACTATAAAGGAATGGGCTACGGTCAGGAGGAAGGGGGGTTCGAGCAGGGTAGGGTGGGGTTTGTTGGGGTGGACTTTCATGGGAGTGGTGGGGGGGGGGTACAGTTCATCTAGAGTTTCATTGTAATTTCTATGGTTTATTTCCATGCTTGACATAAAGTCAATAAAAACATAAACCTAAAAAAAGATTGTTGCGGGAGGTTATATATAGACTGTAAACCAGCAAAAGTGCGGAAGCCATTTAAATCTTAAAGATGCCCAAGTCGTTCAATGCCATAACCTGCACAATGCCGTCCAAAGGCATTGTGGAATACTTCTGGGAGCATAGAGTTGGCCCATAGCGGAAAGTTAGTCACACAATAAATAGTTTGGGGACAACGAGCAGAAGTTTAAGATTTTGTGCCATATATGGACTATATCCCTAATGGTCTTGAATCTGACTCTTTTATAATAGTTTGGGTCATTAGTTTTGTACAAAAGCATATCAGCATCCAACCCAAGTGCAAGATAACAACCAAAATAATGATGAATCTTAGTGAGCAAAAGGCTTTGAAGGCGTCCGGTAAATGCCACCCAGTGGTATAATTTAAAATCAGGGAGCTGAAGTCCTCCTTGTTTATAGGGAAGTTTAAGTGATCGAATAGCTCGACGTGCCTGCTTATACCCCCCCCCCCCATAAGAAACTATTATTAGCACCTTCCAATTTCTTTTAAAAAATTAGGAACATGTAGGGAATAGCCCGAAACAAATATACAAACTTAGGTAGAATAGTAATTTTAATGATGTTGCATCTGCCAATTATTGTAATTGGAAGTTTATTCCAATTTTTTAAGCTTCGGGTAACAGACTGCAACAATGGCTCGTAATTAAGCCTCCATATATCTTCAACCTGAGAAGAAACATGTACCACAAAATAAATCGCAGACGTACATCCCCCTGCTATTGGTACAGTTGAGTGGTAATTAAGAAGGACCTGATTTTGTGCGCATCAAGTTTGTAGCCTGAAAAGCTGGCACTATTTTTACTTAATCTTTAAAGATTCGGAACTCCGGTTCTTTCGATTAGATTTCTGTCATTTTGGTGTCAAATAGTTTATTAAAATGTACTATGTATTTCTGCCAGGCATTAACACAGCTAGAAACCTGCCGTGCTGAGGAGATTAGGCTTGGGGGCCCAAATCAGGAGCAGATATAAATATCATTAATAGATAAATGCCTACTTATGAGAAGGATGCTAAAAGAAAGGATTACAGCTGCTTTTAATTAAAAACTGATCTATGCAATATGAATATGGGGATTGTGTGGGGAAAGTACTGGCATACCAAATAGCAGATAGGAAATCAAAAGGACAGATAAATGCCATCAGGGGAGAGGATGGAAGTAGGTATACATCCCCTCATTTGATGATAGACTCATTTTTTCAATTCTATCAGAGACTGTATGCCCTGTCCCGCTCTCCTGATAAAATAGAGCTCCATAAGTACCTAAACAAGTGCAATCTCCCATGCCCGAGGGAGGAAGAAGCTGCTCTTCATAGCAAAATCACTAGCGAGATTCTGACAGCTTTGGCTGCTCTCCCTTTGGTGCAAAGCTCCGGGTGATGATACTTTGCCCATTGAGTTCTATAAAACCTTTAAGAACCTTGTTTTACCATTGATAAGAGAGATCATGCTTCAGACCGGGATCCGAATGGAGGTCCCTAACTCCTGGGATATGACCAACATAGTCTTTTTTTTTTTTTTTTAAAGAGAAAGCCAGCAGATGAGTGTGGATCATACCGATTCATCTCTCTTATTAACTCTGATGCTAAACAAAAATTCTAAGGTACTGGCTAATCGGCTAGCCCCTCTTTTGCCTGGCTTAGTTTCGGACAAGCAACATGGTTTTATACAAGGCAGAGATACTACTGCACATGTCAACACCGCTATTGCTGCCTTCGATGTCGTTAATAAGACTACACTTAAGGTAGGGGTGGTTTTACTAAATGCTGAAAAAGCATTTGACCACATGGTATCGGAAGGTTCTATGGGTCACATTAACGGCCAATGGGCTTGATGGCCGATACAGCAAATGGGTTCATGCATTATACAGGAATCCACAAGCCAAATAAGTGTATACAAGCTTTTGCTCTGCTCCTTTTCAGATATAGGGTGGCAGTCGACAGGGGTGTCCTCTGTCCCCACTCTTATTTGCGTTGTATATTGAGCCCTTTATTAGATCACTTCTCAAACATCCACATTCCTCCATTTATTGTTGAGTCACGCGAATTAAAGGTCACATCCTATGCTGACAACATTGTAGTCTTTTCCTCTGACCCGGCGATGGCAATCCGCTCAATCGAACAGTGCCTTTCATCTCCCTATAGCCACTCTTTCACATGTATTTCATTTGATTTATAGTGCCTCTCATTCCAGTATAGGGTGCCGGAGCACTTTATATCACACAAAAATGCAGAGACACTGAATAATACGTGTGGAAATCTGTGTATAGGAAATGTTACAAAGACAAATGAAAATAAAAGGTGTAGGATTCACATGTCATCCATACTGGTAGGCATTTTTTAAAAGTGCTTGGTGTGGAGAGGCAAAAACAGAGGATTCTGAACATAACACAGTGGTTAGGGTTGGCTTTACTAATAAGAATGTATTTCTACCCAAACAAACTCTTTTTTAGCAACATTAGGATAATGAAAGACTCAAAACAAATATAACTGTTTAACCTGTACCATGTAGTTTGAGTGTAGCTCACTTTGCAAGATTATGATTGTAACTTATGAACTGCAGATTAACAAAAGGGTCTCTGTGACTAAAACAGTAACCCACTAAGCTATGCACATAAAATACTGTTCTGTGGTCTTCAAGGTACACGTCCTTTGCAGCAGGCATATTAACCCTCTGTGCTACCCTAGATGAGTCAAAACTGCCACAAGACAGAATTCCGATCTCTCTCCGGCAGGTACATTTTTCACCAGAGTTATCATGACATTTTTATTGTAGCCTGAAAACTACTGAATATATAAGGATCTCTACAGCGGGTGCTTTCAAAACTGCTGCACTGCTCCAAAAGCGGACCCCAGTAACAGAACCGGCCCTCCAAAATTTCATGTCCCCCGATGAAACGCCCGTTGCCCAGAACGGTCAGTCCAGCCTTGCCCATAAGAAGGTAGTTCAATAGGGATGAGCATTATTTTTTGAAAGGACTGAAGCCCTCTTGAGCCCTGTGGGCCAGCATGAGATTGACCGAGTCCTTGGAGCATATATTGGGGCACAGATTCAGGGTGGATTCAAGAAATAGTTGCCCAGAGCCTGCAGCAGGCAGATACTTCAGTAGGGCAGGGATTCTTCAATTTTCAAACAAGGTCTGAACAGGAGTGGCCCCTGCATAGATCTAAGAGTATTAGCCTCTCAGTCTTTAATTTGGATGACCAAGCAAACCTATAGCTAACTCCCATTCTTCCCACAGTGACACTGTCTGCCATATTAGCAAAAATTTGGTCATCACCCACAACACCTACAAAATCTCCCACGTTGGCCAATCTACAAGCTATCATGCTTCCAACCAAGCATTCCCAGTGAAATA
Organism: Triturus cristatus; assembly: GCF_964204655.1. NCBI lineage: Eukaryota > Metazoa > Chordata > Amphibia > Caudata > Salamandridae > Triturus > Triturus cristatus. Next base: position 468,863,819 of record NC_140588.1, on the reverse strand, counting down.
TTCTAACAAGTAGTTCATCAGAATTTCATAGTCTATGACACTGCAAGTAATTGACCAGCAGTGCCAAATTGTCCCAACGCGTTGCTGACTTGTAGCCCTACTTCCCATCCCAACAGTTGAACCTTGAGATGTTGAGATGATTTGGAAATAAGCAAACTTTCCTCATGTTTTGTGCGGGGGAAGTGGCACCCGCGATTAAATAACAGGTGTCTGTAGCATCCATTGTCTACTTTCTCATTGTGGAAGGTATCAAAACTCAGAGTACTCAATTGACCAGAAATGTTCAATAATTGTTCCATTGGTGGCCACCTTCTCACCCACATGTTCTTTGATAAAAGAATGGTATGACTTGCCCTGGCAAATAGTTGCCCTATATAATATTTTGTCAAATGCGTAAAAGATGATGAGAGTAACGATTGCAATAAGTCTAACCACTGGCAATCACTCAGATTCCAACCTATCGTGCTTTTACCCACCATGCCACCTCAGGTTGGACCCAGGAATATGCAAATCAGTCTTGAACCTGCTCCAATAGAAACAGTCCAGACTAAACTGCTAGGCCAGGTCCTCTCTGAACCAGAACACAACAAACCAAGACCAGTTTCACCCTGATTGGGGCTCGTCAGTCGGGTGTAACTTGCTTCCAGCGGCACTGTCAGACCGGATCCACCTCTGGCCAAACTCTTGCCACTTAGGGTGGTACCCCAAACACACAAAATAATATTTTAGACCTCGAAGTCCAAGACAAGTGATAGCATGAATGAGTAGTTCAGGCTGCGTCTCGTGGCTAGGGCGGTCGACCTCGAAGCTAGGGAACCGTGTTCAAGTCTCGCCAGGGAAGTGCAACATCATTTGATTCTGGGCAAATCACCCCATGTCTAACAAAAACAAAAGAAAATGAATGTGTCCGTCTGTAAGGCAACAGGTGTTAATGTAAAGCGCTCGGACACCTTCGGGTCTAGTTCTTGCTATATAACACTACCCCCCCCCCAAAAATAATTTGCTACACAGGTCCGTTTCCTCATCAAACAAAGAACCCATCATAGAAATGGTGTCCTTGGACATGTGCCTTGTCTCTCAATGGAGCCCTGGACACTTGTTCTATAAGAATTCCCTTTGGTTACACGTCGTACAGGACCCAGGATGCTACAACAATCCTATCTTTCGGTTGCACAGATCTCACAGACTCAGCCTCTCACAGCAGGGCTTACTGCTAGCTTATACAGATCCTACAGACTGGAGCCAATGATGGTACAGGTATCTTGATACTGCAGGTCGATCCATCCAGCAGTGAAGCTATATCTTGAGTAAAACAAATCTAACATGCTGACGAATGTGACAGCAAAGCTAAGCTATGCTTAAGAATTCAAATCTGAAAAACTGCCCTGCTTCCTGTTCAGTTATCACCAACTGTCTGAAGACTCCATTCTGAAGGCACGCCTTTTCAAGGATTTTACTTTTCAATTAATAAGAGACTCTCCTATTACAGATCTGTGTATTTATTGGTTTATCTTAATGTGATTTTGATCAGCTAAAGACTGTGATGCCAGTTCACATTTTGAATATTCATCAATATATAAAAAGAGAAAAAAATGAAATGGCATACTTGTTTTTTTACACATTGATAAAAACGTTCCTATCTTTTGCGGCCCTTGCCTGTCAGGATTGGACAGGTATAAATAAACGAGAGAGTACACTTTTGGATCTAGTTTTTCAAAATGCTTATTGTTTTTAGAGGAATACTTGACTTGCTACGGATATAACCTAACAACCTTTTTATGACGTTTACTGCTGTCTGTAGTGCTCTACCACAATCTTTTAAGGAGCTGTTATAGGCAACAAATATCTGCCATGGTACAATGGATCCGAGCTCTAATCACCCTGGAAATATCTTTCGACTAAAAACAAATCAGTCTGCAATACAGTAGAAGTTTTGTTTGTATAAAGGAGATGCTGCAAGTCAGACAAACTTATTTTCTATGAACAGGCCATTCCATGAAAATTGGGCGACTGTGGTAAAACCTTTCCTTATGCAGGACACCGGAGGGCTGGCGAGCAGCTGGTGAATTTTCCTTCAAACTCCTAACATTCATAGTGCCTTGACTCGGGCCGCCTATGACCCTGGGGCCCATTGCCCACTTTGTCCAAGCATTAAAATGCCTCTGGCACTACCGGGTGTCTCCCACGAATTTCGGCATCGCGATGGTGGATTGGTTGACACAGGCAGGATGGTCAAGTCGAAGGGCGGTGAAAGGAACTCACCTTTCCCACACACTGCACCTGGCCCCTGTTGTGTCCTGCGAGACACGTTCTAGTGTCTCGACAGGCACTGCTTTAGTAGCCACTCCCCTATGGGAGTGGACACACACACACACCACACCCATCCAGCACCGACGTCACTGTGTCAGGTGACGCGGTTAATAAAAGGGCCGAGCGCACCTGCTCGTGGCCATTCCCACTACACTAACTATGTGTCCTGCGTGAGTCTTTGCAGCGCAGCATGAGGGCCTAGTGCCCAACATTACAGACCCCGCTCCCTGCTGTCCGGCTGACAATTCGTGGGGCACCCGCTCATAAAGAATTCCTAGGCAACTACTTGGGTCATAAGCATAACAGACAATCAACCTACAATGATAGCACTGGACTCAATGTACCACTGTTAATTTATAAAAAGTTGAATTTATTATTACAAAACTATGGTTAAAATAGCTATGAAATTCATGCATTCACGAGCTTCAATATCCATCAACAATCTACATAGATAAAGTAGCAGGACAACGAACACAATACCTGACAGAAAATATTAGGGGACTATGTCAAAATGAACTTGATGAAGCCATGGGTGTCTTAATACAAATGGGAAAAGAAAATTATTTTCATCCCCGAAGTGATCACACAAAATAATGCAACAGCACAATATATATAGACCTATCACAAAAGGCATAAAAACAATGCAATTAGTGGAATGAAGGAACACAAAACTGTCCGATAAAAACGATGCAATGTTGGTTCTTCAATATATCGACACGTGTTTCGGCAAGCTATTCGCTTTCATCTGGAAAACCACATTGAGAATTAAATGCCTAAAAAGTAAAGGGTACACTCTGTAGCGCTCAGCCACAGAGCCATGGAGCCATAAGCATACCTGGAACCTCCAAGCATAGATGGCAAAGCAAGTTTTTAAAATGGGCGAAAGAAGTGGGCATACAATGATTATATATATATATATTTTATCCCTTTTTCGTTTCCACAGGGCCAGTAAAGCCTCACCACTGAACTGCATTTCAAGTGCACCACCTGATTGCGTATTTGCGTAGCATCTTCAGTATCGCCACATTTCTGGGCACACCATGAGCTACTCAAGCAGAGCCTTCCCGTGAGGCCACGATAGCACTCTGCGTGCCCTTCCCTACTCAAAACTAGCATACCACCACCGAGGCAGAGAGCTCCCCGCACTACAGCCAAGTGAAGAGAGCTCACCATATCGACAATTATCTCCCACTTTAGGAGTGTCAATCTCACGATGCTCAGCACTTGCCTTTACAGTTGTTTGCAAGTTTAATCCCTTATACATGCAAGAAAAATGTTCTGTTCATCAAGGGGAACCTACCCCAGTGTACTGCAGTAAAAAAAACTGGGTAACGCCCATTTTAATGTGTGTAGACCACAACTTCTCCAGAGAAGCTTTTGCTGACTCTACGATTCTGTTCAAAAGACACTGCAGCTCTGTTCCACCAATAGCCCCAACTCAAACACCTTCCCTTGATGCATTTCACTGTACTAGTACCCCGATACCCTTGCTTGTGCCTCCTGTTGGGAATATAGTTCCTTTCCCCTCCATTTTTTGCCATGTTAAATGTGTCTACTATTCCTATAATGGTAGTTTTGTCAAGAACAGTTTAAATAAACTACCAGAAGCCCATTGGTACTCAGAATGTGTACATGTATTGCAAAATAAAGACTACGGTAGACTGGTAACACTCTATCGTGTGAATTGCCCATACCTTACAAAATGGTGACTTAAATGTGTGTTAAGAAGACTGAACAAAGAATGTTTATGCTTAATGAGCAAAAACCTATACATTGTTGTAAATGATGGAATAACTGATTAAATGATTTCCTTTTACCCATGTATGTGAAGTAACCCTGAATTCCTGCCACTGACTGATGACCTCTCCATGGACTTGCCGGCTTGTTTTTACCTGGCATTACAGCAACCCATTCCTATAATGTTATGCCTTATTCAGAAAATACAAAATATCACAGGTATGCAAATTTGCCACGTACAGCCTTTTTTTTTTTAGCTCTTGTCTATATTGTCAAAAAAGCTATTGTTGAAAATAACTGTAAGCACTGGTTGGCTTTCTTGTCAATCTCATTTGCTTGCTTCTTATTCAATGGCTTTCTGTCCTCTTCTTGTGTTTGCCCCTCCTCTGGAGCATAGCTTCTTTGTTATGTTAGGGGGGGATTTATGAAGCACACTCACACCAACAGGACTCTTGGCGCTAAGTTAGTGGCCACCGCTGAATCTGCATCTAGCTATACGCTTGAATAAAAAGCCATGTTTTCAATTTTTTTCTAAAATACATGTAATTTGCTGTCTGTCTGATTGCAATAGGCATACAGTTCCAAAGTTGGGGTCCTAGCGTGGAAAATCGTGAGCCTCACATCCTTTTGCGTCTGAATCTCAGAACCACCAGTAGATTAATTTGCACAGATCTAAGATTGCGTTTTGGGGAATATCTGTGGATCCTTGTGGATAAGTATTTGGGACCTTTATTGTGGATTGCTTTGAAGATAATGCATCCTGTTTTAAACATGGATCGCTGTGCTACTGGGAGCCAATGAAGCCCCCTCATAAGTGGCTTTGTGTGGCAATGTCTAGGCTATTGAAAGATAATTCTAGCAGCTTGATTTTGCATCATCTGAAGTCTGTGATTTTGATTAATAGGGAGACCCAGGTAAGTAGCATTAGCATAATCAATTCTGATAGGATCAAGGCGATAATAATTTGAGTGTTGGTCTCCCTGGTGAAAAATCTTCTAATTTTCCTGAATTTTCTGAGTAGGAAAAAGCAGGACGACGTATCCATGCTGCATGATTGCATGGATAGATCTGCGTCAATTTGGATGCCAAGACTTTTTACTGTGCTCTTGGGGTTAGGTGGAGGACCGAACTCTTTTGGCCAGTAAGCAGTAGTCTAGTAATTTAATTTATTGTTGGAGATGACAATTTCTTTTTGAGTTTGAACTGGTTGCTATTCATCCAGTCTCTGACAAAAAGCATGGTATTCTTGAAGAGCTCCTTGGAGTCCGATGTCTTGTCAATTGTAAAAATCAACGGCATATCATCCAAATAATATAGATTTTTGCCTTCATTTGTTGTAAAGTATTTATCAGGGTTGCGGATATAAAGGTTTAATAGATGGGGGACAGGGTGGAGTCCAGTGGAGTCCAGTGGTACCCCACAGTTTGTACTAACTATAGCAGAGCTATAGGGTGCGAGACGGACTGATTGAGTTTGGTTTTTTAAGAAGGATTGCATCCACTTTAAGGCAGTTTCCCTTAGACCTGCTGCAGCTATTCGATCTGCTAAGATTTCATGATCAACAGTATCGAATGCTGCTGACGGGTCCAGTAGGACCAGTGCTTGTGGGTATCCTTTATCAGCGCCTTCTTTTAGGTCGTCCACTGCAGTTAAAATGTTTGATTCGGTAGAATGAGAGGGCCAAAAATCTGCTTGGTGGGGATCTAGGAAGTTCGTCTCATCTAAAAAGGAGCAATGTTGTTTAGCTACATGTGCCTTTAGAATTTTAGCTGGATAAGGGAGAAGCGAAATGGGCCTATAGTTGTCTAGCCACTGGGGGTTTATGCCAGGTTTTTTTTTTAAGCGGGATTATCACTGCGTCTTTGAAGGCGAGGGGAACATCTCCTTGCGTGAGGGTTTGGCTCAATAAAGAGAGTGCTTTTTGTAAAGGGGGTAAAAATATATTTTTGTATGTGGGGGGACAAATGTCTTTAGGAGAGCCTGATTTTACTTTATTTAGTAACTCTGTGAGCCGTTCTTTGTTTATGCATGGGAAGGTAAAAATTGTAGTAGGGTTAATATCTTCCTGTGTGTTTTTTAGGTCTTGCCTGAGCCAGTGCATGCACTGTCTGGCAAGACATTTAGTTAGTGGGCTTTTAAAAGTCCGACCACAGCTTTCTGTGGCATACAGTGTGCGGTTACACGCACAGGCACGAGCAGAGGTGCCATCTGGCTTTCCTCTCGCTCGACCAAGTGCGCGCGCCTCGCTTCAATGCCCCTCCCCCTCCCCCACCACAGAGCGCGTCTCGCAGCTTGTTTTTAAACTTGCAGCGCGAGGCGCGCGCTTGTTTTTGTAGACTTGAGCCCTGTTGTTCCCCTCTCCCTCCCCCCCCCCCCCCCCGGCCCCTATCCGCTTTGCTGGCCACACCCTCTGTTGTTCATTTGGTTTCCACTTTCCCTCCTCCCTTATTTCTTTTATTGAGGGTTTCTTTTCCCCATGCCACCCTTGCTTGACACCTGTGCATGCTTCTTTAGAAAGTTAACAGACCATATAGCAGACGGTGGGCAGGATGTGTACTTTCAGTCCAGGGTTCCTATTAATGTAGTGCAGTCACAGTGAATAAATGGCACTTAGATCCCAGTATCATGATGATCATCGCAAACCGGGTTGCTAATGGCGCCGTGGCCGACTGGGTGCAGGGTGCCCAGCCCAACCTGCTGCATTGTGTTTGAAAACGAGGGGCATGCAGCTCAGGAACAAGGAGTACCACTTTTATTTATATAACACCGGGGCAGTAAAATGGCTACACTGCTTTAACCAGTGTTACGACCCGGCTGAAGACGTTTGGAAAATCACTGAAAACCCTTCCATCAAACGAAGCACTTGGTGCAGCAGAGGTTGTGGTGTGCACATATTGCTGTAATAAATTGAGATGGCTAGAGAACGGAGATAACTGGCCATGCATGAAGAACATAGGTTAATGCTGGCAGGAGGACCTGGAGAGTTAAACGCTCACCTTTGATGCATGGTAGATCTGGAGATTACGAGTTCCGAGTTCAAATTTTGGCAATACAAATTTAGACTTCCATGATTAACCCTTCTGAGGCTGGTAACTGCGTTCAACGCAGTAGTAAAAGTAAAGTCACTCCTGTAATTTAGAGCACTTACTTTTGGATAAAGTGTGCTATGAATCTCTACACACAATTATGATATATATTCTTTTTTACGACATCGTTTAAAAACACATAATTACATTAAAATATACATTCAAGGAAATTGCACACCGTGTATAGGTTTGTGACATAATACAACGATTGTTAGGGGTTGAGTGTGCAGCAGGGTACTCTTCAGTGTCCTCATACATGCAGTTGCACATGTACTAACAACATGATTAGGCTGTACATAGAGCACAGATGTCCTGTACTGTTCTGTTAATATGTTTTGTACTGTTAGCTATGCGCCCTCGGGCAGTTGTTATTTAATGTAAAACTGGTTTTGTTTCCTTGTTCTTATACTTGAGCACTGCAATAAATAATCTTATGTACACTTCAGCGCTAGTACTCGGACTACCCCAGTGCGGTGTCTCTTCACTCGAGCACAAATTCAAGAGGTGTAGGGCGTACGCCCATGCTCTTCACCTAAAACACCTTTCATTACAACTTACCTGATTTGCACCACCACATTCTCTGAGGCTGCAAGCAGGCACAGAATATCTGAAGCTTCGCTGAGTGAGCATTTACACAACGAGAAACCATGGATAGGGAATATATATTTGTTTTCAACAGAGCATTGACTGTGTCACAGTGCTTTCTTCTTTAAGCCATGTTGCACAGCAGCCTGCATTGCTGTGCAGTGCAACACGTCTAAAAATAATTGGCAAATCTAAATGACGTTACATAGACGAAACCTATTGGTTTTGCCAATGCTTGTTTCCTAATCTGTCTCTCTCGCCCCGCTTGCCATCAATCCAGCCTTCTCCTAATTGTCACTCCCATGGCTGCCTCCCCTTCACGCTGTGCCTCAAGGCACTCACTCTTACCGCGCCCACAGGATTAAATGAATGTTGAGCTTTCATTTGTGTCAAGAGAGGGTTTTACAAATGCAGATGCACAGAAGTGAGCCCTGAAAATGATTGCCAAGTACATTATGAAACAAGACCATGTAAAATATGGCAAAGTCCCTTTAAAAGTAAAACAAGTGTATTTCTTTAACATGCAGAAGCTTTTTCTTAAGTTACTTTTTACCACAGCACTGAGAGAAACTAATTCTTGTCCCGCCTTCTCCCCGGAAACAGTGCCATTAATGATGTAAGAGGCAAGTCAGTTTTCATGTGCTTTGTATGACTGTCAGATTCTTATAAGCACAACAACACTATAGTCTATTACATCAAACACAATACGATTTTGTATAGCTCGTAATCTGAAGTCAAATATTTGAAGGTACTCACTTATATAATAATGAAGCAAAAGGAAGACTGGCGAAATAAAATATGTGCCTAAAATAACACAAGTTGGTTAAGTGGGAAGTTGGGATTAATCCCGTTTTTCTGATTTCACTTTGTACAAGCCATTCACTAAATGGGTAGCTATAAGTCCCTCCATTTTATCTTAAATGCTAATGTACTGATTGTAACTCTTTGCCCAATCCAACCCACGTAAGTCCTTTCCACACCCTATACATCCACTCCACAACACATGGGTAAAAGATGTGGTCATTTATAACGCCAATACTTCGAACTCTTGCAAAGTTGAGACCTATTGGCTTTGCCAGAGCTTGTATTTGGTAAGTGGGGGGGGGGGGGAAGTACCAGGCAGTCAACTGCTGCCATTCCCTTTGCCTTAAAAAAACACGCTTTTGCTGTACTTATTCATTTTTTATTTTTGTTAACCATTTCACCTTGGATCAGTAAAGGAAAGAAATGGGACATGTGCAATTTTGTAGGTGCTCATGCGTAATGACAAATGTCATTACAAAATTCTGTGGTCATCTCTTTAAAAAAAAAAAAAAACTTTTAGCCATGATACATCCAAGTAATTCGCAGCTTTGCAGACACGTCTCTAAAGTGAACACGGATCAAGTCGGACAAGCAAGATCGGGTATACAAGTGGGTGGGAATATTCCAAAGGCTTGAAAAGGTCACTCCATACTTGGGTTTGTGGCTTCCTCCTTTTCACTTCTATGGCCCACATCACAAGGCACCACTTTCCTCTGCGCAATCAGTGCACCAAGAGGTGGCAGGATCCCTCCTGGTGCATGTGGCATCCGTAAAACACACAAGATGATGGACGGAATGTTGCACATTGGCAAAACATTCACCCCCAGTCACAGATCTGGGTTTAATCCATCGTTATTTTGCTCACCACGCAACCCCAGTTCAGACATGGCCATATGCAAATCAGTCTTGACCCTGTGCCTCATGGGAACAGTCCAGCCCGAACTGCCAAGCCATGTCTTCCCTGGACCGGAATCAAGCATCCTAGGACCGGTTTCGAGGGTTTCACCCCTCTTCAGCCAGGATAGGTTGACTCCAGTGGCGTAGTGAGCACGAGACCCACGTTTGGGCATACCCTTCCCACATAGGGCGAACAGCAAAGCACACAAGATGATGGACGGAATGTTGCACATTGGCAAACCATTCACCCCCAGTCACAGATCTGGGTTTAATCCATCGTTATTTTGCTCACCACGCCACCCCAGTTCAGACATGGCCCTGTGCCTCATGTGGCATCCGTGACATAATCAATCGAGGTCTGCTGTGTTGGAATAAAGGGCATCTGCAGCTACCTGGAGAGATAGAAAATAAACAGGTGATTAACAGCCACAAGAGGCTTCACCTCAACTTCCTCTTTCTTCTTATGAAACTGAAATCACCAAGTTCTCAGCTCAAGATCTGCAAAATTCTGTTACCTACTGACCTACTTTTTCTCATGGAAACCTGCTGAAACCTGCACCTGTCATCACCACAGCCAAACCCCCAAGCTACAAGATTGCCAGGCAAGACAGAATTCACAATCACAGAAGCGGAATCTCCCTCATAAACAAGAACACCATCAGCTGCACCACATGCATGGACATGTCTTCATCCAACATGGAACACCTGTCACTCCAAATCCACAGCACAGCCAACTTCACCCTCAACGGCACTCTCATCTACAGACCACTAGGACCATTCACCAACGCCATTGCAAACTTTGTTGCACAACTCGCCCTCAATGCTGGCAATTACATCCTACTTGGAGACGTGAACTTCCACCTGGAAGACAACACAAACCCCAGCTCAAGAACACTTATCCTGGGCCTCACCCAATGAGAGAAGGGACCCACACATGTCACTAGACACCTTCTGGAGCCTATTTTCACCCACTTCTGCAACATCCAAGTCGAGAAGACCACACCAGTTCGGAGGATAGACCATGCCCTTGTCAAATTTAGCATCCCTGTCCTGGCTCAACGCACACACACCATCACCAGACCAACTCTCAACACCTGCTAACCAGAACACAGCAACAGCCTCCCCAAAGCCATCAAGATTTTTAACAATTGGATCACCTCTTGCATCGACTCCCTGGCTCCCCCTCAAACACAACAATACAAGATCCAGACCCCCAAACCAGTTGGTGCACAAAGGAACTTAGACTGATGAAACACCACTGCAAACAACTGGAGCACAAATGGAGAATGAGCCAGGAGAATGCGGACGGAAGCATGTTCAAACCCCTTCCTAAGACGCTACCACCAAATGATCCGGACCACTATACACACCGGTCTGGCTGACAGCAACGATGTCAGCACCAACAGAAGCAAAAAAACCTTTGGCATTGTGAAACATTTCACCTCACCATGGGCTGCCTCCAACTTGATCACTCCCTTGCAGGACCTCTGCAACAAACGCTCAATTCTTAAGCAACAAAATCACAGCCATTTAAAGCAACTTCGGCCCACAACCACACCAGACAGACCTCACCAAATGCCTCCCGATTGCATCCAAAGAATAAATATGCTAACCCAGGCCTCAAAAAATGTTACCATCCCTGCTGATCTAGTGACTTAAACAATCTACTCAACCCAACTGTAATACGCTTGGCCCATAAACTCATCTCAACTTGTGTGCTCCAAGGCAAATATTTTATTTTAGAGTCACCTTTTTGTTCCTTACCAAATGCGAGACTAACTATAAATATAGGAGTTCAGCATGTGTGCTGTACAAAAACACTTGTATTTGATTTAGTAGGCTGAATTTTAGCATCCATGTTGAAGGACTGGGTTATTCTAAGACCCAGCGGTGCCAGGGAACAACACCTGAAACCTTCGTGGGTTACCTGTTCTGGCGTACCAAACACAGAGACACGGGACACTTCCAGCGACGTCAAAGATCAGCGTTTATTTACTGCAGGGATACAGAGGTCACAAGAAGTACACAACGTGTAGGTTCTCGGAGACTGCTTCAATTTGCAAAAGTGGATCGCTCCTTTTATACACGTTTTTCCCATAGAACAGTATGGTGAACAAAGATTACAACTCAGTTCCCACAATAAACTTCAAAAGAGTCGCGTTCATGCTTCAGGAGGCCGGAACATAATTACAACAGTATTGCCAGTTCCCAACTGTAAAAACATATCTTCTCTGCAATAAAACACATTCAATCCTGACCGTAAACACATTAGGAGAAGGGACAAAAACAGATGCAAAGAAAGGACAAGGATGCACAACCGATTAGAGAAGAGTGTTAGGGGTAGTAAAGGAAACTTGATAACGGGATCAGAGACACCGTGTCTAATGTATGCATGACTGAAACAATAGACCGGCACGGCAAGATGAGCCTTGAGCGGGGCCATCTGCCTTCGTCGTGTCATTTTCCTCGTCATAAAAGTCATACTCAAAGGAACACGTGTCCCTCGTGTAAGCTTGGGAGTCCCAGGGTCACGAAGCGGACAAAGTCCGTTCGCTGGCTACTTGAGGGCAAGAAACAAAATGGATGCCGTATCTAAAATGGAACCCGAGGGTTCAGATGAACAAACCCGAAAATAAGACGAACCATACGTGGTTGCGTAGCGAAACTGCGTACACCCACTATACTCGTCATTTGCGGTTCGTAGATACCCAACTCATCCATATTCGTCACCACTCAAAAGTGTTGTTCCGTCACACACGGAACCTCAGATGCTCCTTTTGCCCTCATGTAGGCAAGCACTAGTCAAGATCAGAATCTATTTCAATATTCATCAGATCATTCAGTTGCTGCTGGAACATCATTCTATTCATCAACGTCTCCTTGGTAACAGATGGCCGTCTTATACACGTTGTAGCACATAGGCCACATAAGGCAGGACCACACTGTACACAAAGACAACACGTGAACAGAAACGTTACAACAACCCCTACGATCATCAGAATCTTCAAACCCCAAGTTGACATCAGGCCCCAAAACCATCCTAGAAGCGTCCAATTACCTTCGTCCACGTGTATGGACTCGGAAATCTTGTGCAACTTCGAGATGGCTTGGTAGACAGTTGGAGCATTGTCAGGAATAAAAATGCAACAACTCGAATGGATAACTTTACACACACCCCCTCTATCTGCGAGAACAACATCTAGAACCATACGGTTCTGCAACGTCATGAGTCTATCCGCCTGAAGTTCAGCTGTTAAATTACCAAGGGCACTTGCAGTAATATTAGCAGTCGACTCAACTACACGTGTCAACTGTCTTAGGTTCCTACTATTAACCATAGGTCCCCAAAACGGCAAGAAACCCTTAAAGAAGTCTCCTGCTTCTTGACCGGCAGTATCCTCTTTGCTAATAACGCCTCTCACAACTCTAGTTTTGTGATAATCTGAGGCGACAGTGAAAGTCGGTGGTAAAAGATTCGCAATATAACAGGTATCCGAGAAATCACGGGGTAACCATGTATATGCGCGTTCATAACATACAAAATAAGTGCCCTTAGCGGTCAGAAAAACAGGGGAAGAGAGCATCGGCAGAACATACGTGTCAGTGCAAGCACTGTTCCCAAGTTGTGCTCTCGGATTTCGACCCAAACCTTTCAAGCAGAAATTACCGAGGTGTGGTACAATCCATATTGGGGACGAGCTCTTAAGCTGTCTATCACCCACTGACGTACTATACTCAGCCTCGCTCAGATCCTTATAAGCCTGTACCTCTTCATTCGGGATAAGCGATGCATCAAAAACATCTCTATCTAAATCCGCTATCGCCAAAGGTTTGTGATACGGCCCAGGACCAAAATTGGCAGAACGTGGCTCTCGACTGGGGTAGGAATCTAGTGCACTACGGAACATAGTTTGGAATGCTCGAGCCGAACCCTGGGAGCTGTAAGGAAGGACCAAATATGGAATACCCCTATCCATGGTATGTGGCATTAACCCACACACCCAACAATTGGTAGTATTCATCACCAACTGATGCTGATGTAGAAGTTGAACGAAAGAGTTATTCATAAATTCCGCACGTCTAACCTGTTCATGTTGAGGCAGAGGATGAAAAGAATGTGGGGAAACAGTGGTGAGGGAGTTTAGTTTAGGAGAAAAGGTAGGTGAAACAGAAGGTAATAACAACTGTACTCCAAAATACACTCCACCCACCAATAACATAGATACGGTCAGGAACAGCAGGAACACCTGAAACAAAAAACATTTTGTACATACAACTCTTCTTAATTCTGATCTCTGCGCCGACATCCTTTCTACTTCCAACAGCTTAGAGAATGCCATCCTCTACAAACCGTCCGTGACGTACTTGACGCACTTCGTTCTGAGTAGCGATTATCAATCCCCAGGAGTTCCCAGGAATCGACAAAAGTAACCGACCTAGCGTCAGAAACCTGCTAAACAGAAAGGAGTACCCGCACGGCCCTACGGTGACCCGGATGGAGAGGTTTCGAAAAGTTCAGATTACAAATCTCTTAGCCGTGGAACAGCACATAAAAACTCAAAAAGAAAGGATATAATTGTCCATAATGTTCATAGCATCAAAAAAAGCAAATATACAACTAATTTTTATTAGTCCTTGAACGAAGAAAGTATCGACTTCTTCCAGGTCGAGTTTGCTCTACAAACAATTGTTCAGCTGGCGCAACAGTATTTGATGAAGTGGACAACGAGTCAGACCTTGGGCTCTCTGCTACCGATGACTCCACATGTGGGTTTGGCAATGACAAATCATTCCCCACAGGTTGAGCGTCGCTAAACGGCACAAAGTGCAAAGGAGTCTCAGTTTCTGTTGCCGAAATCCCAGTCCTCACCCAACCATCCGTTGGTAAGGGGATCGGTACCTTTTTCGTGTGGCTGGCGTGTACCCAGTTCTTCCGGCCCTCCAGTCGAACCGCAGTCCTCGTTGTCAACAAGACTTGAAAGGGTCCTACAAATCTTGGCTCCAAGTTACGTTTCCGACCGAAATTTCTGGTAACAACCCAGTCCCCTGGCCGGAGCTGGTGTCCAGGACCCTCTGTCTGCGCCGGTAGAGCTTCAAAGACCTGTTGATGGATTAACCGTAGTTTAGTGGTCAAATCATGCAGGTAATCAATTAACATTGGATACTCAAGACTATCAAAAGCCCTTGGCCTCGGGACCCCCCAAATATTCGCAGGGCGGCCGAACACAATCTCATATGGGCAAAGCCCTACTCGGGAGTGTACGGTCGCTCTGGTCGATAGGAGAGCCAGAGGCAAGGCATCAGGCCATGATAGACCAGTCGTAGCTTGTATCTTCGCGAGTTTTAGTTTCAGGGTACCATTGTACCCTTCAACCAAACCCGCTGCCTGAGGATGATTAGCACTATGGAATTTTTGACGAATTCCAAGACCCTTGCACACACTCTGCATTACACTTCCCACAAACTCACTTCCATTATCCGACCATACAATCCGTGGCATTCCGTACCGAGGAAAGTATTCCTTCAGCAGGATTTTTGCTGTGGACAGGGCAGTATTATCCTTAAGAGGATAGGCCTCAATCCATCTGGAGAACGCACAAACCACAACCAAAACATACTTCAGGTTATTGCATCTCTCCATATGGATAAAGTCCAGCTGGATAACCTCAAAGGGACAAACAGGAGGAGCAAAATGACCAGGTGGAGTGGGGGTGCCCTTGCCAGGATTGTGCATCAAACACACCATACAATTCTTAACCACTCTCTCAGCACATTTAGCAATACCCTCATTCCTCCATACAGGGGACAAAAACCTACATATTCCTTTCGCACTGATATGTGACAACCCATGAGCCATCGTCACAACAGCTAATACGTACGCATCTGGTAACATCCACCTCTGACATTCCGTCAGGTCAACCCAACATCCATGCATGTCCAACTTTCCCGTACTTTCTTTCCACTTAGTCTTTTCAGCTTTAGTAGCTTCGTTCTGAATTGCTTTCACACTCTCAATAGTATTTTCACACATACCAGTCTCCGTCGGCCACCTCACTGAACTCGTGACATACATTCGGGTCGCAAGATCCTTAGCCGTTTCCTTAGCAATCTCATCCGCAAACGCATTACCACGACCAACATCATCCGTCACTTTCCGATGTGCACTACATTTAACAATCGCCACTTGTTTAGGCAATGTAAGTGCATCCAAAAGGTCATTCACGAGCTGCCCATGCTGAATCTTCGTACCATGCGATGTCATAAATCCTCTTTCTCTCCACAGTCTTCCAAAGTTATGCGCAACACCGAATGCATACTGACTGTCGGTAAACACATTCACTCGCTTTCCTTTAGACAAAACACACGCTCTTGTCAATGCAATCAACTCTGCAGCTTGTGCTGAATTCTGATTCAATCTTGCAGTTTCCACAACCGTGCTCAACGTCACTACAGCATACGCAGTCGTCACATCGCCATTCGGCAATTTAAAGCACGAGCCATCCACATACAAAGTACCATCGGGATCTGTCAAGGGAGTGTTTTTCAGGTCCACACGACCTTTTATTTCTTCCTCAGTTCGTAAATAACAATCATGTGGTGGCACATCATCTGATTCCATATTAATCGGCAACAATGTCGCCGGATTCAGTACATTACAACGTTTGATCTGTATATGACTTGCCAAAAGGGTCAGCTCGTACCCAGACAACCTTGCACTCGTCAGATGTTGAGTCTTAGTCCGATTCAAAAGAGTATCAACTGCATGCGGAACCATCACCATGAGCATATTATCCATAACAAGACCTGCGGACTGCCGAATAGACGCCGCTGCTGCCGCTGTCGCCCTCAAGCAACTTGGCAACGCTCTAGCTACTGGGTCTAAGGTTGAGGAAAAATATGCACACGGGCGCTGCTTGCCACCAAATTGTTGCGTTAAAACACTCAGCGCACAACCTTCCCTCTCGTGAACATATAATGTGAATGGCTTGCTGTAATCAGGAGTACCTAACACGGGAGCCGAACACAAGGCATCACGTAGTTCAGAAAAACTTTTCTGACATTCCTCCGTCCATGGCAAAGGAGTCGAAACGTCCTTGCACGTGAGAGCTATCAATGGCTTCGCTAACAGTGAAAAATTCGGAATCCACTGTCTGCAGTATGACGTGATACCTAAAAAGGCACGCACATCTCTCTGGGTTGTCGGCACAGTCATTCGAGCAATTGCTGCGATTCTTTCAGGGGTCAACCTTCTTCCCGCCATTGACAATAAGTGACCTAAGTAGGTAACTTCTTGACAACAATATTGCAATTTAGAAGGTGACACTTTGTGGTGTAAGTCACAGAGATGCTGTAACAATGACACAGTAGCAGTCTTGCAAACTTGTTCAGTGTCTGCAGCTACCAACAGATCGTCGACGTACTGAATCAAAGCCGCACCAGTCGGCAGCACAAATGCATCTAGTTGACTCTTAAGAGCTTGGCTGTATATCGATGGGCTCTCACAATAGCCTTGAGGTGCGCGTTTGAACCGGAAACTGCGACCTCCTAACGAAAATCCGAACAAATCACGACTTTCCTCAGCAATCGGAATGCTAAAGAACGCATTCTTCAGATCGATTACCGAGAACCATGATGCAGAGGCTGGAATCAGAGTCAGTAAAGCTGTAATGTCTGGAACCACAGGAAACTGCGGGACAACAATTTTATTTACTTCCCGTAAGTCAATAACTAGACGGTACACGGGAGGCTTGGACGGATCAGTTCGTTTCAGAATAGGCAACACAGGACTATTACACACGTTACCTCGTGTCTCCTCGATAACATCTTTACCGATCAGATCATAAATGATCGCTAATAGTGCCCGTTCACCATCAAGGGAAATACGTGATACTGGGGTATGCGTGGTAAGCGCGCATCAACTTTCAATTGAACAACATAAGGTGGGATATCCAGCAGGCCCACATCATTGGGACCTGTCGCCCACAGAGAAACCGGAAGAGAACTCAATTCCGGTGGGAGCTTATCGATCGATAGATACATAGGGGAAATCACATTCTCACCCAATGTAAGCTCCACACCCGTAGGAGAGCAGTACAAAGTCGCATGTAACCTCTTCAACAAATCCAAGCCCAAAAGATTCTCACCACAACCAGTAGTCAAAATCAAAGGAGCTTCTAACTCATGAGACCCAATCGTAAGGGGCAAGGGGCTAGAAACTGGATTGCTAACGGGGGCGCCAGAGAATCCAACGGAAACATTCGTTAAGCCAGACAAAGGTGCGCCAGGGAGTTTCGAATGCATAATGGAACTTTTTGCTGCACCAGTGTCCAACAGAAAAGGCTCAACGACGCCCAATGTGGCTACTGCAACATAAGGCCCTCTCTGATCAACCGGAACTGATACTTCTCCCTTCCTTTGTCTATGGCTGTCCTAGTAGATACCATCCGTATCAACATCACGCTCGACGTAATAGTCATCCACATGATACTGTGCAGATCTACCGGACGATGGTTCGCGTCGATCGAAACAATTCTGCGAGTCTGAGGAAGTGGCAAAACGCTCGGCCTGATTCTGAGTAACTCCACGACCACTACCACGTGAAGCTTGTTGAGGACCACCACGACCTCCTCGAGCTGACACACCATTATTCCTATCACGGAGAACCGGACAATTAAACTTCAAATGGCCCTCCCCTCGACAATACGCACATTGATTATATCCCAACACAAAACGAGGTGCGGGAGAGTCATTTCGCATCTGCGATCTAGAGAACTGTGATTGCGATCGATTTGGCTGTTGCGAATCACTGAAATTCGAGCGCGGAGGATACGCTTGCTGCAATAAGACCTTAGTTTTAAGATCCTTTGTTTTCTTATCTGCACGTTCACTTTCCTCCTTTTCCCTATTTTCGTAATATTGGGCCGTAGCCAATATTTGAGCAGTGGTAGAAACAGCCCACGAACTCTCAGAATTTTTCAACTTATTGCTAAGTTCGGGCAACAAGTTCGATACAAACTTATCAACAAACAGCCGCTGACCACCCTCTGAACCCATGTCCTGGCCACTATGATCAACAAATGCTTCCTCGAATCTCGTAAAGAAATCGGAAACGCTTTCATCCCTCTTTTGCTTGCACGCGGACAACTTGTCCCAATTGACGCGCATCGCCGGCATAAGCGTTTTCATAAGGGTAATTATCCTCTGGGGCAATTCCACAATAAGCTGCTCAGGCTTAGCCCCACCGACTTGCTGAGCGTCTGCCGCCGTAAGGGCAGCCCAGTCACCGCCTAACTCGGCCGCGTGATTCTCGTGACGAATTTTCGCCCAAATCGGCTGAGGCACTACATTGCCAAACAACATGTCAATATCAGCAAGGTTCATAACAGTAGCATCCACCAATTGGGACAGCTCCTTATAATAACCTGCTGGATTTTTACGGGGATCAGGCAAAGTTTGCTTCACCTGCAAGACTTCCGATCGTTTCCAAGGGAGGTGTATCCACACTCTCTGAAAACGGCCTGGGACAGCAGGGTTAGCATTAGGATCACCTGGCATCCATACTGGGGGAACTTCCCGCATCGGATATTGACCAGGTTTTGCCATCCACTCTGCGGTCTCTTCCTTAAACAATGCTCGAGGTTGCACTGTACATCGAAATGATAACAAACGTTCTAGAGCTTCTCGAACCTTGTCACCTACGATCACACCGGTTGTGAACTGATGCTGGAGCTCAGAAACCTCAGACGGTACATTATCTACCACATCATGATCCCACTCCTCCTTCAACGATTTACACAATTCCTCAAACACGAATCGTTGAGTGGGCGCATTAAACTGAGAAAATGTTTCAAACACTACACGCGAAGGGTATTTAACAGGATTACGAATCCATTTACGTGCCATTTTTACCAGCGATTCACGTTCTCTATCATCAGGAAGCTGGCTGCGCCTCTGAGCGACATCTGAAAGAGTCGAGCCGAGTATTGGCCCAAAAAGCGGAGAATAAAGAGTAGCAACAGCGGTCAGGAGACGACTACGAACAGAAGGAGAAGAGGAAGAAGATGCAGGCGCAGCAACAGTAGGGGTGGAGGCAATAGAAGTAGACGTGGCACCAGGAGTAGTGGGAACGACAGACTGAGGAGGGACTTGAAAAGGCGCAGTAGGAAGAGAAGCCGGTAAAAGAGAATGAACGATCTGTGGCACAAGGGGATTCGGGAGAGCGGGAGGAACGGCGGGCTGACCAGCAGCCGCCAAAACAGCAGGTGGAGGAAGAGGTAGAATCACAGGGCCCAGAGTATCGGGAGCATAGGGAGGTGGTGATTTCAACAGATAAGACAATAGCGAATCCTCTACTGCTTCTTCTCCCGACTTATCGACATTAGACGGTAGCACCGGATAACATTTATCCACCGCCATATGATGAAGTCGAGTACTAACTTCCTGCTCTTTCTCATCTTTGTCTCGCTGATACTGTTCAGCATCTCGCATCACCGTAATAACGCCTTCTCTTTTATTTTTCTTACTCTGTTTGATTTCTTTCTGCTTGGCCTCTTTCCGCCATAACCGGAAGGAATCAAACATGGCCGGCCTAGCCTTCTTTTTAAACAGTTTAGCTTCCAAATTATCTAAAACGGCAGTTTCGAAACTACCATGAGATGGCCAACTAAGAACACCATCATTTTTAGTGTAGCGGACCCAATATTCATTATACACGATAGGACCCACACCACGGCGACTATAGAGCTCGTAAATTGGAGTTCCAACCGGAGGTATCGGACATGAATCCTCCAGCCGGGAATCCATTCTGCAACATTTGAGAAACCCAAACAAAGTACTACGGCTAGGCATCACGCACACTAACCGAGTTTACAAACTTCAAGGGCTATCGAATTTAGATATCCTCGCAAAAATAATGCGAGACCCTCGGTTTTTGGCAATTGCAATCGTCAAATAAAACCCAACAACTAAGAACCACGAATGCTATGGTACCATGCAAACAACAAAGGAACACTGGGAGCGACCCATAAATACTTAACTGAGAGAACAATGGCGTCACCAGGAAGGCCCGTCTATCGTCTCGCCGTACAAAGGACTACGCCAGGCGCCAAAACAGGTCGACAGTCAGGGCATCAGTCCGTCGCAGCCGTCAGGAGGCGGGGATCTTCGCGGGAAAAGACGTCGGGCCACTTATTTCGACAACTGGATCGATGAAGCGGGGTGCACCTTCCCTCGGAGATTTCACACGAAGTTCCTCACGATAGTCGGGCTTTGGACCGGTACCGCTGATGTCGCCCCACGTTGGGCGCCAACTGAAGGACTGGGTTATTCTAAGACCCAGCGGTGCCAGGGAACAACACCTGAAACCTTCGTGGGTTACCTGTTCTGGCGTACCAAACACAGAGACACGGGACACTTCCAGCGACGTCAAAGATCAGCGTTTATTTACTGCAGGGATACAGAGGTCACAAGAAGTACACAACGTGTAGGTTCTCGGAGACTGCTTCAATTTGCAAAAGTGGATCGCTCCTTTTATACACGTTTTTCCCATAGAACAGTATGGTGAACAAAGATTACAACTCAGTTCCCACAATAAACTTCAAAAGAGTCGCGTTCATGCTTCAGGAGGCCGGAACATAATTACAACAGTATTGCCAGTTCCCAACTGTAAAAACATATCTTCTCTGCAATAAAACACATTCCATCCTGACCGTAAACACATTAGGAGAAGGGACAAAAACAGATGCAAAGAAAGGACAAGGATGCACAACAGATTAGAGAAGAGTGTTAGGGGTAGTAAAGGAAACTTGATAACGGGATCAGAGACACCGTGTCTAATGTATGCATGACTGAAACAATAGACCGGCACAGCAAGATGAGCCTTGAGCGGGGCCATCTGCCTTCGTCGTGTCATTTCCCTCGTCATAAAAGTCATACTCAAAGGAACACGTGTCCCTCGTGTAAGCTTGGGAGTCCCAGGGTCACGAAGCGGACAAAGTCCGTTCGCTGGCTACTTGAGGGCAAGAAACAAAATGGATGCCGTATCTAAAATGGAACCCGAGGGTTCAGATGAACAAACCCGAAAATAAGACGAACCATACGTGGTTGCGTAGCGAAACTGCGTACACCCACTATACTCGTCATTTGCGGTTCGTAGATACCCAACTCATCCATATTCGTCACCACTCAAAAGTGTCGTTCCGTCCCACACGGAACCTCAATGTATAATAAAAATCTAGTCCATATATAGGGTAGACACGATACCTAACTTGCCTCTTAGTTCACTAATGGAATTGTCATCACGGTGGGGGGCAGGAATGTTTCTCAGTTCATATTTAAGAACTCACTTTTAATAAATATATCACTAAAGAATGATGCAGTATCTCACTGTCATTTACAGACAGACATTTTCTAATGAAATGTCCACAATCTTTCCCACTGCCCTACAGCTGTACTGATAACAAACAATTTATGGGAATCAGGTTTCAGCAAATAGTTATCATTAGCACATCATATTCTGATTTGTTTAATCATATTAAAATCTTTCATCTCACTTTAGAATTATAAAAGTGTCTAACTACTGTGATATATTTTGAAACATGTGTACTGCTCATTTACAACCTTTTTAAATATTGTGTGTCCAGCATGACTGTCGGACAGTTCACTTTACAAAATCCTCTAACTTTTGAAGTCAGAGAAATAAAAGCACCAATCTCCAGAAGAACAAGCATTTGCAATGCAAAAGGTCTCGCATTTACGCAAGTTTGAGCTATTGGCATTGTTAATGACAATGCCTTTTATTTATGTTTTGGTTTTTGAAACATCATTAAAAAGCATTGTCATTTTCAATACCAATAGCTTAAACTCACGTAAATTCGAGACCTATTGCATTGCAAATGCTTGTCATATCCTGTAGACTAGGGACAATGGATTCTTGAATTTTCTTTATTTTATCTAGAAAGAAAAGATTTAGATCAACGCACAATTTCTGAGAGGGAATGAAAGGAGGTGTTACTCGGTCAGGGTGAGATAAGTCCCTTACTATATGAAAGATGTCTTTTACTTTGTCTGAGTTTATAACTTTGTTAGTGAAGATGGATTTCTTTGGCTCTAAGATGGCTTTTTTATAGGCTGTCAAGCTCTGAGTAAATAATTCCTTCGTTTCTGGCCAGTATGTTCTATGCCATTTCTGTTATGCCTGGCGCGTTCTTAGTTTAGCTAATTTTAACTCCGTGGAAAACCATTTAGATGCCTTCTGTCGCGGAGCACGACCGGGTTGAATTTGCAAAGGGGTATGTGTATAACTTGCCTTCAATTGCCAATTAGAGATCTCTTTTTCATAGTTGCCAACGTTGTCTGCCGTAGCAGGCAAATTGACTGCCAAGGTATTATGAGGCCAAGAGCAACCACAAAAGAAGAAGAATTTACTGGCTCCTCGCCTGCCAGTGCTAACGCCTCCTACAACACTGCCAACGCCTAGATCGCGCTACAGAATGTGCCATAGGTCACTTCATCACGGGCGTCATTCGAGACATTCATCTAGCCACTCTCGCCATCGCAGCCATAGATCACGGTCCATAGCTCGGATGTCATCCAGACATCAATCTAGGCACACAACATCCTCGTCTACATCTACGGGATGATTCAATCTGATTCTCCACCACCTCACATCTCTTCGGTCGATGATATGACTATGTTTTAAGAGGTTCTGGTTAGAGGGGCTGCAAAACGTATCATTCAGATGCCGGTACCCACACCTACCACATCTCTTAGCTTCCAAACTCTACACCAGCAGTCCACCTCAAGACCTCTGCTTCCATTGGTTTCCTATCTTTTGGAGCCAGCAATGGAACTTTTTTCGAACCCCGCCCTCTACTAAACCAGCTCCTTTGAGACTAAAAAAAAAATATATACACCTCCTGAGCAGGATCCTCTTTTTCTCCCATCAGATCTACCTCCTGATTCCGTAGTCATTCTGGTGGCCACGAAACAACATGCTGCAACACCAGCATCTTCAGTCCCTCCTGATAAGGAGAGCAAAAAACTGGACTCCATGGGCCGCAAGACTTGTAACATGGCCTCCACTTCTATGAAAGCAGACAGTGCTACGGCCCTCCTGGGTAGATATGATAAAGCGCTCTGGGGCTCTATCCAACAATTAGCAGATGATCGTCTTAGGGACAAAAGAGAAGATTTCCTAGAGATTGTAAATGAAGATCTTATGGTTATAAATTAAGTAATCAGCACCGCAGCAGAAACCTCTCTTAGCAGCACAGGAGTATATTGCAATGGCATGGCCTTAAGGCGGCATTTCTGGTTCTGTGTCACGTTGTTGAAACCAGAGCCACAACAAAAGATTTTAAATATCCTTTCTTAGGTTCTACCCTCTTTGGCAGCCACACTGACAATGAGGTGGCTCAAATGAAAGCTGAAATGGAGACCCTTAAAGCTATCAGCCTGGAAAGACCTAAATATCAAAGGTGCTCCTTCAGGCCTTACCAACGTCGGTGTTGCTCTCAATGGTTTCAAACCCCTCATTGGTATCGGAGTCATCAACAGCCTCAACAACAGCAGCCATATCAACAACAGCAGCGACAACAACTCTGGGGGCGCTCTTCCTCGTAACCCACTGAAGGGGTTAAGCCCCCAAACCCTGAATCTTCACTTCCTCCTCTTCCGTTACCCACTCCGGTATGGGGAAGCATTACTCATTTTCTGGCAGAGTGGCAAAAATCACAAAAGAGGCCTGTATTATAACTATTGTTCAAAATGGTTATGCTCTCGGATTCACCAGACTTCCTCCGACCATTCCACCAAAACCAACCAACCATCATCTGCATACACTTCAAGTGGAGGTCGACATCTTACCACACACACGTGTGGTGGAGGTCGTTCCTCACAAACAGGGCACAGGCATCTACTCCAGATACTTTCTGGAGAAGGAAAAGACCATGACGAATACAGACCCATTCTGGACTTAAAGATAGTGATGGAGCTCAAAACCCAAGGTAACGGGGCAAAAAGGAAGAGCGTGACCCGTACCGATATTCTCCCTGCGTCACACTAGCTCATTCACACATGCAATCATTGGTGGGGCCCATAACATCAACACTCATACATCACGTACATGCAGGAGGAATAGATGGTTCGAGCGCTCGACATGAGAGGAACACCTTATAACCTATAGGAAGGAAAAGTTATATACAAATCTATACATTAATACCCTTTCGCCTACAGATCTCAATCCTAAACATCAAGGCACTCCTCCCACCTGGTCAATAGATCAAATAGTTGGATTGGTTGATGGTGATTTAGAACCAGCTAAAACACATTTCAGGACTTTGATCTTACCATTCTCAATAATCTCACAACTCGTTTCTTGTTAATCAATATCTGTTTATCAAAATTTCATGAATGTTAAATCCGCATCTAGAAAGTTTATATTAAAATTTCGTATAAATCAAAGAACACCATATTTACCTAATCTGGCCATTTGAAGTCCTCTAAATCAGCATATTCAATTCTTTCGTCATTCGTCAAAGTAGATCAGTTTCAAATGTTCTTGGCTCAGCACACTACAGTCTCAAAAGATTGACCAAGACCAGAGACGTGCGAGCGTCTGTCAATGCCCATAGAGTTCAGGCAAAGTTCGTAGTCATTAAAGATTTGGCAGCATCCGGATCATCAGGATTCAGAGAACGCGGCAATCACACTAAGCAATAGAGTTCCAGTAGCGTCACCGTCGTCGTCAAAATGGAAGTCGATCGTCAGTCGATAGCTAGCCAGTCAGCATCATACCCTCTCTATTCAACCAGCGATTTTTATAATAAAATCAAAGTAAAAGATACAAATTTTACAATTTTGTACGGTCGTGATTGGTTGGTTGAGATCGTCCGATGGGTTCTAGCACAGTTCAGGAAGTGAGGTCACGCTTTCAGGTCATACTGGTTTTTTGTAGGTGTCCATTGTTTGCGCCTTGGCTGTCTTCCCACCGTGGCCTTGTTTTAGTACAGTATGTTAGAGGTCATGAAGAGGCCGTAGACGTCTTTTGTCGCACAGGCGCACTTCGCTCCGCGCCTCGTGGAACAGTGGCCACTTCGTCGTGTCGGCGGCCATTTTAACTTTAGGCCCGAATGTTAACTTAAGCGAAACAAACACAAAGAATAATTAATACATAGAAATAATGAATCTAATGTTAACCCCTTACTATTTCCTCTGTGTATGTATTTATCTAGCGTATAGCGACATTTAAAGCATTTATATTCACCCTTTTAGGCCGTCCTTCTCGAGCAGCATTACTCAAACATCACAAAGGCAACATTTATCATGCAGTATTCTATTTACTACATATACTACTGTTAGTATGCGTACAGGTTTTAGTCCTAAAGGTTATTTAGCCATGCAAAAATGCAAATCCCACGTGTAGTTCGTTTATTAATAATGTTGATTAATACTCATGCAAACTTATTTAATAATATTATAATTAATAGATTATATAATTAGTTTATTCATGCAGAATAGGGGGGTATACAAAATGTTGTACTACCCGCTCCATCAATAGCCAAAAAATGGATTCGGTGAGAGAAGGTTTGGATGCTGGCATTACATCAAATCTGTCCCCAACTACACCAGGGGGATTGGCTTTGCTCCATAGACCTTCAGGACGCATATTTCCATGTGCCCATTGCCCAGAAGCATTGCAAGTTCCTGAGGTTCATAGTGGGCCAAGACCATTACCAATACAGGTCCTTTCTTTCTGCCTCAAGTCAGCACCTTGTCGAAGGGCATGGCAGTAGTTGTGCCTGTCTCAGGAGGCTCTAAATATTCATTTATTCCTATCTAGATGATTGGTTAATCGAGCTTCAACGCCTCACGAAGCCAAACAACAGTTCAGCTGGACATGCAATGTCCTGCCAAACAACAGTTCAGCTGGACATGCAATGTCCTGCCAAACAACAGTTCAGCTGGACATGCAATGTCCTTTAATGGCTGGGTCTTTACATCAAGAACACAAAGTCAATCTCCACACCGGTTCAGGCTCTGCAATACTTGGGGGCCACCATCAACACACAACAAGCAAAAGTGTGTCCTTCAGGGGAGAGATTTTCATCGATCCATTAGAAATGTCGCTCTCTAATGAAAGCATCATATCCCACGGTTAGGTCAGTGTCCTCCCTTCTTGGCTCCAGGGCCTCATGTATTTTCCTCAGTCCAAATGCACGCCTCCACATGCGTCCCCTTCAGGAATGTCTTGAGGACCAGTGGGACCAAGCACCAGGCAACAGGGAATGCAAGATCATTCTCCCCCCTTCATGTGAAGCAATTACTGGCATGGTGGTGCTCGTCAACCAATCTCCTTCAAGGGATGTCTTTCCACCAACAGGCTCCCTCTCAATTAATAGTAACAGATGTGTCATTACTGGGGTGGGGGGCCCACATGGATCATCTCCAAATTCAAGGCTCATGGTCTCCGAAGGAGATGTCATATCAAATCAATCTCCTCGAGCTCCGAGCAGTCCACCTGGCTCTGAAAGCATTTCACCCACCTTTCAAGACCAACTTCGTGCTTGTTCAAACGGACAACATGACTGCCATGTATTACCTTAACAAGCAGGTGGGACAAGGTCCAGACCTTTTTTCCCGCAAAGCCCATACAATTTTGAAATGGCCCATCGTCAGAAACCTGCTGATGGTGGCAACCCACCTCCCAGGTGTAAAAATGTGCAAGCAGAGTCCCTCAGCAGAGTTCTGCAGGAAAATCATAAAGGGGGTCCTTCATGACAGCATTGTGCAAAACATCTTCCAGCTGTAGGGCTATCCACACATCAAACTTTTCCCCAATGCAGGAAACAAAAGATGCCAAGAGTTTACCTCGAGATACTTCAAACCGGGGGCTATGGGGAATGTCCTGTGGACAGACTGGTCAGGCAAATTTCTTTACGGCTTTCCAACAATAACTCTGATCCTGGTAGTCCTCCTTAAGCTGTCCAACTCGAGAGACAGACTTATCCCGATGACCCCAGAGAAGCCACGTCAATGGTGGTTCACGGACCCTCTTCACCATTCACAGCATCCACATCTCATGTTGCCATGCCGCCCAGACCTGATAACACCAATCTCTCCTCTTTGAATTCGGCATCAAGGCTACTGAGCTAGGGCAGTATGGCCACTTAACTCTGCCGCTAGACTGCATGGATATCCTAAGGAGGCTAAACGATCTTCCATGCGTTCAGCATATGCTTATGCATATGCATCTGGTGTTCCTCCAAGAACGTAGATCCTTCTACTTGCCAAGAAGATGTCATCCTTCCCTATCTTCTCCATTTGGTAAAATCTGGCTTGCAATTCTCTTCCATAGGAGTCCACTTGGCTGCTCTCACTGCCTACAGAAAATCTCCTTCACAAACCTCTTTTTTCAAAAGCCCAGTAATTAAGGACTTTCTTGAAGGTCTAAAGAAGATTTCCCCTCCTATTAGGCGTACTTCCCCCTCCATGGAAACTAAACATAGTCCTTTCATGTCTTATGTAGTCCCCGTTCAAACCAATTCATAAGGTGTCCCTACAGCATATCTCCTTGAAAGCAGGTTTCCTTGTAGCAATTACATCAGCTCGTAGGGTTAGCAGAATTCAGGCGTTCTGCTCACAAGAGCCTTACCTGTCTTCCACTCTAACAAAGTAGTTATGAGGACCCACCCTAAATTCCTTCCCAAACTAGTCTCTGACTTTCATGTCAATCAAACAATTTTGTTACCAACTTTCTTTCAGCATCCCTCAACTTCGGGTGAAAGATCTCTTCATTCCCTGGAAGTGAGGCGAACCTTGAAGTTCTATCTAGACAAGACTCGTGACAATCGTCGATCGGACTAGTTGTTTATAAATTATGGCCCATGCCGCACAGATTCAACCACTTTCAAGCAATCCACCTAACGATGACTAGTGTCTTAGGCCATCAACAAGTCCTTATCAGCTAATGCTAAGGCCTTCTCTACCAGAGGCAAAGATGCTACTGCTGCTATGATGAGAAATATCCCTATAGTGGAGATTTGCAAAGCTGCTCCATGGAGATCTGTTCAGACATTCACCAAGCTTTACTGCTTGGATTCGAATGCTAGAGCAGATGCTCATTTAAGGCAAGCCTCCCTCAGAAATGTATTTGCTTGATTCAAACCCATTGTCTTTCCTCTGTTGTTTTCCACCACGCTTGATATTCTATTCAAACGCTTATTACTATCAATGGAGATAAGCTATGAGAGAAGGATTTGTTTCTTACCTGTAACTCCAGTTCTCTCGTAAGGGGAATATACATTCAAGTCATAAGCGACCCACCCACCTGCCCTGTTGATAGAACAGAGGATAGTTTTTCTGATTTCTTTTCCTATCACTGTCATATATCCTTTACAAAGAACTCAGGCAATTGCCACCTGCTAGGCATGATGGGAAACTGGTGGTCTCTGAGTCCTTAAAAGAGCAGACACTGTTTACACTGTTTTAAAACTCACTTAATTAAAGCCTATTGGGCTACACTGTCCTTCTATCATTCATCTTCTACCTAAACAAAACAAAAAGGGTTTTGTAAGAGATTTACACTGTTTATGAAATCTTCACTTCAAAATTAGTCATACTCGGGGGGGGGGGGGGGTATTTTAACCCTTTTGTAATTGCAATCTTAAGTTTTTGCCAATGTAGCCTATTTTATAGACTGCACATTCTGTTCTTTGGTAAGGGTTTCTGCAGCCCTTCCTGAAAATAGGCGAATGTCTACACTTAAGAAGAACTGCCCCAGGATCCCTGTACGTGTGGAACTATTCAAATGCGTATGACTTCAATAGAGATTCCCCTATGAGAGAACTGGAGTTACAGGTAAGAAATGAATCCTTCCCTAGCACCAAATGTCCCTTTTAAGCTTTTCACTTGCACCTCTGCACCTGTATTACAGCGCTACACTGTGTTACCTTCTTTGATAGTGGTGTTTCTTCAGTACACTACTGGGGATCATGGGGGGTTCCCACCAAGCCCAGGGCTGTCCCTGCACAGTTCTATTTTCACAATTGTGACATTTCAATCCAGCTTCAAAGCCATCATCCTGCAAATCCCAGGTCCACTTCTCTACTTGCCAGATATCTGCAGTGTACTGCGGGGATCCGGACCTTGCACCACTAATGCTCCTCAATGTTTAGAAGCAGAGAGAAACCAAGGCAGGGATTGCACATGGTCTGGGTACACACATTCAAAACCATTCGAATAGGTTGGCACCTGTAGGCATATCTAGTGCATAGTTACATAAGCTGTGGTGAGGCTGCTGCAAATACCTGTGACCTAGGAAGTAATAGCGACATCCACACATATGCAACACCAAAGAATCAACACAAACAGCAAGTCTCCAAGTGATAGCAGCAGAACTTTCAGGAAGCTGACTTGGAATATCACCTAAGTGATAAATTTGTCAGAGCTTGCATTCTCTTTAACTCATTCCATATATACTTTCTTCTCAGTTAGTTAAGCACCTGCTCCAAAGAACTAGGTGTAAACTACAAGTCATACATGCTTTAACTGTACCTGTTCCTGTTCAGTGTGCAGTGAAATCTTGTGAACTCTGCCCTACTGGATCTGTTCTGCATGGAGTGGAAGGTTGTGCTTGCTGGCTTCTGAGCGAGAGGAAAGCTGGCTTTGCCACCCCCATGCTGTGCCTATTGTTTGAGGAAGCAAAGCTTGCACTCTTGATGTGCATCTCTCTTGTGATGCAAAGCTTGTACTGCTGCTGCCCTAACCATACCTGGCCTCTGTAAGAGGGAAGCTTGCATTGTTTCTGCCCAAAGTGTATCTGTTCTATGAAGAGTGGCGTTTACTAGGCCTGGGTGAAATTTAAATTATGCTGGTGTAATTCAGGTAAATTCTGGAATTTCGCATAATGCTTGTTATGGGAAATTCCCACAGTTATGCCATTATGCATAAAGATGTCCCACAATGACTGTAAATTAAAAACATTTACCACAATTGGCGCTGTTGACAGTACTTCTCAGTACAAATTTACCAACAAATGCACAGGAGCATCAGTCCACGAGCTGCGGTTGTTCACAGTGCTCTTGTTTAAAGGCAACTTTGCACCACACATTGATTCAAGGATGCATTTTTATTTAAAATATAGTGTGAATTGACAGATTTGCATTATAGGTAACTGCGCACAATTTTGCAGTAATGTCATGAAAGAAAATTGCACACATTCTGCACACCCTTAGTGTTGCTCCATCATGCTTAGAAAAAACACAAAGGGTATTTTGAATTCCTAGCATAACATGCCTAGACCACTCAGAAGCTTTTGTTGGACCCAAAGCAAAAACTAGATGTCGGGCCCTAACCCAGAGACCCTGGTTTCAATCACCATTTCCGAGCTTGACCCAAACTGTGAGATCATGGTTAAATACTTTTCTTTCCTCTCCCGCTTTTTCCATGATTATCACATTTGAGAGCGCCTTGAAATAATTATTTTCAGGATTTTCCCTGTACAAAAACCTCTCTAGTATATGGTTTAATAGACCATATTGTTGCTCCATCTACAACAACAAAAAAGGCTAGTATAGGAGGCACTAGACAATGACTTGCCTTTTGGGTCACTAATAAAATTGCCATCAAGGTAGAAAAAGGGAAAGAATGTGATACCCAACAAGGATCTGAAATACACAATCTCTAATCAGAAAATCTGGTTTCCATTCTGGCTTGACCAAAGAGTGTGGCCCTAGACAATGACTTGTCTTCTCTTTTCCCCCTTTTCTATGATCATTATATTTGAGAGCACCTCGAAATAATTCTATTCAGGATGCTCAATGTACAACAATCTCTTGTCTGTTTATATTGGACTATTAATGTTGTTCCATCTATGAAAATAATGGTGTATGTAGTAGAAACGAGACAACCGACTTGCCTCTTGAGTCATTAATAAAACTGTCATGCCAGAAAGCATGCAGTTCACTGGTGTTAATAACTACCATTCAGTACAGTGATATCATGTAATGTGGTAAAGTGACACTTGCAGCAGGGTGGGAAGTCACGTCTGAGTCCAGAGCTGATCTCCTCAGACTCCGCTAGGCTGCATTTCCAGACAGGATGCAAAACCGGTGAGACTGTGATGAATTAGGTGAGCCGCCCATTGCCACCATACTACCACTGCCCTATTGGCGCTGGTAGCAAGGGAGGAGATGTTTGGATGTTGGTGTGTGGCTTGCAGTCACAAGGCCTATGCACGCCGTCCACCCACAGTCAGCTGCAAGTGTGGCTTGGCACGATGGGCATGGCCTGTTTCATAGTGCAGGCCACAATATAGTAACTTGCCATGTTAAATGTGCAGACAGACTCGCCAATGGCACATCCCGTGGCCTCTTCAAAGAATGGTGCCTGAGGAAATTTGTCCCACCTTCTGACCCTGTCCCCCTTCTGAGGCTGGTGAACATGCCCTATGAAGCAGGGATTGTTTCACAATATTTGTTGTAAGATACCTATATTCCTGGAGAATACGTCTGAACCCACAGCTGTAATATTCGAGCATCAAAACATGTTGATGGAAAACAGAGTGAGTCAGTTGCCAGGCCCTCCTGTTTCACAACTTCACTATTGGTCTCACAGTTTAACAAAGAGTTAACAAAAATGTCAACATAATGGAGATAAACTCACCCAAACTATTGAGCCTATTACTAGGAGACTGCACAGCCAGTGACAGTAGTAGTCTCAGGTGCTGACCACTGCTAGATGACAGAACCCACTAATGAAGCATACACAATAGTTGGGTGCGCGTTCATCATTCTTTGAGTACAAATGCACTGTAATTCCATAAAATGTTTGCCTGTTTCTTCTAGGAGTTGGTGAGTGAAGAAGTCAACCCTCACAAAAAAGTCAGCAGTTTTCTTTTGGTTTTAAATGTCAAACCAGCAGCTTTTGAAGTAGAGTGGATGACTTTGTAATCATTTTTAAAACCTAGCTAAGTTGCTCTATGTCATGCGTAACACCTTCATCAAATTCTGCCATTTTAGCCAATTGGATGCTGGAGATTAGAACCCATAATATAACTGGTTAAAAGCAAAACTACAAGCCTCACAATGCAGGATGGTGTTGGCTGAAAAAGCAAACATTAATGATGGTGTCCTGTGTCAGCCGTATCAAATCTCAGAATTGTGAAATGCAATCTAAAATTTCGTTTGGTGCTTTCTGACTTTGTTTGTTGCAATTATGGGTGAAACAGCTCAGTAGGTGGGAGGGCAGAGAAAGAGGTCTCTGTTAATGAGCTTACATTAATACTCTCTAGCATACCAAAAGATGTTCACCTGAACAAAAGTGAGCAGCAGCAGGTAGACGAGCAGCAGCAGTTAAACGTGTCTATGGACACCGAGAAAGAAAAAATAATGTCCCGTCTCCCCTCTTCCTGAGCATATCCTGGACCTAGAAATTGGTGTGCACATGCTGTAGGTGTTCCCCCATAAGGGCCACCCTTGCTTTGCACCTTTGTCCTCTGTGTTTACTTTCGGATGGATGCTAGTTCCAATCTCTTCTGAGCCCGGCTTTGCCGCAGTCCTTGCTTTAAGCGCCCCTACTTGTCTGCATCTCTTCTTACCAGCCCAGCCGTCCCAGGTCCACTCGCACCGTCACAGCTTTGGCCCATCGGCGCCTCACTCTGGTGCTTCTTTCTCGTCCCGGTCACTCTAGAATCTTGCTCAGACTAAGTGCACGTGCAAAACACGGGCCTCCTTGTTCTCCGATGCAGCCTTACTACGTACACGAAGTTTGACACCACTCGGGCTGTTTAGGGCCTTCCTGCCTTATCCAATGTCATCTCACCATATAATGTAACGGGGACTTTGGAACTGGGGACCCAGGTTCGAGCATCTACGTCGGCTCAACATGCTGTGATTCTGGCCAAATTACTTAATCTTCTCCTGCCAAAAAAAAGGTAACTTGTCCTAGTGCAATGTAACGGGTTTCCATGTAAAGCACTCCACTACCTCTGGTCGAGTTTGTACTATATAAAACGGCAAGAAAAACAATAAAAAGGGGCCACCGAACCACCGAGATGTACTATCTCATACCCAAGTAATATACCACTGTTGGGCTACACTGGGCCACATTCAACGGCCTAAGCCGGACAGATTGTGCTCTCAGTCACTAGTGTTAACAGCCTAAGCAGGCACCCTGCTGCGTGGTTCTCTAGCAACCCCTTTAATTAAATTATGAGAACAAGACTCTGAGACTTGTTCAACCAGCCTTTGTAGCATGTACTCATTTGTCACATGAAGACACACAGATGATGGATAGAATCCAAACATTCACCCCCAGTCACAAAGATCTGGGTTAAATCCATTGATCTTTTGCTCACCATGCCACCACAGTTTAGACCCAGCCATATGCAAATCAGGCTTGACCCTGTGCCTTCTGGGTACAGTCCTGCCCGAACTGCCATGCCACGTCCTCCCTGGACCGGAAACAAGCATCCTGGGACCAGTTTTGGGGCATCACCCCTCATCAGTCAAGCTAGCTTGAATCCAGTGGCACAGTGAGCCAGGGACCCACGCCTTGGCATAGGGCCAGAAACCATAAGACACACAGATGATGATGGAATGCACAGCAAATCAAACCTTTACCCCCGGTCAAGAGATCTAGGTTAAATCCATCGTTTGTTTGCTTACAATGCCACTCCAGTTCAGACCCAGCCATATGCAAACCCGTTTTGACCCTGTGCCTTATGGGAACAGTCCAGCCCAAACTGGGGTGGGAGGCAAGCTGGGGGGGATGATTCATTTAGCCCCAGATCTCTGTACTGTGGTGAATGTTTGACATTGATCAGCATTCTGTCCATCAATTGTTCTTTTTGCATTTGTCACCCAGAGTGGAACGGGTATGCCCAGACTTGGGTCCCATGCTATCCATGCAACTGGAGTCAAGCTAGCCTGGATGAAGAAGGGTGATGCCCCGAAACCGGTCCCAGGATGCTTGTTTCCATTTCAGGGAGGACCTGGCCTGGCAGTTTGGGCTGGACTGTTCCCATGGGGAATGGGGTCAAGACTGATTTGCATATGGATGGGTCTAAACTGGAATGGCATGGGAAGCAAAACAAAACGATGGATTTAGGCCCAGCTATCAGTGCTGGGGTGAATGTTTGGCATGGATCAGATTCTGTCCATCAATTGTTCTTTCTTATTTGTCACATGGTTGTGGTATAGGGGTAAAAGCGGAAAGTGTGTTTGTTTTGAAATAAGATAGTGCTATGTTCTAAATCCTCCAGTCAGTCTTGAGACTGCATTCTCGAAAGAAAAGTAACACAAACTAAACTTTTAAAGCAAGACAAGGAGGCGGCACAATTTGCAAATTATTTTATTACTGTCATCCCTGCAGCATTGAAGATCAGGAATCTTAAATTGAATTAACCTGTACTCAGCCTCTGGTAGCTTGGCACAGAGCAGTCAGGCTTAACTTAGTGGCAATGTGTAAAGTATTTGTGCAACACTTCATACAGTAAACCAGTGAAAACACCACACAAAAAGTATCCACAGCATGTTAGAGAAATTTAATTTAATTTAATTAGTAAACCAAGACTAAAAAGAACAAAAATGCAATAAGTGGAACTTAAGGTATGAATTTTTAAAGAATAAACTGTAAAATAGCGCTTCGAAGCAATAAGCTCTTACTTAGAATATCTGGTGGCGTCGGACCAGTTCAGCCCTACTGGGATGGAGCATGGGCTGGATACAGGGACCCTTGATCCTGGCTGCATCTATCTCAAAGTGGTGGGGTGCAGCCAAAGCGATGTGTCGGTGTCAGTCCACACAGTGGCAGCGATACACTGATCCTGATCCATGCAACAGTGGCAATGAGCTTAGAGCTGCGATGCAGAGTTTCTGCATAGTCATCAAGGATGCTGTTGACAGGGATGTGAGGACCTGGGAAGAGCATTGTGCATTGGTGGTTCCGAAGGCAATGTGTTGGGGCCGATCCATGCAGCAGAGGTGTGCATCAGTTCTGGTCCATGCAACAGGAGCGTTGTGCTGGTTCTGATCCATCAATGGTGGCAATGTGCCACTTTGACAGGGGATTTGTGGTTTTTGTTGAAGCTAGCACATTAGGCCCACTTCCAAGGGTCCAGGACTGGGGTGGTACCACTTGGCAAAGCTGACTCACAGATGGCAGAGTCCAGGTGCAGAATCTGGTAGGTTAGAAGTATTTTATGACCCTGAGACTTCAGATCAGGAGGCCAGTCAGCTAGCTCATGGAGTCACTCTGGGTTGGTTCAAGTGATGCAGGTCCAGTTCTTCTCACCCATGCAGGGGAACAGCAGGCAGCAGGACAGCACAGCAAGGCAGGAATCCAACAATACAGCAGTCTAGCAGAGTGGCAGTCCTTCAGCACCACAGCAGTTTTTCTTCCTGGCAGAGTTTTCAAAGGTCAAGAAGTGTACTGATTTGGTGGTGTCAGAGGTCCATTTCTTATACCCAGTTGTGCCTTTGAAGTGAGGGAGACTTCAAAGATAGGCCTTTGAGGTGCGCAGAGGTCCTGCCGGTCCCGCCCTGGCTCTAGACACACTAAAGTGGGGTAGGCCGCTCTTTGTGTGGGGACAGGGCACAGCCTATTCAGATGTAAATGAGGCTGGGTCCAGCTTCTCCCTCCCATCCTCCTAGGATGGCCCATTAAGTCGCACCTAAGCGCCCATTGTGTGTGGCTGTCTGGGATAAATCCACAAAACCCAACTGTCACCCACCCAGGCAAGTGATCAGAGACAGGCAGCAGGCATGAAATGGCTAAAGTAAAAAAAATGACAACTGTCTAAATGTGTAATTTTTTCAAAATTGTAATTTAATATGCGGCTTCGCCATAAATTAGGATTTTAAATAAGAATTCCAGAGACCCCAAACTTGGAAAGTCGATTCCTTCACAATTGGGAATTACACTTAGACAGTGGAATAAGGTAATAACAATGTTATCTTGAGGGAGAGATAGGCCTTGCAGTAGTGAAACACAAATTTGAGAGTTTTTCACTACCGGGCCATTTAAAACTTAATAAAATTTAAAAGAACATGTCCTGCCTTTTAAGAATAATTGCACCCTGCCCTTTGGGTTGTTCAGGGCGTCCTAAAGTAGCATGGGGTGGGGAGGGGGAGAGATTGTGACTGCTTAGTGATTTAGCTGTTAAATTGGAATAATGGCTACTGAAATTATATTGGGAACAAATGTTATGACTCAGTGAATTTAGGATTTTGCACTGTGAGCCTTTCAATGCCAAAAAATGTGTTGTGTGGCATTTCCCCTTAAAAGCTCAAATGCCATTTGTATGGAAGAAAGATGAGACCGGTCAAAGATTGATAGAACATTATTTTAACAAAGATATCTGGGAAGCCCTCAGAAATACATCTTTGGGACGGAATAATGAGGTGTTGAGGCCGGTAAAAGTGTGACAAATTGATCTGAAAACTTTCAAAAGAGAGTAAGAGTCTTGGGACTTCGGAAATGTTATCGGCTGGAGGATAGTAACGATACTAAAGCCTCGTGGCACCTTTGATAGGGTAAGGTCTCTAGCATAAAAACTTCAATCCCCAATTTAATCATGGATTTGGATCCAGGCAAAGACTGTGCCAACAGATTGTGAAAACCGTACATATGGAAAAGGCATCAAGAAAGGTGGTAAGCTGTACCAGACTCTGAATTAACACCATCATAATTTCCCTTCCAATACTTGCACAGCCACAAAAGAGGCAATAAGAACTTTGCTTCAAAAAATCAATTGAAAGACTGTAATTAATTTTTATCGCCTTACAGTAGAGTTTGTGTTGTATAAGGTCTATACACCTCGCCTTCATTCCATGTTCTGTCTGTGATCATGCGTGTATCCACCTCTAGCCATAATAGTTTTTACTTCAACCATTGTAAATATGTACTTGTATATGGGACAGAAATGTTTTATAAAGTAAAATTCATCAGAGTGTTGAAAACAAATGTGAACTGAGGTGTATAGTTGCTTTTTATGGTCCGACTTGACAGCTTAGCCATTGTCAGACAATTGTGTGAACATCACTAGAGCGGGGCTTTGACTCTTCCAACATGTTGGGAGCCAAGAATACTTGTTTTGATTGGGTAGAACATGTGTACTTCCTCAAAGTGCTTGCCCTCCATGTGGCTGTAATCAGTTTATTTATCCAGCTGCCTGAGCTTGAACGGCAAATAAACATGACATTGGAATGCTATTAAAGTGTCTTCAATAAACAAATAATTTATATTATTTTTGTCTGGCAGCAGCACAGAAGGGAGGGGGCAGTCATTAACCTACAAGGATTTATGGTCGGGCTTGATAGTGCAAGTGTCACCTGATCTTCTAACCAAGATTAGTCTGCAGTTCTTTGCTCCCACACAAAGACATATCTATTCCAATGCTATTTACTTCTAATGCTTCACATCACCATACAACATTCCTTTAAAGCCAGACGTATTGGCAGTGTCAATTCGTGTTGGAATTCTCTTGTAGGTCTTCCTGTTGCTGGAACTAAGATTGATCCACTTTACGATTTGATTGTAAAGTCTACTCTTTCTGAGGATGTGAATCATGAGACTGTGATGGAGAAAACCCGTTTTCTTGTGGTAAGTTGGAAAAGGACAATAGTCCTTGATTTAATATCCATATCCCCCATCATAAGCATTTACCGCTAAGGAATATTGATGGCTCTTCATGAACCTGTTCAATTTAAATTTACTCAGACAAAAGATGTATTTTTAGTTGAAGAGATCAAATAAGCTTCCCAGAAAATACATTGATAATTCCACTCTGACCTTTTAGGGGCAGAGTAAGAACCGAATCCCTCGGTTCATGATGCATTTTAAAGTGTTGCAAGAGTAAAACACTACTTTAAAGGAACTCTTACGAGGTCAGGCTCAATGATTTCAGAATTACAGAGGTGCTATGCAATAGAATCATTTTTCTGCAACCAACGTCAAACAGTTTAAATGTCTCTTACGATGCTAACTTGGGGATAAACAGCTGTAGTGTCCCACTGTGTTGTTTCGTTTATTTATTTCATCAGGCAAGAACACATTTTAATATGTATGCAGATGACACGCAGCTGATTTTCAGTCTATCAAAGAAATCATCAGCGCCTGTCTTTCCTGGTTCTTCTGCGTTTGGACGCAGGTCATGGACACCTCTCCTACCCACTGTAGGCATGTATGTTGATGCCGATCTGTCCTTCAAAGCAGAGGTTTCCAAGTTTTCCAGCTTCGATTTTTCTCAAATCAAGAATCGAAGGAGAATGTTATGTTTAATCTGCCTGGATCTTCACATGTCAGTAGTTTGGGTACCAACCTTGTCGGTACCTCCCAAACAAACACTTTCAACAGGGCCAAAGTTAACTAGCCATTAAGACAAAGCTTCACCTTTGGAGTGAGCAATTTAGCTAGAGGAGCTATTTCTCAAGTGTGTGGGTAAATGTGATATATGCTGTTACTTTGTAATCGAATAAATCAAAAGTAATGTTTTCTTTCACCAGACTCTTCCAGGCTGTCTGAAGCATTGTTACTTCATCAACAACTGCAGTTGGAAAGGAGAAGTTTTGATGGGAATACTTGTTAGTAAAATTCCTTTCACACACCCAAAGCAAGTTTCACCAATTGTAGAGGTTCTAAGGCACCAGCATGCGTACAACACCCTAATCAGCAGCTGTCTCTCCAAGGGTGAGGCCGACACATGTAAGTCATTTTCTGTATGGCATTTCAGGAATGTTTTTCGTTTATGGTAAATACTTTATATACGGATATTTGTGCATATAAAACCAGATGTTCAAAGCTACAGAATACCAATTTGCAAATTGCAAAGAATTCCAAATCGCAAATTCTTATGTATCGTATGGCACATTCTTAATTTGTGATTCGATATGATTTGCATTTGCAATATACAGATTCTCAAATGCCGAATGGGTACATTGCGAATGCATTCACAAATTGCGATAGTAACATTTGGGTACTGTTTGATGACCTCACAATCCGGAGGTGCTCAAACCCATGCTCTGTGGAGGCCTGGGGGGCATAGAGGAGGGAAGACAGTGTTTACTGGGCAAACCTCTTGAAGGGATTTGTTCCATCAATCTCAAAATATTGACACCATGTCAAGAGAAGAGGCAGAGAAGGATGCTGGAGGAATAAAAATAGAAATCAAATTCAGTGTGAAGGAGCTGAACTGAAGAGTGTGTGGCTCCTAATGATGAGCTTTTTGAGAAAACCTCCTTTTTTAACATCTGTTTATTGGTGCTTTTCTTTTTTTTCTTTGTTTCCCCAAGTTTGCAAAGTAAGCATATCAGCATAAAAAAATACATGTTACAGAAGAATTACCAACTGCTAAATGTCCCCGGGAACAGTTTCGGTCAAGCAATGGTTACATTTAAGTTATAGTCATGACTACATCTCTTTACCGCTAAAATAATGCTTAGTTAAGGCAGGACTTTCTAATGCATTGTCTATTGTTTGAGAAAAGCTCCTTTACAATGCCAGACTCATAAAAGGAAAAAAAAGATAAATATTCAGGTCAACATAAATTCTGTAGGAGTAATTCAGAGTACCATAGAGGAGATTTGAGATCAAGGACGGAAGAAAAAATGTGAATCGCCTAACTCAGGTATGTGGCACAAGTGAAAGACCTTAAACTCTGCCACCACATCTCGAGGACTTATTAGAGCCCACCTTCCAGCCTGAGAGCATTTTGAGATTAACTGATATAGATATTTCAACATCACCCTCTACATCACAAGGTAAGTGTAAAAATAATAATCTTAACACTTAAAATTAAAAACAGTATTAGTTGGGATTTAAACTTTGCAACACTAACTGCAGACTATGTTTTGATGTTATCTTACTGTTGAATTATGGGAGATGTAGTACATACATTTAAGTATATGTATAGACATACAGTGTGACTTTTTTCACAATGATAAATGCATAGTGAAATGTTGGAAAAAACACTTTAGGAGTTTATATAGTTCTGCTGATGTATTTTTTTTTTAAAGCAATGTTTCTTCACATATCAACACAGTAACTTTTATATAACACAGTCGTGCTCTCACTGAGAGGGCAAGAGTCAGAAGCAGAGGCACCTCAAGACACTCAACCTGGTGGGGAGGAAGGCAATGAGCTACCTCCCTCTAGGTCACCACCTGTGCCTTCCAGAAGCAGACCAACTGTTTCCACACTCCCTGATGTTCCTGAAGAGTCTCAAGAACCTATGATGGTTTAGAGGCCTCAATGTTATAATATAAATATTTACAAGATGTCTGTAAACAATTATTTGACATTCAAAAAATATATAAATCCCGTAAAAGATAGTTTAGATAAACTCGCTAATACAGTTGAGGAAGGGCAAAGAACCCTTTGTGACAAATGTGTTCACTTAAAAGAGGCAGTTTCAAACGTATGATCTGTTATGCAACAGGAAAGTGTTTCATATAGGTGCAGACATCACCAACATATGTCACACAATGATGAGTTGACTAGATCTATAAACAGTCTTGCCCATGCCACTCCCACTTTACCAAGACACACGTAACAAGCAAATTGAGATGGAGCAATGTAGTTGTCATGTGCACATGGCCTTGAGCAGGTAACCAGTGCCATAGACAACATTCAAACAACACAGATCGTTGGCTAGGTTTCCATGGGTGCTGGCTGAGCTAGAGTCCAAAACCTAAAGGAATTAAAATGGTAGAACAAGTGTGATTATCATTTTTCCGGGCCCACGGACCCCTCACCCGTGTGGCTGGGTCCAGGAGCTCCGACCGGGCCCAAGGGCCCTGGGCTCTGTCCTCCGGCCTGCTGAACCACCAAGGGCCCAGGAAGGGGTTCCATCAGGCCCAGGAAGGCCTCCCCAACTTTGCCTGCATGATAAGGTGCCTGTGAGCCCCGGGTAAGGAGCTCCGTCAGGCCCTCCTCGCTTCCTCATCCCTGAGGTCCAGCCAGGGCTCAGAGCACACGGGTCTCGGTGTCCCCTGAGCCGGGCCATTTGGTTACACGCCATGCTTTCCACTAGGGGGGGGGCGACCAGATGGCTTGGCTGCCCTGGAAGTCCCGATCAGGGCTCATTTGCTTCCTTGAGCACAGCCAGGACTCCGGGAGGCCGGGTTTGTGAGCACCTTCGTTCCACTCTGTCAGTCGGTGCACACGGATTACAAGAAAGGAGGGTAGCCTTCCTCCGGATTAATAGGGACAGGTACCCAGGACCCACTTGTGGTCTGGCGGTTCTCAGTCAGCGACAAGATGGCCCAGGACAGGGTCCCCAGCGGGCCATCAGTTGGGGACCCACACCCCTGATCGCAGTTGTCAGGCCTGCCATGTGGTAGAGTGCCCAGGATGTGGTTTCACGGGCCCAGGAAGGACGCCCTTGTGCGGCTGACTCCAGGAACTCTGACAGAGGCCCACCAGGCCCACCCTGGGTTCTATCCTTCGGCCTGCCGCACTGCTAAATACCTGGGATGGGGGTCCATCGAGCCCAGGGAGGCCTCCCCAGCACGGCTTGACCTAGGAGCTCCGACCAGACCCCAAGGCCCTTCTGGGCCGCAGGGTGGATGCCTCTGCCCTGGGCTCTGTCATCTGGCCGTACGCACTCGCAAGGGCCCGGGGTGGGGATCCATTGGGCCTGGGAGGTTTCCCCTGCTTGGCTGGGTTCAGAAGCTCTGACCAGGGCCCCTGCGGGCCTCGGGGTGAGGGCCCCCCATCCTGGGCTCTGTCTTCCGGCCCACTGCGTGGCCAAGCCACTGGGATGGGTTCCCACAGGCCCAGGGAAGCATCACCAGCGTGGCGGGCTGCAGGATCTCAGACTGGGCCCTGGGGCCCTACCCGGTCCCAAGACTAACACCTCTGCCCTGGGCTCTGTCCTCTAGTCTGCCGCACTGTCAAATGCCCAGGACAGGGGGTCCATCGGGCCCTGGAAGGCTTCCTTTGCTTGGCCTGGTTTAGAAGCTCCGACCGAGGCCCATGGGTGGTTGCCCCAATCCTGGGCTCCGTCTTCCGGTGGCACAGGCTCCCGTGGGCCCAGGGGGACCTCCCTGGTGCGGCCGGGACCAGGAGCTCAGACCAGGCCCTGGGGTGGATGCCCCTGCCTGGGACTATGTCTTCTGGCCTTCCGCACTGCCACGGGCCCTAGGTGCGGTCAATCTGGCCCGGGGAGGCTTCTACTGCTTGGATGGGTTCAGAAGCTGTTACTGGGACTCCAGTAGACCCCGGGGTTGAGGCCCCATATCCTTGGATCCGCCCTCTGGCCCACCGCATTGCCAAGCCCATGGGACGGGCTCCTGCGGGTCCAGGAAGGCCTCTGCTGCTCGGCTGGGTTGAGGAGCTGCGACTGGGAACCGAGGCCCCTGTCGGGCCCCAGGGCAGGCCCTCCCACCCAGGGCTCTGTCCTATGGCCCACCGCATGTCAAAGTACTAGGGACAGGGTGCCCTAGGCCCAGGGAGGCCTCCCCTGCTTGGCCGGGCCCCGGTTACGCATTCCCGCTTTGGGCTCTGTCCTCTGGCCTACCACACTGCCAAGGGCCTGGGATGGGGGTCCATCAGGCCCAGGGAGACCTCCTCCGCTTTGTATGCATGTTATGGTGCCTGTGGGCCCCGGCTCGGTGATCTGTCAGGGGCCCCCTTGCAGCCCTGTGCCTGAGGCCCAGCTGGGACTCTGTGCACCCACCCACAGAGTCCCTGTCCCCTCCAGGAACAAGCGTAAGCCCTTTCATTGTGGCACAGCGCTACCAGATGGCCATTCTTAGAGCTTAGCCATCTGATCACGTCAAGCCTCTTCGCCGCGCTGCCCTGGAATTCCTGATGGGGGCTTATTTGCTTCTCCAATCCCAGCCAGGGCTCCGGGAGGCCGGCCACATTGGCTCCTTCCGTCCCCTCTGTCACTGTGTGAGCACGGATTACAATAAAGGGGAGTATTTTTCCTCTGTATTACTGGGGAGACAGTACCTCAGAACCCCTTGAGGTCCAGCGATTCTGAGCTGGGTGAAGCCAGAGCCGTGTCCCCCAGGGGCCCAGTTCTGCTTCTGCCTCCCAGCCCGAACTGCCTTTCCTCCGGGCCTACCTTCCCAGAGAGCAGGCAGGGTCATGAAGTGGACATCCCAGCTGACCTGGAAGTCCCAATGAGGGCTCAGTTGCTTCCTTAAGCCCAGGCAGGGCTGTAGGAGGTTTAGTCCAATTGTGCTTGTGGTTCCCTCAGTTCCTTGGTGCGCATGCAATACAAGTAAGGGTTGTAGCCTGCCTCTGGACTATTGGGGGCAGGATACTCCAAGCCCTTTAGTGGTCTAGCGGTTGTCAGCTGGGTGCTACCAGGGCACAGGCCACTGGGGCCCACATGAGCCTGGGTTGACGCCTGCCTCCCAAACCTGCCCAATGGACCTTTCCACTGAGCCTGACTTCCCCGAGAGCAGACAGGGACA
Organism: Triturus cristatus; assembly: GCF_964204655.1. NCBI lineage: Eukaryota > Metazoa > Chordata > Amphibia > Caudata > Salamandridae > Triturus > Triturus cristatus. The sequence goes on along the minus strand of NC_140588.1, from coordinate 468,819,976 downwards.
TGAAGCTACCACCCAGCTGCCGTGGAAGTCCAATAAGAGATCATTGGATTCCTTAAGCCCAGGCAGGGCTCTAGGAGGTTGGGTGTGTGTGTTCCGGTGGTCCCCTCTGTCCCTCAGTGCACTCAGATTACATGAAAGGCGGGTATCCTTCCTCCGGATTACTAGGGACATGGTACTCCAGACCCCCATGGGGTCTAGCAGTTCTCTGCCAGTAACCAGCTGGCCCAGGACAAGTCCACCTCCGTTCTGGGCTCCGTCCTCGGGGTCCCTGCATGCCAGAGCACCCGGGGCAGGGTTCCGCAGGCCCAGGGAGGATTCTCCTGTTTGGCTGGGGCCAGGAGTTCCAACTAGGGCCCTGGCGGGCCCTGGGGTGGGTACCTCCCACCCTGGGCTCCATCCTCCGGCCCACCGCATGGCAAAGTACCAAGGACTGCGTTCTGTGGGCTGGGAAGGGCTTCCCTGTGCATCCCAAGCACAGGAGCTCTGACCTGGTCCCCACCGGGGCAGTTGCTCCCATCCTGGGCTCCGTCCTCTGGCCTGCCCCATGGCCAAGGTCCCAGGTCGGGGCTCCACCCGGCCTGGGAAGGCCACCCACTGCTTCACCTGCATGTTAAGGTGCCTTTGGGCCCCTGGTCAGAGCCCCTCTCAACCCCGTGCCTGAGGCCCAGGTAGGGTTCCAAGCCCCCGGGCCGCAGAGCCCCCATCCCCTCTAAGGACGTGCAGAAGCCCTGTTCGTTAAGGCGACCAGATGGCCGTTCTTCGTGGGCAGTGCTTTCCAATGCCATTACCAGATGGTTGAGCCACCCTGGATTTCAAGATGAGGCCAGATGCATTTATGCCTTCAGTCCCCTCTCTCACTCTGGGCACACGGATGACAAGAAAGGGGGTAGCCTTCCTCCAGATTACTAGGGACATGGTACTCCGAACCCCCTTGTGGTCTGGCAGTTCACAGCCAGTGACCAGCTGGCCCACCTCCATCCTGGGCTGCGTCCTCTGGCCCCTGCGTGCCAGAGTACCCGGGAAGGATTCCGTGGGCCCGGAGAGGCTTCCCCTGCTTGGCTGGGTCAGAAGCTCCAACCAGGGCCCTGGCAGTCCCCGGGGTGTGTATCCGCCTTCTAGGCTCCGTCCTTCTGCCTACCATGTGGCAAAGCGCCTGGGACTGGGTACCACAGGCCTGGGGAGGCCTTCCTTGTGTGTCTGGGCCCAGGAGCTCTGCCCAGGCTCCGGGGACCTGCCGGGCACCGGGGCAGGCGCTCTCACCCTGGGCCCCGTCCTCCGGCCTGCCCCACAACCAAGGTCCCGGGTCAGGGTGCTCCTCCTGTTTCCCATGCATGTTAAGGTGCCGTCCGGGTCAGAGGACGTCTGGTCTCCCTCGCAGCCCCATGTAGGAAGCTTGCTCTATATATACTACACCAAAGTAAGGTATAGTGTGCACAGAGTCCAGGGAGTTCCCAGAGGTTTAGCAGAGGCTAAATTAGGTAAGTACTAACAGCTCTCTTTGTGTGGGTGAGCAGTTAGGCCTATCCAGAAGGCGTGTTAAGAATTTATTGTATCCACTCAATCAAAGACTGATTACACACTCAGAGACAGAATCCAGACCAATTGGATAAGTATAAAAAAAGTACACTTAAATTTTATTTCTAGAACCAAGCAGGATTAGGTACAGGTAGGTAAAATATACTTGGAATACAGGATTACACAATGAAATTCAGTTATTATTGAATGTTGCATTAGTTACAGGTTGGTATTGATTTATAAAGCAGTTTGCATTATAAAATAATTACTTTTAGAATACTTCTAGTTACTTTTGGATTACTTTGAGTACTGGGGTGGTATGTCAAACTGAATCGCATGATATACTCAGTTGAACATGTAAAGGGAAGATCTACCCGGTAGCTAGATATAAAACATTGTCTTTGCGTCATTCGGTTTTGGAGAATTGCTTTGCTGCCGTCAGTGAATTTCTGAGACGCTGAGTAATAGCATCTATTGTTTTATAGCTGCCCTCTTCTTTTTCTGTTCTTTAATTATACTGGCCATATAACTGTTGCATAAAGTTAATATTTAACCCAGATCTCCTGACTGGGGGAGAATGTTTGAATCAGTCAGCATTCCGTCCATCATTTGTTGCAGTTACACTTAAAAATCTAGATGGCATATGCTAGAAGATATGTATGAATATTAACTAGGACTGCAAAGAGCAGAGGTCACCGTGGCCAGCCAGTTGCTGAAATGAAATTGCCAAGTAAACTTATAAGGAACAATCTTTAATGAATGAAGTAAACAAACCTCGTTTTGAACTGGAGCTATCCATATAAGTAACTCTGTGTTCTGGTACAGGTGTCTCCACACAATGTTTGTGCGCCGAAAAAATGACACATTTACCAGTTTTGATTTTTTTTTTCCATTCTTACACTTTTCGCTCCATCTGTCTTTCCTATTATCCATGTTTCTTTCTTTCCTGCTTTTCCATTCTCCGTTCATTCCTCCTTTCCTTTTTCCTGCTTTCCTTCTGCTCATGCTTTTCATTTGTGCTTCTTAGCTTTCTGTCCTTCTTTATGCTGCCGTTTAATTTTCTTCCCTATTTTCCATCTTTACTCCTTCTTCCCATTCTTCTTGTCATTCTCTCATTCTCTTGCCCCTTCCTTTCTTCTTACCTTCCTCATGTTCTTCCTTCACCTCTTCTTTCCATCTTTCTATTTATTATCCTTCCATTCATTAATCTTCTTTTCTCTTCTTTCCATCCATCACCGTTTCATCCTTTTTTCCAATTATTTAATTATACTTTTTTGTTTTCCTTATTTTTCTTTTTTATTCCTTCCTTCTTGCTACCCTTCTTCCCTAACTTAATGTTTAATGTTCTTCTTTCTCCCTTACTTTTACCCTTTCCATCCATCCTTATTTCCTTCCTTCTATTCTTTTTCTGTTCATATGTACTATCCTGCTTCCTTTTAACTTTCCCTTTTATTTTCCTTATTTGTATTTATCTTTCCTTCCTTCAGGCATTTGCCCGCTTTAAAAACGTCTCCCAGTCAGCTTTGGGCCTGGTTTATAGATGCGACTATTGTGCAATTTTGGGCCCAGTAACATATTCCGAAGCAGTCGGACCCAATACAAGATAGGGCAGGGCACTATAATGTCTGCAGTAGTTTAAAAGGGAATTATCAACCTACTGTTCAGCTTCTGGAAATGGATTGCTCCTCCACTGCCATAGATTCAACAAACAAGGCGATCTCCCCTCTTGAGCCTGGTTCTGCAGCTTGACTGTACTTTCCTCTGTTCTGTTTTCCTCCTCGACTAACTACAATAAAAAAACAAGCATTTGCAATGCAATAGGTCTCGCAATTGCGGGTTTTCGAGCTATTGGCATTGGAAATGCCAATGCCTTTTATTTATGTGTTTAAAAAACTTGCAATAATAAAAAGCATTTTCATTTACAATACCAATAGGTCAAAGTTTCTAAAATGCGAAACCAATTGCATTGTAAATGCTTGTTGTTTACAAGCGCCCCATGCTGCGCTTTCACATTAATGGAGACCATGTCTTTCTTTAGACCAACCATGTCTAAAGAAAGGTCCACGCCTGCTATTGAAGTGAAAACGTGGTATGGGGTGCTTTTACCAAAAAAAAAGCATTTGTCAAGTTGGCAAACAAATGCTTTTTTTTGTAAAAGCGCCCCGTGAAAGCATGCATGGCACGCTGAATGTTGCGGGAAAGCATGTAGTGCCTGCAGTAGGAGAAACTCATTAAGGAAAATAGTTAAAATAGTGCTTACAGAATAAATAAGACGTACCGTGTAAGAACCGAAGTAAAAATGCCAGTCCTCATGGGAGATTACAAATGAAAACAGGGCGGTACTAAGGAGGGACCAACAAGCCTATTAATGAATCAGAAGCCTGCATTTACGAAGTACAATGACACAAGCCAATGACAAATATGGGCGGAGAGTGGGCGTGACTTCAAGTGCATACCCTGCTGTTCTCCAGAACTGTCTGATTGTATGATTGTCGGACGGCTTGTCTCTAGCGCTGGGAGGCCTTTGGTAGCCATGCGCTCTATAAGTACTAGTCATTCATTCATTCATTCATACTCCAATACACTATGCCTTACAGAGCAGCGCATGCGCTGTTCGGGCTCGACCTAAAAAAACCAGACTCTTACTTTTACTCTGTAAAAGTAAGTCTGTTTTTTTTTTCTTCTGTTTACAGGATGTCTTTTTAATCGGTGTCGCCTATGGCATTTCTGCTATATTTCCGACAATAAAAGATGGAATAATGGAAAACTGCCTAGAATAATAAATTTTTCGTTTGTCCTTAATTCTATATTCAATATAGAATTAAGGAGAAACAAAAAATGTATTATTCTAGACAGTTTTTTATTTTTCCATCTTTGTCCTATTCTGACACCTTGTGGCTAAAAACGCTAAAGCATCCAGCTATTTCGGCTGTTATAACTGTTGGGAATGATGCTTTATATGAAGGGTGTGAATTACTGTTTAAAAAGCAGTGGACCGGTCCATAAAAAATGAAGGAGGCTGTGATAACCTTTCACCCTTGAAACCTCTATTACATATTGAACTCATTGCCCCCAATGTACACCTCCATAATCCTCTTCCTGCAGTTTCCCTCGGCAGTTCCAATATAACTCTCACTGACTGCCAACTCTCCGGAAGAGAACGAAAAAAGAAATCCGTTTCAAAAGGTAAGGTTACCACAGGGGGTTTTGCCACCTGACACTGAGAACTGGGTGACATTACCGCAGCACACAACTGGGATGATGGTTTTCCGAAGCAATACATCTATTGTTGTACACATGTCTGGGTGCCTTGTGTGGAACGTGTCCTATTGGATACAGGCCTTCACATTCTGCAAGTGGGATGTAAATGAAATAAGTGGTCAGAATGCACATTCAACAAAGTGTACAGTGATATGTCTTTTCATTGTTTATCCTATACACAAAAGGGCCGCATGGAGATAATGCATTTAATGTATGTCATTTTTGCATCGATTGCACTGTCTTTGTTGAGCAAAGCATTTGAACTTTAATTTGGTTAATATTTTGATATTAGATAAATTGCAAAACGTAAGTAAATGTTCTCCATTTTATCCTACAGCTGTATCGAATGTCTTGCACTTTGAGGTTTTCCCACAGGCAAATACCTGTTTTTGTATCTCATTCCAAAATCCGTTGGGATCCAGCTTGGCATGTGGTATGTGTGAATTACTTATACTTTTCTGCTTTATTTGAACTACATAGGTTGTTTGAAGAGTGACACAGACAAGCGCTTGAAATCTGTTTAGAATGTTTTGCTTTCCACAAGACTTATGTTTCATATCACCATCGCAATAGAAAGTAGAAGTTAAAATATATATATACTTGTCATTTAAATAAAAACCGAGTGACCTAACCCGCCTGGGAGTGCTGGACGATTATTTCCTGAGAGGAAGGAATATTAGATATATATATCTTGATCATGAATCCCCGAATGTGCCAGGTTCAGCAATTAAGCAGAATGAGGTCTTGAGCAACACTTTCAACCGGAGTCAGACCAGGTTGGTAAAGGAAAAATACTATGGTAGCTTGAGAAAGGGTTATTCCCAAACGAGCAGCATCAGATGCAAGTTCCTCCATATAAATAGCAAGGTGGTAGCATCCTCTTCTGAAACTGACAATTTTCTGTTGTCACGAACCTCTAAATCTGACTTTGGTTGGGTAAAGGCTCTCCGTGGTTACCTTGCCAAACAACTACATAGTCAAATGCACTAGTCCACAACCAATGGTTCCTTCCCTCCCCTCACCATCCCCAATTGGGGTGTTTGGCCCATTGCGGGAATGGTGAATTGAGCTATGGATAACAAAGGTTATAGGAGTTTGTACAGAGCTCCTCAACATATTGTTGGATGTGTATGGGGTGTGTGTGCCTTACATCATAAATCTGAACCTCTGTGGGACAAGAGGATGGGATATAGGCAGAACAGAGCATTTCTACAATCCTTGGAAAAAAACAATATTATGTAAACCATGTACTATACCAAACAATGCTTTGTTCACTAGCATTATAACAAAAAATGGCTACAATATATAATTAGATAATTCCTAGGTACCATGGCACAACAGCGCCGAGTCATTCCAGCCCCAAGAAACAAAGCCACACTGCAAAATCTAGAACACAAGCCACCTGCTACATGGAAAATCTCAGAATGACCAAGCGACACTGTAAACAACTGGAACGGAAATGGAGGACCAGTCAAGGGGAAGTGGAAAAATACTTTCAAAGCCGCCGGGAGAAGGCACCACTAGCTATTCTGAGAAACTAAGAGGGAAGCCCTAATCAAAGAAATGAACACCAGCTTCAACAGCAGCAAACAAATCTTCCCACTCGTCAAGGATTTCCTCATCCAAAGCTGCCATTGACAACAGCAACCCAACACAAGATCTGTGTTACAATGTTTCAGACTGCTTTTGCAGCAAGATCACAACCATATACAGCAACTTTGCCCCACAACTGGACTCCCTAGCTCACGCCAGAAGTCTCCCAGTGACAAATGAAGAGAACAACCTCACCACATGGGATAACATCAGCACAGAGGAAACCACAGCAATCATGAAGATCATACACTCCAGGGCCACAACGGATCCCTGTCCCTATCAAGCCTTTAACTAAGGAGAGATCCACATCAGTGAGGCCCTCTCCCCCATCCTCAATGCCTCCATCAGTACAGCCAACTTTCCAGAACCATGGCAACATGCAGCTATTCGACACCCTCCTAAAGAAACACTCGGTCGACTAGACCAAAAACTCCAACTACCGACTGATATCCCTCCTTCCCTACCCAGCCATGGTCTTGGAAAAACTCATTAATAAGTGGCTCTCAGACCACCTAGCCAATCACTAGCTTCTTGATACCACACAATCAGGATTTAGACCAAACAACAGCACGGAAACCAGCGTCATAGCAGCAATGGATGACATCTGGATGATCCTCAACAAGGGGAACCCGTAGTCCTCATTCTCTTAGGCCTATCAGCAGCCTTCCACACCATCTCCCGTCCCATTCTGATGACTTCATAAAGCAAGCACCCAGGAACACCCTGTTAAGTGGATCTGCTCCTTCCTTACCAGAAGAATTCAAAACCGTCAGTATGTCCACCTACTCCACTGAAGCACCGGAACTCATCTGCGGAGTACTGCAGGACTCCTCGCTCAGCCTGACGCCCTTCAAAATCGACATGCCTCCATTTGCCAACATCATACAGACTCGCAACATAAACATCCTCACATACACTGATGATAAACAATGGATACTGTACCTCTTGTAGAAAACACCAGGAACATGTTCATCACATGCATGACCGAATTTGCCAAACCCAACTGCCTCAAACTGAAGTCAGATAGGACCAAAGTGGGGGTCTGCGGGAAAGACACCGTGCCATTGGACTCCACCTGGTGTCCACAGGCTAACGATCCACCCTCATGGCTTGCTCACAAGCAAGAAATAGACAAACTGGATATGGCCACCCAAGTCGACGCAGTTGCCTCGTCTTGTACTAACACTCAAAGGATGATACGCGGATTATGTTTTGGTGACCCTTAACAAAACTGCTACATCTATGGGTGCTTTTCTGGGGGAGCTGGACTCTTTTGGCAGGGCCTCCGGGTTTAAAGTAATGTTAGAATCTGTCGCGCTGAACCTTTATCTTCCGCCGCTAAAGGTGGACCAGTTTAAGATACAATACCCAGTACAGTGGTCAAGCAATACAATCACTTATTTAGGAGTACAGATAGCACCAACTACACAAGCCATGCACATTGCAAATTACAACACTATCTATAAACAAATCCAAGCGGATATCCGGAGATGGAAGCACCACCAGATCTTATGGTTGGGGAGAGTTGCAGCTGTTAAAATGGTGACCCTTCCTAAAATATTCTACTTGTTCCAGACTCCCCCCTCCAACCACCTCCGGGCACAATACAGAGGTTACAGGCAGCGATCTCACACTTCATATGGCACAGCAGGAAACCAAGGATGAACAAGACTCTTGCCTACCTACCAACTAATGAGAGTGGGCTAGGAATACCAAACCTCCAGTTGTATTTTCAGGTGGCGCAGCTGAGATATTTAGTAGAGTCGAACTGTACGGAGTCTGAAAAACACTGGCTGTTTCAGGAAAGGGCAGTGGCCGGAACGCCATTGATGAGAATTCCCATCTTGACAAAAGCACATAGACCAAGAAGCCTATGTCTCTCCTCAATAACACACACAATTATGGCAGTGTAGGATCAAACGAGTGTTAAACATACTTTAACAACATTTAACTTCCCACTGACACCCCTGTTTGACAACCCGGACTTTGAACCAGGGATGGGGGAATGCCAATATACTGAATGGCGTCGCACTGAGTGCAGGGCCATTGGTCATTATTTTTAACGTAGAAGGAGTCTTTCCAGCAAATTAAAGCAGATTTTGGCATTTCTGAGACAGAGTGACTGCGCTATTTACAGCTAAGGCATTGGATATTACAGCCCCCAAATAAAGTAGCTGCGCAATGTCACCTTACCCAGTATGAGCGATGGTTGTTGTCTAGGACCTCGGATAAGGGATTGATTTCGGATCTATACAAAATGTTGAATGAGTGAAGTAAACACACATACACAGCAGGATGGACTAGATAGGAAAAAGACCTGGGAAGGGCACTAAGTAATAGGGAATGGGAGGGAATATGTTATAGGTCTTTATGTTATAGGTCTTGCCACACGGCCACTAACATGGCATTAACTGATACACTCACGAAAGTAGCGATGTACTGGTACTATACACCAGTGAGAGTGCATAAGAATAAACCCTCCTTGAATACAGAATGCTGGAGAAACTGTGGTGCGCAGGGAACTCTGGTCCATATACTACGGGGAAAATCCTCTAATCCAGCAATATTGGACCCAAGTATTGGATGAGATAGATAAACATTTAGATACTCAATTACTGAGGTTTCCCGCACATGTACTGCTGAGGGTCCCCGACCCGCTGGCCTATCCACTGAAATCAAAAAGGGGTTGATTAATAGGAATGGCATTCGGATCAGCCATGCTGAACATTCTGGCACATTGGGGCACCCCACAAAGTCTGACACACTCAGGGTGGCTTAGAAAGTTGTGGCATATTCTGGGAATGGAAACAATAACACTTACCTTAGCGGGACAGGGCTCCACGTTTCACGAGACTTGGCGTCCCTTTCTGACCTTATTTTCACAGGATTTTCCAGAGCTTACGTGCCCCAAGTACCTATGTTTGTTGCGGCTGCCTGATACACTCAAACCTGCAACTCCTGAGATGCAATAAGACAGTATATATCACTACATACTCAAAAGCAAGTAAATTGGTGAATGGGGGGGATGGGTGAGGGACTTATTCTTTTTATGTTCATTTGATAATGTTTTGCTGACAAGTACATAAACAACTCTTGGGCTCTGCGAAGCCTCTGTTCAGCGTTCATATTAAACTGCACTGTTTTTTCTTGTTGGAATTTAAAACTACAATAAAAGATTTGAACCTTAACACTCAAACGATGCTGAAACAAATCTTCAAGTGGCTACCAGACGACACCAGAACAACGATCACCCAAGCCCTCATCACCAGCAGCCAAGATTATGAGAACACCCTGTACATAGCGATAAACATCCAGCTCCCAAGAAGACTATCCAAAACAGCCAGACAAGTACTCCACCTTCCACACCGAACCCATATCACATCACACCTTAGGGAACTCCACTGGTTCCCAATACACAAGCGCGCTCACCTCAAACTCCTCACCCACACCTACAAAGCACTCTACAATACAGGCCCTGCCCACCTGAATATCTGCATTAATTTCCAATAAACCTTCCAGATACCGCCACTCTGCCGGTTTCTCACTAGCACACCCCCCACGCATGCAAAAAAGAAGAGCACGGGGTTGTCTTCTCATACGTGGCTCCTAAAGCCTGGAACAAATTACCACAACAAATCACAGTATCCCCCTCTTTTCTTGACTTCCACAAGAAGCTTAAGACCTGGATCTTTGAGTAAGCCCTCCAGGGCTGGCCTCACACACTGGCTGCATAGCACTTGGATACCCTCACGGGTGATAAGAGCACTATAAAAACACTGCTAACATAACAGTGCCACAACAGAGCCCACTAATGTAGACTTACAAGGAGTGCACACTAACCCAATGGTCTAGTCTTGGTGTGGTGCAACTTGGTGCCCATAATTAAGGTCAAAGCATACAGGGAGGTTGCGGAAAGTAGTATCGGTAGAGGTCCCTTCAGTGGCTTTCAGTTAGATGAAGGGCTGCACAGTGGTGGCTGGTGATGGTGCATCAGTGTGGGCATATACCCAGTGAAAGGCAGCCTGAAGTGTTGGTGGGAAAGAATTGAGGGGACAAAAGATGGACTGAAAGGCAGACTGGCAACCACTTACCAGGATAAGGAGCTGTTAGATGACAACTTGCAGCAGAGAGGTCCCGAAAAAGATGATGCAGATTGAAGTAAAGCAATCTAAAATGCATTGCCTCTTCAAATAATGTTCACAGCAACCATTTGGGAGTGTTAAATATGTATGGACCTCTCCTATGACAGATGATTTGTTCCATCTTCTTTGGGATCTTTTCTTTGCCCTTTCTGACACAGTGGAAGAGAAAAGCAAAGTCTCCAATTCTAGAGGATATATAGTGGATGCAAGGAAGATTGACAGGGCAGAGTGCACGGTGAAACACAGGGACGCAGATGGCCTCTCTGCTTCCCACCTGAAGGAGATGCAGGGGCAGCTGTGCTACTGCTACCACAGGGAGGTCCTGTTTTCTCTAGTCATCCATCAGGCATTTGACTAGCATAATGGTTTAGGCTTTCAGACCTGGAAAAAAGTAGAGCAAAAACAAAGCTTCTCCAACTAATGGCTCCCTCAATTTGCCTCCAGAATCTTCTGTGCCAGGCCCTATATCCTTTTCCATCCCCATGGGTGACTCCTAAGTATGAAAACAAATACCTAGGAAGCACAAAGTGCTAACAAGGGATATCTGGTTGTGCTAACCAGAACGTAGTCCAGAGTTCAGGCCGACCATGATGGAACGTAGGCTGGCTACAGGGTCGAGGGTTGGTCCACTGACCAAAAGTACCTTAGTTGGGGTTGCGTAGATGTTGAAGAGATTGTCGATGAGGAGATGCGGAGCGCAGAGAGGGTGATGTTCCATGCATCAGCGGCGATGCGCTGGTTCTGGTCGTGCAACAGCGATGATGCGTCCGCTCCAATGTAAAGGTTGCTGCAATGTGGAGTTTCAGCTTTGTTGCCGAGGCTGTCGTTGACGGTGATGCAAGGACTTTTCTTCAGAAGAGTGCCGCGCAGTGGTGTTTCCAAAGGCAGAGCGGTGTCTCTGAACCATGCAACAGCAGCGATGCACAGCTTCTGGTCTACGCAACAGTGGTGATGTGCCAGTTCCGAGCCACGCAGTGGCGATGATGCTTTGGTGCTAACCCACGCAGTGTGATGGGCTGGTTCTGTCTCCGCAGCGGTAGTTATGCATTTGTTCTGCTGAGCAAGCACCTTAGGCCTACTTTCAATGGTCCAGGACTCATCTTGCACTACTTGACAAGGTAGACTCATAGATAGTGGAGTCCAGGAGCAGAAGCAGGCTAGTTGAAAGTCTTTAATGTCCCTGAGACTTCGGGTCAGGAGGCAAGCCAACTAACCCTTGGAGTCACTCTGGGCTCTGGGGGTCAAGTGATGCAGGTCCAATCCTCATCCAGACTAGGAGGGCAACAGGTCAGCACATCAAGAAAACAGTTCTTACCAGAGGCCCTGAAGTGTACTGAAGTGGAAGGATCTGAAGTCCAGTTTGCATACCCAGTGGTGCCTTTTGAAGTGGGGTAGACTTTCTAAGAAGGTCCTTTGAAGTCCACAGAGGTCCTCCCTTCCTGCCCCGGCTCCAGACTCGCTACAAGGGGTATGCAGCCATTTGTGCGGGGACAGGACACAGCATATTCAGGTGCAAGTGTGAGGCTGTGCCAGGCTCCTCCCTCCCATCCTCCCAGGATGGCCCATCAAGTCACACCTAAGCTCCCATTGCGTGTGGCTGTCTAGGGTAAGTACACAAAGTCCAGCTGTCACCCTCCCCAGACGAGTATCAGAGACAGGCTGCAGTCATATAGGGCTAAGAGCAGGAAAATGGCAACTTTCTAAAAGTGGTATTTTCAAAGTTGTAATAATAAATCCGACTTTGCCATTAACCCCTTCGCTGCTAGGCATCGGTATGAAAGACATCTACGTATTTCTGAAATTGGAACAAAATATAGAGTTTATAACCAGTAGATATTTTCACATTTCTGAAATTGTGAGTACCCATATTAGCATGAGAATTATAGGTCATTTTTCAAAATGACTTATTTTTTACACATTGTTTTTCATTTGGAAGGCAGAGATGCATCAAAGTCAATAGGTAATAACAGTTGCTCTACAATTCTGTTACCCTAAGTCTCCCGATAAAAATGGTACCTCACTTGTGTGGGTAAACCTAGTTCCTGCGACAGCGAAGGGCCCAAAACGCAACGTGGACACAACACATTTTCACAGTAAAAACTGACCCTTCTTTTGCAAAGTGCCTAGCTGTAGATTATAAACCCTAGCTCTGCCGGCACCTAGGGAAACCTAGCAAACCTGTACATTTTTGAAAATTAGACACCTAGGGGAATCCAGAACGGGGTGACTTGACTGGCTCTCACCAGGTTCTGTTACCCAGAGTCCCTTGCAAACCTCAAAATTTGTAATAAAAAAAAAACAACACACTTTCCTCACATTTTTGTGGTGGAAAGTTCTGGAATCTGTGTGGATCCACAAAACCCCCAAAGTCTTCCAAGAAAAATGGTACCTCACTTGTGTGGGTGGGTCAAGTTCCCGCGACAGGCAAGTGCCCAAAACGTATTGAGGAGACATCAAAATTACCTGTCATAAAACAACCTGGTTTTGCAAGGGGGGTCACCTGGGTTTATGGCCCCGGGCTCGGCGGGAATCTAGGGAAACCTACCAAACCCACACATTTCTGAAAACTAGACACCCGCGGGGGAGTACAGCAAGGTATGGCTTGCGTGGATCCCCCAACATTTCCCTACCCAGAATCCCCTTCAAACCCACAAATTTTGTTGAAAAAATACATTTGTTCTCACATTTCTGTGTGGGAAAGTTGTAGGATCACCGGGCTGACACAAATTTCCAAACACCCAGCGTTCTCCCAGGTCTCCCGATAAAAATGGTACCTCACATGTGTGGGTAGGCATAGTGGCTGCAACAGGAAATGGTCCAAATCGTACTGTGGAGACTTCAAAATTACCTATAACAAACTACCTGGTTTTTCGAGGGGGTGGGGGCACCTGGGGTTTTGGGCCCAGGCTCAGCGGCCTTCTTGGGAAACCTACCAAACCCACACATTTCTGAAAACTAGACACCCAGAGGAGTCCAGCGAGGTGTGGCTTGCATGGGTCCCCCAACGTTTTCCTACCCAGAATGCCCTGCAATCTACCCTGTTCCCTTTTGTGTTGTTTTAGGCCACGATCTGTTTGAAGTCTGGGGTCCGTGCCGTTGGACTTGTGTTAGAATTGTAAATGCTAGTGGGCCTTTTAAACATGAATTGGCCTTTGACTGAACATCTTTTTAAGTTTCCTATCCCATTGTAAACTTAAGTGACCTTTTCACCTTACACATGTCAGTGGGGCATTTGGGCCTAAACTGGATTTTAACCATGAACAGCTGTACAGTTTCTGCTTGGGCTTGTTGTAACGCTATATTTCCGTGTTTTATATTTTCTGCAGTGTGTTCATCTTTTATATTTCCTATAACATCACCACTAATGGTTTGCTACATAATTCTATATATTATTGGTTTTGCTGACTCCTAAGAACCATGGGCATACTTACCTAGACACCCTAGTGCAACCATCATGTTCAAAGGTGTAGAAAAGGCTTTTCATTGTTGTCAGTATTCTCCCAGTTAAGAAGTGATGGGTCTCCTCCCCATCTGTGGGGTTTAAGGGCTATAAAGACTCATAAAGTTAATGGTTTTGGCATGCTTTATTACAACTCAATAGGGAGTATACCATTGCAAGGATGTGTGCCATCATGTTTGGGCTTGAGAAGATGTATTAGCGCTTACCTGTGCATATCTTATGGGGACATGTGCATATTTGCTACAGGAAGAGTCGGGACATTCAGAAAACTCTTCTTATGGCTTCGGATGTACTACTGCATGTTACAAAAGTACAAGTAAGTATCATTTTACATTTCTCATAAAATTGTGCTCATTCAAATACGGCAGTGCACCAAAAGAACCGTCTGGCTGTGAGACCATGATTTAAGAATAATTAAACGTTTATCCGGACACATTTAATAGCAAGAGAGCTGACAGTTTTTGAACACAGAACATGCAAAATTGGATAAAATGCTTTGTTTTGAGGTGTGCAAAGCATCGTTGTACTAACGCACTTGGGTATGAATTTTGAGTAATCGCTTTAGAGCAGTGAAATGTAATGTTTCTGCTTTGCACTCTGTTGTTTTGTAATAAAACGTTTATGTGCATTGACAATTTAATTTCATTGACATGGGTTTCTCAATGCTACACCTGGCTTGGTTTGCATTTTAGTCAAACATAAACCAATACATGAATGGTCCATTATTAAAACAACAAGCCATTTTTAAACGAAGGCCTTCACATATATATTTTTTCATTAAATATTAGCTACTCGGGACCGTGATGAAAAGCGAACGGGGCTGGTGGGAAGCATCAATTTTTGTCAGCCTCTTTTCCGATCAATTTTATTCATTTAAGTACATACTTAGAAGTTTTGTTAAGGCAGAAACTGTAATGGACAACATAATGACAACATTAAAAGGCTCTATTATAACTAGCATGGTGGTTTAGTGGTGTTGGGCCACTGTGCCCAAACCAGCCTGCCAGGCAATCCAAAAAGATGAATTTATGCAATACATGTGACCTACCTGTAAGACGCACAAAAAAAAGTTAAGTTGTTTGCAAATTAAAAAGTGTTTTGTTTGTGTGTGCACAGTTGCTGTTGATGTCCAAAACTCTCGACAAATTCACTGTAGCCTCCACCTGGACTCTGGAAGCCCAACTGCACTGTGCACCAATGAATTTATTGTTCGAGTTCTACAATGGTAAGTGTGTGTGAGTTCTGTGGCATTTCGTAATTCGTGTTCATAAGCCAGCCATAAAGCCGAGCTTAGCAAATGGTGCTCAGTTATTGCTTGGGAAAAGGTAATTGGGCTGTGACTCGGCAGTTTCTACATGTGTGTAAATGTTTATCCCCCAGTGCTGCCAATATCCTTCACTGTGTTTATTGTAGGGACAGCTGGTTGCACTGTGTGTCCAAGGACAGCTGGGAGGCGTTCTGCTGCATTTTTAGAGAATGACTCACACTCCGTATCATAGCAGAGTACAAAAAGATATCCAGTTTCACTTGAACATTTTGAAGTATGGATGTAAAATAGCATTACCATGCAATAGTTCTGTTCCAAATATAGGTATCCTGAATTTTAGCACTGAAGACAAAAGCTGAAAACGTATCATAAAAACCCTGCGCTGCGGCCTGCATGAAACAATTCAATACATCTCTCTTTCCAGACTTTACAGCAGGGCGACCAGCATCGTCCCACTGCTCAAAAGGAAAAATGAACTGATAATGCATATCAATATTCTCATTTTATTTTTCCTATTGAAGTCGGAGGCTCTCGGGCGGGGGTGGCCAGAGCAGGGAAGGAGTGGTTTACACTCCGTAAGTGCACATGACTGCATGGCCGGCCCATTCAGGCCGGCCAAACAGTCCTGCTCACTTTGCATCTTCCCCACCAGGCTTGCTTTAGAAAGTTTGGTGAAGAACATGCAATGCCTTCCAGTCTCCGTCTGAACGCCGTGGTCCAGCGCTCAGACCAATCACAACACTGCTATGGAGAGCCTGGGAGCCCTGGTGCTTCCTGCTGCCAGCGGAGACAGGAAGAAGAGGCCTAGATGTTTTTTTTTTTCTCTTTTCATTTCCTTTCTGCCTTACCACTCCCGATCAGCAACAGCCGCTACTGCCTTCCAGACATGATTAAATTAAAAGCCCTATAAGGTTCCAACATGAGAGTTGTCAGGCAATCTATGAACAACACTCTTGCTTAACTCATCAACAGCAGATCCAAAGATTCGGTCCTAATACTGCTCAATGATATCTAAACTGCCTTTATCCCAACAATTTTCTTGAAAAAGAAGCTACCTATCAGATGCACATTGGTGGGCTATAAGCAAGATCGAGATGGCCACGTTCCCTCTTGAGCTCCAAGTCACCAGCAGGGGTCAAGAAGCCATGGTGTATTGAGGGTGATCCTACTTTAGCCATCTAGCAGATGGAATTCAAAGAAGAATAGGCAGTCAAGTGGAGTGATTTTTGGCAATGGATTGCTTCCTGGGTGTAAAGATGTGACCTATCAGAGATCAACACCCTCCCGCCACTCTCTGTCTGCACAGGGACAGAGCCTCTCTGAGGCTGACCCATGACCGTCTCTTGTACTGTGTGAACCTGTTGGCAGAGTAACTGACATGGCTTGGCACCCTGGATCTGGGACCGTCTTTGTAGGTGCTATTATTGTACTTTATTCATGGTTTGCGTTGATTTCCTTCAGGTTATCACATGTATTCTTGTGAAAAATCTTCAAAAGGTCGTACCTTCAGAGTTGCTACCCCGCCTTATCAGTCGAAACCCCATTCCATCACTCAGGGTGTTCCGCAGGGGTCGGCCCTGAGCCCCACACTTTTTAATATCTATGTCCAGCCGCTGGCTGCGGTCGTCAAGCGTTGTAACCTGACCATGGTGTCTTATGCTGACGACACTCAGCTAGCGGTTGCCATAAGTGGGGCTTCTGATATAGAGGCCACAAAGTTTCGTGAGGGAATCAGATCAGTGGCCTGTTGGTTGACAGAAAATTGTTTACAACTGAACGCTAAAAAAACGGAGGTGCTTATTATTGGTAAGCAGAGCCATCTTTGGGGCGATTGCTGGTGGCCTTCTGAGCTTGGCCCTACCCCTCTTCCGGTCACCGAGGTAAAGAACCTAGGCATTTGGCTGGATTCCAAACTCAGCTTTGTTCCCCACACCAAGAAAATCTATGCCATCTGCTTTGGTACTCTTCGTAGGCTTAGACCTACTTTCAAATTTTTCGATGCCCCTACCAGACAGCTTATTGTACAGGCTACTATTCTGTCTCGGTTGGATTACGCAAATTCTCTCCTACTTGGTGTTAATCAGGCTGAAATCTGTAGACTCCAGCGTGTCCAAAATGCGGCCGCCAGGGCTCTGGTCGGCCTGCCGAGCTTTTGCTAGGCCAAAAAAAACATCTATGGACTTCATTGGCTTCCTGTATCCCAAAGGATCAAGTTTAAATCTCTTTGCCTTTCGTTCAAAATTTTGAAATTCTCTTCTCCTCAGATTTTGGAACATCTCATTGTGCCATATGTACCTTCGCGTACTTTAAGATCTTCGGGGCTCCACTTGGTCTCAGTCCCACGCTTTAATAAGGTTAGGGCAGGCGGCCGCTCTTTTGGTGTGCTTGCCGCCAAGCTTTGGAATTCACTTCCTGTTCATATCCGGGCCTTAGATGACCTTCTGATTTTCAGGAAGGCCATTAAGACCTTCCTGTTTTCTGTGAGTGCTTAGCCTTGTCTTTGCCTGCCTATTGGGTTGCCTGTACGCCGATTTCTTGCTTTAAGCGCCGGGACGCCCCTTTGCTGGGGCAGCTGTGCGCTATACAAATCCGGCTAACATAACAAAAGGAATTGGTTTTAAAATACTGTGTATAACAAAACTACCTTCTACACAATCACTAGCCAGGTTTGAAGCCCTCAGGAGCCACTGAAAACTACATTAGCCCATATCAGTGAGGAAATCCTCACCTCTGTCATGAGATGCGTGACATGTAATAGGGGAATGTATGATATAACAACACACGGATTCATCACGCATGCCTTTACAACGCGTCCACTACCACGCATGACCCATTACCAAGCATACCATTTCATCACACATGCATCCTGACACTTTGTAAGTTCCATTACAACGCTTACACTAACCACGCATACCACTTCATGCACACTTTTATAATGTATTTGTGGTATGTGCTAAACTGCCTATAGTGCTTAAACTTTAGCTCAGGGCAGCTCTTCAGCTCCCTCTCTACATTACTGTTTATGCTGTAAACATGCACTCACGCACCCGTATTCCCTCTCTTTCCGATTCACCTACCACTTACTCTTCACAGTGACATACCCCGCAGTTCCTGGTGTCTTCCTCTATGGGCCATGGCCACACCTCCGAGATTGTTTATTTCCGTTTGTCTTTCTTCACCAGTTTTAGTCTCTACGCATGCGCAGCCTCGTTTCTAATACCACGCTTCTGTTTTTTCTTCAAGTTCGCCAAGCCACCCTCTCCTCATTGCAGGTACTAAATTGCCGCTTTGTTCTCCTGGGCCGTGTCCCTCATCCGCTGCTAAACCATTATAATATATTAACATTAATGATCATATCTTAATTAAATTATTTCACTTTTTTGAAACGTGCCTGGGGCGCCAAACCAGGATTACATACTCCGTCCTCTGCCATTTTAGTAGTTTTCCGCCATAATTTTTATTCTACGTGGCACTTTCATTTTTATTTTACCTGCCACCTACCTTCTCTGTGAGCCATGAGATTTCCTACCACGGACACCCTTGTGTTTGTCCTTGGTCTCAGATCTTATCAGACTTAGTCACACTAATCCCTAAAAACTAATTTTAAGCACTTAAGCCACAGCCATTACCAAGCGTGACTGTCACCACAAAGCTATTACCGCGCTTATGCCTTTATCATGCGTGGTAAATGCATACTCATGGTGTAAGCATGCGTGGTAAAGGCATGAAATAGACCTGCCACAAGTGGTCGCTCATCATGCTTTTTCAATGAGGCTTGGTCCTTTCAATGCCCATGCTTTGGAATCTGGTTTTGTGGTGGTCACCTCAGGCCAACTGTGCTCGCCTCCAACCAGTGATTGATATTAGGGGTGCTGATAACTCATTCCTCAGTGATTTGATGTGTTGCACAGAGGCCAGGCAAGTAACAAGGCTGGCCTCCTATGACCAGCTGTGAATGCAGCCCCTACTGGAGGTCCTGGGAGTGTCCCGCTCTCTTCCTGGTATTGAAAGGGTGGCGGTGCTAGTTGAGGTGCTCTGCCTGCGGGGCTGGATAGAGACGGTAAAGAGCAGCAGTGGCTTAGTGGCAGTCTGATGGAAGGCAAGTGTCAGGAGGGAGCACAAGTTTGCCTTCCAAAATGTTGACTAAACGCAGTTCAGCAAACAGAGTGGTGCAGTGGGGGAAACTGACTGTAGGGGTTGTGATAAGGCGAGCTATCGGAGGGGAGTTTTATTTTGGTGGACCCAAGAAAGTGGGTGAGGTCCTTACAGCTGTAGGGGTAGGGCTGTTGCCATCAGGGGCACTGTTTCGCTATAATACTTATTGCATTTGGGGTTTTGACTTCAAGTTTCATATTACAGTAACAAAACCCATTAGACTAACACCCGAAAGCCTAGGACCGGAACAAGATCGTCCTGACGGCGTTGAATCTTTTGGAAACATAATGCAGAGTTCAGGGTCTTAGAGGCAGAACAGTTGTGAGATGGTCGCCAGACCATGCGGGAGCAGCATAGGTATCCCAGCGAAAACACCAAAGGCCATCATGAGGGCGGTGCGCTTCCATTCATCAGTCACACTCCTTCGACATCTGGATAGTCATCAAAATATTCACCAGGCTCCCTTCTTCCACTAATATGTGCTTTATTTGAGGGTGGGTTTATGGTAACCATGCACTCTTGAACTGCAATTATAATCATTAAAACATTACAAACTGGTACTACGTTTGACCCTGAGGTCAGACGTACCGCAGAGCCCTTATTATTCATTGAAGAAGGGTAAATGTGGTCTCTGTCTAGCCTCTGTCCAGGAGAAAATGTGGGATGCAGATTACACTCCTAGTAGAGTAGGGTAAAGGGGTGTAGGTCCTGATTAGCGAAACAGTGCTATCATGACTCACGAATAAAGAAAAAGTTTTGCCAGACAATGAAGAGGAAAATAATAAGCAGGCATATTGCATTTCCTAATGCTTGTTATGTATGGCTCCGAGCATTCTAGAAGTTTGGGTGCTGAGGCTGTTAATGATCTTGTAATCTACCTCAAATGTCACCTTCAAACCAAGCTACCATTTTACCATGTGATTCTAGTGCTGTTAAATGTTACGACCCGTGGTGCAATTTAGCAAATGAGATTATCGTTGTTAGCATGGTTTCAGCATGTTGTTCTTTCTTTTCAGCTGCATGTCCCTACCTGTGACAATGAGAGCCATCTGCAAACGGGCTCTGAAAATTGAAGAGGTCTGTGAAGTGGAAACGTCTACAGTAAACTTTGAACAGCTGCACATTTTAAAAAACAACTTTGAAGAGTCACAGCTTTTTACAAAGGAAGAAAACTTTGAAGAGGCAGACCCTTTAAAAAACCAAGAGCACGTGGTTCAGTCTCCAAATTTAAAAACGGAAGTAATCCCTCCAGCTGCCCCCATGGATACTGATGAGCATTCACCACAACCGGGCGAGTCCAATATGGCAACGTCACAAGCAAATGGCTCCCCGACTGAAGCGTGCAGTGATGCTCCTGTTTTTCACGTGGTAGATTTAAGCCCTGAAGATGCACAGCCTAATGGTCATTCTGATCTGACCAAAAGTACACCTGATAATTTAATTGAACCGGAACTGAATCCTGTAAGTGAACCAAACACCTCCTAGGCACCTCTCGTTCTGCTTTACGTGTATGTTTGACCCCAACAGTGAATACAAGTTTCCAAAAGCATGCCTTGTCTCTTCATTTACACATCATTCTTCATTTAATTAACTTACGGATTAAGTACACTGTTCTCAAGATATGACGTTTTAGATGTGCTACCAAGTGGACCTCTTGGGTGTAGTTGGGTATCTATTGGTTTATAATATATGCGTGAATTTGTTTAGCACCGACCAAGCCCTATTAAGCATCAGCGCTTTGTAGAGCGTCATGGAATTCCTTGAAGTATGGTACTTTGGAGTTTTCCTATTGTAGCAGGACTAAGACTGATTTGCATATCGTTGGTGCACAAATCTTTTCCATTCACAAGATGGTGTCTAAGAAGTCGAGCATGAAGTGATTTCGACGAAGAATAAAAAAAAGCGATGGATGGAATGCTTGAATTAATCCCACCCACTGGTAATTACTCGGCTGCTGCGTTCCAGTCCATCATTTCTTTTGTCAATCATGCCACTTCAGATTAGACCCATCCATATGCAAATCAGCAATGGTCCTGCTTTAATAGGAACAGGTCAGCCCGAACGGGCAAGCCAAATCCTGTCAGAACCAGAACACACGCAACTCTAGACTGGCTTTGACCTTTTTGGGCCTCTTCAGCCAGGTGCAGCTTAGTTCCAGTGGTGCAGGGAGCAAGGGACTAACATTGGGGAATACCCATAGCACGGAAGGCATTACAATGAAGCATACAAAACATTGATTGATGGAATGCTGGAATTCATTTTAGCCAGCTGTAATTTCTCAGGCCACAACCCAATCCATATTTGCTTGCCCACCATTCCACCGCAGATTGAATCCAGCCATATGTATATCAGCCTTGGTCCTGTTCCAGTTGTAACAGCCTGGCTCGTACTGCCATGACCAATACTCTCTGATCTTGAAAACAAGCAACCCAAGACTGGTTTCAACTTAATTGGGCCTCTTCAGTTGTGTGCTATTTGTTTCCAGTGCCACAGTCACCACAGGACCTACATCTGGGCAAATCGAATGCACTTAGTAGGACCGGTTACTGTTTGTTCTTATAGGCCCACCTACATATATTAGGTATTTAATTAATGGTGGTAGTGTGAGAACACTGGATCGTAGGAGTTCTGCTATTTCCCACATCGGAACTTTACATCACAGAAATGTGAGAAAATGTTTTATTAACCAGTGTTTGATCTGTACAGGGAATTCTGGATAAGAAAAAGCAGTGGAATCCTCACGCACCACACCACCAAAGACTCCTCCATCTTTCTTGTGTTACAAATGTCTGGGGTTGGTAGGTTACTGTAGCTGCTGGATGACTACAGGCCCTGATATGTGTTTCTGCGACCCAGCAAGGAACCGAGCATCCACGCTGAGGTACAGGCAGCGATGTGTGTCTCCGCCCAGGCAGAACTGTATCTGTCGCCTAGCAAAGCTCCAAGAATTTTGCACATTTTTGCTCAAACTAAGAAAAATCCGATCCGCATCCAGGCTCCTGTTTGCACCCCAGCAAAGAGCCAGAACTGGAATTGTTCTTAGGCTAGGAAAAACTCCAATAACATGCAGGCGCCGTACTGGAGCCCAGAGGTGTATCTGCACTCCAGCAAGGAGCTGGACTTTGTTTGGATTTTCAATAAGGTTAAGAAAAAAACAAATAGTGTCTAGCTCCTTGCTTCTTAGGATAATGAGAAATACAAAGTGTCCAGTATCTTCACTGGGGCACAGAAATGTCTGTCTGCACCCCAGCAAGGAGACAGACAATGTATGTTTTATTTCAGAACATCCAAACAACATCTGGTGCCTTGCTATGGCACGGAATTGTGCATCTGAGCCCCAGAAAGGAGTGCGACAATGTTTGGATTTTTTTCTCTTAGGCTAAAGACAATATAAACAATATCTGGTTCTTTGCTGGGGCACAGACAGGGAGCTCTGTCCTCTCCTAATGTTAGTCTTCAGCAGAGAAGCACTGGAAAAGGAAGGCATTGTTTGAAACTGAATCAGGCAGTAGGACGTGAAAGCGGAGGGACTAGGAAAAATCCTACCCCATTCTCTTCCAATTCCCACCTCTTGGCTTGTTTCTTTGTGATGGATACAGTAATACCTGCTCTTCGCCCTGCCTTTAGCCGTGCTCACAGCCCACTCCACCAGATCAATCTTTGAATGGACCTGGGATGAGTTAGCAAATCCCTTAAGACCCTGTGTGACGTCACCAGTGATGACGCACAATTATTAATGACCGGAACGCCCCATTAAGGAGTTTGCCAGTGCCCCAAAAAAAGGATCAGGCACCGGCAAACTCCTTCTTCCCAGACCCATGGCACTGAAGGAGGATGAATGATGTCCCCACTGTAGGGAAAATGAAATGTTAGATTTTTTTTAAAAGCCCTCTGGCATAGGGTAGCCCTTTCCATATTGATGTATATATACATCATAATGATGTATTTGTATATGGATATATATTTATATATATGTAGAGATTTCACTGAAAAAAACAAAGGTTAACGTTACGTTATAGTTAGGTGAAACATAACATTTTAAACTCTTAAAAAAACACTGAAATCACTAGTTGTAGTTAACTGAACTTAACCACTCGTGCCGCCCTCCATGCTCAGTGTTGTCATAAATGTAATTTCAGATATCATCAGTGATATTGTCAATGATTTGATGTCATGGGTGAATGTAATAAGTGAGGTCATAAGCGGTGCATGGCAAGTGCATAAGTTATAGTTACTTCAGATAACTAGAAATGGTTAATTTCAGGGTTTTCTTAGAGATTAAAGCAGTACATTTCACCTAAATATAACGTCACTTTAACCTTTGTTTTTTTCAGTGAATTTCTGAGATTTATTTTTTAAACATAATTGACCAATATAAAGAGATGTAATTTTAAGTAAAGCAGACCTACTTGCTTTGTCAAAGTGACAGAACACCAAAATATAAAAAAGCTGGTTTATTGGCTTTAGCAAGGAGTCAGCTCATAAACCTAATGGCTTTGTCAAAAAGTCACCACAATAATTTTTCAATACTCCTATTCCAAACTAATCTTTATAAATACATGCATGGTCATGCATAAAAATTGTCACCAAAAACTTGAAATAAAGCTTTTTATTTCAAACAATTCTTTAGGGCAACAAAATGCAGCAATAGAACCAACCATAAGAGATCCCTGCAGCCTAGCTGAAGAGCATACAGCTCCAGCTCAGAATGCTTTAAAAATAAAGGTAAGATCTCCTGGGGTCATACATTTAACGATCCAGCCAGGAGAAGTACATTTAAAAAAAAAAAGAAAGAACTTGTGGTTTGCTGTGCTCCTTGCAGCCACCGCTACACTTTTCAAAATTGTAGGTAGTGTCTCCACCCCTCCTTAGGACATCTCTGCAACCATAAATTTATGATAAAAAAAGCAGGCAGGGCATTATGCGGCTCTCCCAAGAAGGAGCAGTGAATCATTTCTTAGTTGCCTGGCAGCTTCTATAATGAAGTGGTGAGGCAACTTTATTTTTCTTTTAAATAGGTACTTGAGTGCCCCAGTCTCACCCTGGGCACCCACATTCTGCGCTGCCTGTATCATTGTTTTTTTATTTCATTTTTTTGTTTTTTAAAGTAGGAGCCCCAGTCTCACCCCAGGCACCAACAGCAATGCCAATGGTGGGGCCTCCAAGGCCCCCCGGCTCCCCTGCCAGCACTCATCTTGCCTATTGCAAACCTACACTGACCCCCCCCCCCCCCCACCCCCCGGCTCACCCTAGGCGGCTTTTATTTTTAGAAAAAGTGATATATACATATATCCCAGTGGCGATCACCACTGGGTAGTTATAGTTGGGATTGTGTTCCCATAGGAAATGCATTTTTTGGTGTGCTAATATCTTTGACGCCGTTTGACGAATCTTCACGAAACGTATCAAAAAAATGTCCACCTTGGCTCCTTTCTGCAATGTTTCAAGGTGATCTGTTAAGCGGGGGCCGAGAAAAAAGTGGTTCCCAAAACGTATTTTTCACGTCCATTTTTCCATATAAACTTAAACACAGCTATTGCCCAAATGCCTGAACGGATTGCCACTAAATTTGGCAGATCGCTAGATGATGGTCCCGGAAGAGTGATTTTAGTAATTAGGTGTAAATCCGTTCAGTAGTTTTTGAACAATTAAGGCTCAAAGATGTAATCTAGTTCACGTTGTGGATGGCCCATGGAGCCGACAGATCTTATGGTGAGATTTGATTGTCTGGCACCACATTAACAACGATGTGGTGACAGATATCTTAGGACTCAGAATTCAGTGCCGAGTCCTAAGAAATAGGTAAAAAAAAAAGAGAAGGGGGCGGGTATGGATACCCTGACCCCCTAGGCCTGGGACCCCGCCAAGTGCCCACATTTTTTACATTTATCGCAAATTTGCTGAGAATTTGCGAATTTGCAGCACATTTTTAACAATGGGGGATTAACAAAACACCCCCCACCCCCATGGTGAGCCACGGCTGTGGGGTGGCACATTTATTTTTTAAGACTGTAAGAGGTCCCAGATACGAAATCCCTCGGGTGACAGATAAAGTGGAGGGGAGCCATGGTCCCCCGTCACCCGAGCATGAAAAAGCCCATGGGACCCCATCCCCGGGGCCACAAGCTAAGAAATGGAGAGCTCAGGGATGGTGTCCTGGGGTCTCCAATTATGGTGCCACCATCTATATCCCTGCCCAGGGAGAAAAAAGTCTACTGTGCCCCCACCTGGGAACACAAAACGTTTCCCTGCCTGCACTGTCAGGTAGGGAAATACAGAGAATTACTCTTGCCCAGAAAGAAAAAAAAGAAAAGTGCTCCTGTGGGGTGGGAGCAATGACCGCTCCTGCTGCATCTAGGATTGGTGCAAGCAGGGGAATGGGGGCAGAGCCGTGGGCCTTCCCTCGCAGCCCCCAGTGAAGGACCTGCTGGGCGATGCCCTGGATGGGCATGGGCCACCCTGCTTAATTTTTTTTTTTTTTAATGATTATCTGCTGCAGGAGCGGGGTCTGGTGGGGCCGCATGGGCCCTGGGGCTCCTTCTGCGGCCCCCAAGAAAAATAGTGATATCGGAGGCCCCAGGTGGGCACCCCTTAAATGCCAGCTCCTGAGTAGCCTCTGGAAATGAGGCCACTGGAGGGAAGCCAGCAGAACCGTGCCTGCCCTTGGGTTCCCCTCACTGCCCCTTATGGAAAAAATCAGTGGGAGTCCTGGGTGGGACAACCAAAAAGATTTTTCAAAAACTGCAAAAAAATGACGAAATGAGCAGCCATATTTATTAATCACTGCTTCTTCAAGGAGCGCCCCCTAATGCCCTGTGAGGGTTATTTACATATTTTTTGTTTTGGGTGATGTCCCTAGAAGATGCAGTGGCACCACCAAATAATTTTATTTCAATTTTGTGAGGAGCGGCAGGGAGTTCTGCTGTCCACTCAGCAACATTAGAAAAAATGTAAGCCTCCTGAGTCAGTTCAAAATGCTATATTCAGCTCTACCGAGCCATAAACGTTTGCATCAACAATACATGCAATACAATACACAATCATAAAAACAAAAGAACAAGTTAAAAAGGAACAAAACATGTTAAAATCCATAAATAAAGAGAAAAACAATAAAATCAGTATTACTGCGAATCTGAAGAACGCTTAAAACATACTTCAACACAGCATGTATGACTTCTGGGCCTCATAGGTCGTATAAGTAACCCAAGACCTGTTCATGAGAACTGATCCCTAATGCTTGTAACACGTCTGGAGCAGTACTGAGTCACTGTGGAGCTACATGGCACCACCCATTAGTGCACAGGTGCTGAAAATCACCTCAGAATCCAGTCTGGTGAGGAATCTGTGGGTAGAAGTATTCATCAGTAAAATAGTTGGTAGTTCACTTTCAATGTCCTTTGAAGAATATTAGAATCAACAAGAGCCTGTGTCCAACAGTGACACTTTTGAGGGGCATGAGCTATGGTTGTCCAATCTCCTGCACAATATTAGCATTGATTAGGGAATGATTCACTTCAGCTTCTGGAACACTCTTCCTTTGGACATCGGAACCTGCACTGAATTCTCTAGATTCTTAAGACTTGGCTATTCACCCAAGCTTATATCTAGATTCTGCAGGCAACTAAATACATGGGGCTCCAGTAATACCTTAAGTCAGCACCAAGAAACCAATCGGTGTATGCGCGCTTTATATGAAATTTTAATATAACATTCACTATCCAAGTGTGTAACAATCGCTTGGACACTGGCCTCCCAGTGAGATGTGCTCAGTCTAAGCTAGAACTATATTCTAATGATGTAATGTGTTCGTTCCATGACCGATTAGACCTGATCTCTTCCCCACTGGTTGAGAAGTTGCAGTCATTTCGAAAGGTACTTAGGCTGAAAATAGACTGTTACCTCCAGTCATGGATGTCAATGAGGGGTACTACCTGCTATCCTGACTTGTGCTTTGCCACTTCTGCTCTCATGGACCATGAAGCCAGTAGTAGAAACTTTTTTAATTGCAAAATGAAGTGGTAAAATAAGCATGATTTACCTCTCCAGAACTCCTGGCATTTTGGTAAATCAGAGTTTATAAATCGAAGGAGCATAATCTCACATTGGGGTGCGTTTCATCACATCCATATACTTCTAGGTTATATAAGGGTACACTATACCTTTACAATCTCCTGGGTTAAATAAAGATTGGTAAGACTGAAGATTTTGTGGCTCAGTTTCTTTCCTAACTCATGTTAAAATGAACTTTCTTTCCTGTATTTTGTTTGCAGTGTTTTCCCATCCTTATCTGAATAGACACTATTATGAATATATAAACATGTTATTTTTACTGATCTATATGAGTCAAGAATAGTTAGGTGCCAAGCTATCAATAATGATGGTCTAGTAATCCATGACATAGTTAAATATATTTTAGAGGCAAACCAAAAAGCTTATTTTGGACTTGCTGATGACCTCCGGCGACATGGTTTGGAAGGATATGAAGTTGTCCTGTTTTCCATTCCTGCTACACAACTTACCCTGAAGTGTACATGGGCACTGCTTAACGAACAGTAACTACTACTGTCATGTGTAGCAGGGACATCCTGATAATACACAAGTTACATGCAATCCAGGCCTGATTCTATGACAGAATAAAAGCACTAAGGGCCAGATTTATCAAACTTTGACACAGTGCAACGCAGCAAGGCAACTTGCTGCATCAAATGGAGAGGGTAGGAATGTGCCATATCGATCTACCAAGAATGCAGCACACTTAGAAATAGGAAATAAAAATGACAAATAGATGTTTCTCCTCTTGCACCTCTATTGGGAAGGCATAGCATTTACATCCAAACCCCAGGTTTACCAGTCTTGGTAAGTCTGGGAATGTGCCAGAATCCATGGACGGATTTGTGGGAACATCCACCCTCCACCCAAGGAATGCCTTTCCAGGGCAGAGTAACGCAAGGCAGCGACTTGCGTTGGCTTGCGTTAATTTCGATTTACCAAGCAACACAGGGTCACCCAAGGTTACATTGCTTGGTAAACTTGATTTAAGGATTGCGTTCCCCTTGCAACACCATGCGTGATGCAAGGACAATGCAATCCAATGATATATCTAACCCTAACTCTTTAGTGTGTGTATCAGGCTTAGGGCCAAGAAAAATAATATTCTGAATGGTAATGTTAAGTGTGTATGATATTGACATATTATTTTCAGAGCTGTTAGCTGACAATATTCCCACTAACAGAGAACTGACATTTTCCGCTCTCTGAAAAGCTGCAGGAAATCTTGCAATGATTAGTTTGACAAGGGCATCCAGCATCAATCAAATCAGGACTAGAAAGAAATAAAAATGGCAATATTTTCCTGTCTTCCGCATGTTTCTATAGCAGAAACTTTGCTAGTGTCCTGGAGTGATGTGAGTGCTGCACAGAAGATCCCTCTCAATAGAAAATCATTGGAGAAGAAACAATCGAGTACTGAGAATCTGGCTGGGGTTCAAGCAAGGAAGGATTGTTTGAGAGATGTGCCAAAGTACTGGCAGCAAAGCTGCAGACTCTTTGGCTTTCTGAGATATGCGAGGATACTTAAGTGGCTTGGCATATAAACTGTGAACTCTAATAACAGTTTTGCCAATATGTTAACCATGAGGCTGATAAATGTATGTAGATATTAGGTAGGGGCTTTGCTAATCTAACAGAGAAAGTATGTATGTGTGATCTAACATGTTTGAGGTATTTTGAATAGTCACCTTGTTCTATATGAGAACTGCTGAGATTACCGTATTATCATAAGAATGCATAAGAATTATTTGCAAATCGTCGCGAATCGCTTTTTATTGTAAAATACCAGCAACTGTGTTTTGCTACGGTTTCTAGGGCCCTGACTTTCGATGTGTATCTATATATAAAAACCCCTGCAGATGAGGGCCACTCTGACAGGGTTGTCTGACTCCTAACATTCCCTATGGAAACCTTTATTAACATTCTTCTCCATATACACCAGTAGTTAACCTGATTTCATACCAGCACATAGAATGGGGTGCACCACTCAACCTGCAGTCAAAAACTAGAGTTCAAGCACCCTAAATTTGTAACCTAATTTGTTCATCCACAGTCAAGGCCTTTTCTACTCTAGTGTTGATTCCAGACAGACATACAGAGTTGGGAACATGCTCTATCCAGGGCCCTCTCTTACATATACATAGATTTTGTGTGCATTAGTGTTTACTTTCAAGTACTGTTATTTATTTGGAGTTTTATATAGCGCGAATAAGACCCTCTCGGGTGACAGAGTGCTTAACAGAGTTCAAAGAAAAGGGGATATAACAATGGAAAAATTACATTACATAAAAATACAGTATCTGCAGTTGTATACATATGGACTAATGGCATACAGGAAATATGAGCACAGAATGAGTCCCAAATCAAGGGTCTAAAACACATGGAGGAAATGATCTACGGGAGATGAGGCAGACCTCATTATGAAAGGAACTTATTGGATAGAAAGAGTTTTTTACTTTTTTTTTTTTAATAGTGTTTATGCATTTTTCACTTTTGTACACACAGCCTATGAGATAATGGGAGGTATATGTAACATTCCATGACATCGTAAAGCAATATGACAGTTTCTGCATTTGTCACAAATATATGTCTGTTGGCGACATTATCTCAGTCTACTACAATAATATAGAACACTACTAACATAATTTATAACTCTTTTGCAACCATCATGTGCCAATTGAAATTATTGAATGGAACTATGGGGCTAGTTACATTAATGTATTCACTGTGTTGTAATTTACCAAGTTGTGAGCATTGAGTTCGGACCAATTATGTTTATGTGAAAGAATTTTACTTCTTTCTTGAAGGTAAATTAGGATGGGTTGCATCTGATTTCAGTAGGGATCGAGTTCCAAATACTTGGGGCAATTATGGAGAAAATTCGGAGATTGGTTTCTTTTGTTCAATTTTTGAGGTTTAAGAAGTAAGGAGCGAGTGCTTCTGGATGGTCTGTTCCTACCCGATAGTGTCAGTTTCTGACTAGGTAGGAGGGGTGTTGTGATGTAGTGCATTGTGGGTCATACAGGCAATTTTGAGGTGGAATAAACCAAACTCCAGAAGGAGGGCCTTTATCCAATCGATCAGCAATAAAATATTGTAGTCCAAATAATCAAATTCCGATGTCTGCTTAGTGTTCAGTTCTTTTATTTTCAAGAAATTTATTGTCATCCAAAAATTGTTGAAATAATTTGTACTGACTAAGACTTTGCTGCTTGGAACGTTTTCAGATGTGAAGATTAAAGATATAGATCACCTAATGGTTGGGGGCCAGAAAATATCGTTTATAAATGATAAGATCAGGAAAAGAAAACGATTACGTTTGAAATGTTAAAGACGTTGCATAGACATTCTGAGAGGAAGGGAATTCTGTCATATAGGAAGGATAAGAGAAGATTCTTAGGATTTTCCAGTTAATTGGTTTGTCGAATATAGGAGCCCCCCTGATGATGTCCCTATGAGGGACGAAACGCATAGGCTGTACAATCTAGAATTGTTTTGTTGGATGTTGGACTACAAATTATTTCAACAATTTTTGGATGACAATAAATTTCTTGAAAATAAAAGAACTGAACACTAAGCAGACATCGGAATTAGATCATTTGGACTACAATATTTTATTGCTGATCGATTGGATAAAGGCGCTCCTTCTGGATTTTGGTTTGTTTCTTGGTACGATAGTGGCCTGACGGTGGACCACAGGAAGTTGAGCGTGGGAATTTATTAATAGTTTGTGTACTGATTACTTGTTTTTGAAGACTTACCAGTGCACACAAAGGTTTGACCCTCATCGTCATTCATTATTCAAATTTTGAGGTGGATCCTGGCCTTTAAGGGTAACCGTTTCCATGATTGAATGTCTGGGGTGATATGATAGTGTTTTTTGGAACTGGTGATGAGCCTAGCTGCAGCATTCAGTGTAACCTTCAATGGTGCAAGTGAGGTATTCGGGAGGCCCACCAGGGTTGTGCTGCCATATTCCAAATCGAAAGTAAGAGCATGTACTGCCATTGTGAAGTGTGCCATGCAGAGATAAGGTTTTAGTTTCCTAAGGATTTGCAACTGATGGTTAGCTCCTCTAGTAAAGGTGCTGATGTGTTTTAGTATGGAAAGGTCTTTGTCCAGGGTTATACCTAGGGATTTGACAGTCAATGATATGTGGAGTGCAGTTCAAGGCAGTCAGAAGAGGGAGCCATTCTTTGACGTTAGGGGTGGAGGTGGGTGGTGCGATCAGAAAGAATTCAGTCTCAAGGGCATTGAGTCTGAGGTGGTTAAGAGTCAGCCAAGGCTACGTCTTTGTCAAGGTGTCGTTGAGGATGTCATCAAGGGAGGGGATCTTCATATAAAGTTGGGTGTCATCAGCATACATGCGGTAGATGTGGGAGAGTTTGAGGATTTCAGTTAGGGGCTCCATGTATAGGTTAAGCATTGTTGGGGAGAGAACAGAGTTTTGGGGGACACCCAGCGACACTGGAGATGGATTGTAAAGAGAGTGACTGATTAGAAGGCGCTTGGATCTATTGTGAAGAAAGGAGGAGAACCAGTTCAGCACGGTGCCTGAGAAACGCATCCTGTGTTAAAGAAGTTTTAGAAGGGTAGCAGGATTGATGGTATCGAAGGCCGCTGACTGTTCCAGAAGGATCATGAGGCAGGATTCATTCTGGTCGAGTGAGCGTAGGGCATCATCGACAATGTGGACAATGGCCATTTCAGTGCTCCTGCCCTGAATGGAAGCGAGATTGACCTAGTCGGGGAGTTGGAATTCCTCGATGTGCTTATGGAGCAAGGAGTGTACACTTTTTTCTAAGTGGTTGGCTAAAGTAGGGATGTTGGAGATGGGACAGTAGTTGGTGGGGTCACAATAGTCAGTTTTTTTTTTTTTAGGATAGGGGTGAACTGGTCACTATTTAGGCAGTCAGGTATGGAGCCTTGAGAGAGTGAAGTATTGATTATTATAGTCCTTAGTGGGAGTATGAGGTGGATGGACTCCTTCAAGAGTTTGGAAGGGAGGGTATTGAAGAAGTGGTTGGAGAGTTTCAAGGCAGAAAGTAGATTTAGTTGGCCATTCTCATCAAGGGTTTTGAAACAAGACCAAGTCATGTTATTTTTTGGTGAGGTGGTTGGGGTTGGTACTGGCAAGATTGAGGATCAAGTGGGGGAGGTGAGGGGCAGGCTCAAGTGGAAGCAGATTAATAGCGACCTGGATCTCTTTAGATTTAAGTGGTAAAGAAGGAGGCTAAAGTTTTGCAGATATGTAGTGGATTTTTGTCGAAGGAAGAGGGATCATTTTTGCAGGACGATTGGTTTTTCATAATTTCGAACAATTGTTTATTGGTAGCAGAGTCTAGTTGATTTTGGAAGAAGACTTATGTTCTGCTGTCTCCAGAGTAATTCTAAAATCCCTCTGGAAGTCAGTTTCCAGAGGACTTGGTTGCATGCAATCTTGTTTGTACTGTACTGCTACCAATAAACAAGATTTTATAAAATACACAGGTTGGATTCACAAATGGAGACAAGATATGAAGGCATCAGCTACGTGTCATGCAGCACATGAGTGATACCATCTTCATTAGACCCAAGAAGGATTTTTCACTATTTCCATAAATCAACAAGCTCATCTTAAAGATCATTTCAGATGGATAATTACTGCACCTCTACCCAGGATTTCAAAACCCCACATTGTTTTTCTGTGATCGTTTTTGAAGTTTTCTCGATTTCTGCCAAAGCTCAACATTCAAGGAACTGTCGTCGCGAGTTCCTCTTGAGACGCCTAAGCACAACGGATGCATGTGCACAAAGGCGCAATGGATACGCACTTACATTGTGTTTACCAGTGAGAAAGATCTGTTTCCATGGCAATACTAACATTGCTCTCACCGTCATTAGCGTCCTGTGTCATCTTGGTACAAGCGTCTGCATTATTTGTTTAACACACATTTGCAGAGGCACTACAGAAACCAAACACTGCTATATGCACAACGCGGGAGTGAAAATGCACTCTTGGAACAAAGCGCTGCTGATTGGACACAATTCACAATAAACTGAGTGGTAAGCTGTGTATGCTTTTACAGGGATTCCTGCGGGTGTCATTTCAATAGAGGTCGGAAAAACTTTCATTTGCACACATTAATACAGGATCTCATGAACATAAAGTATTGGAATGATGAGCAACTGTGTTTTCCTAATGCCTTAAGACATGCAGTTTGATGATCCTTTGAAGTTTCTGCATAGTAAGGGAGAACCACCTGTTCCAGGGTTGGGATGGAAGGAGGAATTTATAATCTAAAAACTATAGATGTAGAAAGGATAGCAGCAGAAAGAAAGCAAGAAGAACATTCTCTTACATTGTTTGGGTTCAGCGAGACTGGCAGTGTTCAGAACTTTACCACAGATAGAGGGTTACGGTGATAGGAATGTTTTGATGAAGCTATTCTAAGGATGGAGAATCGTTTTAAGCCCACAAGTGTTGCACTTAACAGGTTTAAATTCTACACATGCACAAAAAGAAAGTGAAACCTTTGAGTTCCTCATGGGATTACGAGCCCTAGGGGGGTGTGGATAAGGTGCCGATGAGGACGGTCGCGTGAGCTGGGAGCTCCGCGCGGACCCCGTCAATTATCCTGGTTTGGGAGCCAGTAACGTGCTTCAAACTGCCCAAGAGCGAGCCAGGACGTGTTGAGAGCTGCCAAAGACGATCCTAGGCAAGGCAGTCTCGTCACCGAGGGTTGGGGACCGAGCGGACAGATGAACCCGGCCCGAGTGGAGCTAAGATGATGCCGATGGTAACTGCCGGGAGCCTGTGATGATGCGGTGAACGGGGCTCGGACAGCAGACTTGGAGCGTGGGGATCCTCCTGAGAGCGGCGGGGGACCAGCGGTGCCGATTCTGGGGCGGACCATAAGGAACAGCTGAGGAGGTGATCACAGAGCGTAGAGGATTGGGGAAGCCGCATTGCCCCCGGGAACGCCTGGTGATGCCATGGCAGTCGATGAGGAGGAAAACGAGCAGTGCGGTAGTCGGCAGTGCTTCCTGCGGGCGGAGACCCGTTGAGATCTAGCTGGGGCCTCTCCTGCCTGACGCCCAGGACTGAGAAGCTCGCTGAAGGACTGGCCTGTGGATTTATCTGCCATTTTGAGGGCCACGCTGAGCGGTGGGATTGATGACTGTGGGGTCATCGGCGCTCACTCTTACCAACTCCTGGGACGAGAGCACCACCTGAACGTTCCCAAAGGTGCCTGTACTGAGAGTAGTGGATCAGGTGCCGACGTCGCTGTCGGTGCTCCTGCAGGAGTGGATCTGGAAGCTGTGGGGCTTGGTGTTCGTACCAGAGCTGGAAGGCAGTAGAGAGGGCGGTGGAGTAGCCCGTGAGAGTACCGCAGAGCGGGGAGAGGACATTCCGACCCTGAGGATTGGGCCTGCTATCTAGGCTGGGGGCACGGCGGGGCATCATGTTCAATGCCTTGGTTGCGCCGTGGCCATAGCCTGTTGCAGTTGGCGTCTGAGCAAAGAAATCCCGAAGTGGTGACGGGGACGGGACTGCGGGATCACTGCCTGCGGAAGACCACGGAATGTATGCACACAGTGGGAGGCTGGTGACTGCTTAGCGAGGCCCCCACGTTCCTGGACTGTGCAGAGCTCACTGATGGGGCCCTGAGTAAGGAGCACCGGGATCGAGAGAAGCTCTTCCCGTCTCCAGTGTCCGGTGAAGAAGAGTAGAAGGGAGGAACAGGGGGCATCTGCACCTGCTAGGTTGGAGGTGCAGCCAGGTTCGTAAGCGAGTTGTCGCACAGAGAACTATCAGGAAGCAGAGGGAGATCCCCAAGGGAGTTGGTGACTGAGCAGCCCATTAAGAGGACTGGGGAGTGTGAGCCCCATTGCAGTGGGTACTACGCAGTGCCTGCGATTGACACGGAAGAAGCGGAGGGGCGTTTCAGAGGTTCTGCAGCGGTCAGCGGCCTGAGGAGTAGAAACCTATGGGGAAACCACGAGGCAAGTAGGGGGGAGCGCCCCCGGAACCGGAGGAAGAAGCGGCCGATCAACGGAAGCAAGACGTAGTAGAATCACAACCGGTGGGGATGATGCAACAGCAGGTAGATCTAATACTCAAGGCCATCACGGACACCAGGGATGCCCTTCAGCAGGGCTGGGCCTCCTTCGAGCAGACCATGCAAAGCTAGTAGATCGCGTGAAACAAGCGGAAACCACATTGGAGGTCCTGGAACCCGCACAAAGACGTTAGAAGCTCAGATGGGAGATGTTAATCGCCGTTTGCAAGCCCTGGAGTGGAGGGCCGAGGATGCTGAAGGGCGGAACAAGAGAAATGTGCGGGTGGTAGGGCTACCAGAAGACGTGGAAGGGGCCAACATAGTGGACTATCTAGAGACCTGGCTAAGGACTGAGGTTGGCCCTGAGGGCTTGACCCCCTTCTACACTTTGGAGAGAGCACATAGGGTGCCGGCCTGGCCGTTGGTGCCCGGGAGGCCACCCAGAGCAGTGGTGGTGCGCCTACTCCATTATAAAGACAGAGACCTGCTTCTAAACAAGGCTCGCACCTTGGGCCCCTTCAAGGTGGATAATAATAACGTGACATTGTTCCCTGACTACACGTTCGAAGTGCAACGCCATCGAGCCTCATTCTTGGAAGTCTAGAAGGCACTCCGCACTGAAGGTATCCAGTATTCATTGAGGTTTCCAGCACGCTTTAAGGTGGCCATGGACGGTAAAACTTTCTTCCACGATAGCCTCGAGGAGGCGTGGGACTGGCTGGAGACCTATAGAGCAGGTTTGGGTGAGGCGGGTCGTGGCCAGGGGCCACTTGGGAAGGCGCCACGCCCTCCCCGATCGCCGCGTACTAGAAGGCGCCGTCAAGGCACTCAGAAACGTACAGTGTCCCAGACGGAGAGATCGTCCGCATTACAGGCGGTGACAGCGATATCCCAAGAATGAGGGACGGAATCGATAGGTGCAACAGAGTCTGCAAAGGGATCAGCGGGGACAGCTTCCGAAGAGTCAGACACGGCGAGTGTAACACTGCCACATGTTACACCTGGGACTGCCGATGAGATCACTGATGCATAATAAAGTAAGACCTTTCCAAGGAACTTGAGGGTGGTCTTGATTAGCACTAGTCCCCATCTCCACTGTGGGTGCAGCTGGGATATCGATCATCAGAGTTAGCAGAGGCTGGGGGGGCACCTAGGAATGTGGCTCCCTCAAACTGGGGTGCTACAGCAGAACCTGAGGCTTTTTATGAGTGGGGTACGGTGCAAGATACTGGAATCATTGTGGACCAGATCATCTCGGCTCTTGGACCCCCCCCCTAATAGTGTTGTTTGAGTGGTTCTCTGGTAGCTACCAGGGAAGCAATTGGGTTTATAGTTTGGATGGATAATAGATTTTTAGAGCCTGTTCTGGGGTGGGGTTGTTGGGGTAGTTTGTGGGTTTTGTTTGGGGAAGTAGGGGCCACCGGTGTGTCCGCAGGGAGTGTACAGGTATTCCTAAGATTTGATGACCAATATGGGGACATTACTTGAATTAAAATGCATAACGTGGAATGTACGAGGGATGCATACAATGTTGAGACGCCACAGGGTACATGCTTACTTGGTGTGTAGAGGAGTACACATAGCTCTCCTTCAGGAAACCCATATTAATCAGACTGAAGGCAGAGCACTACAGCGTAGATGGAGAGGGCAACTGTATTACACAACGTATTCAGCTTTCGCTAAGGGGATGCTGATATGGATTAGGGCTGGGGTCCCCTTCCAGATGACACAGCAGTTGCTCGACCCAGAAGGGAGATTTGTGGTGGTGGGGGGGGGGCGCCTGACCGGTTTGGATGTAACGTTATGTAGCATATATGCCCCTAATGTGGATCAGGTGTCTTTTTTCACCCATCTGTCGGGAAAGCTGGCACCCTATTTGACAGGCCCGGTAATACTGGGAGGTGATTTTAATTCAATAACTGATACTAATATATCTAGATCTCATCCACCACTACCCGAAGCCCCCATACATAGAATTTCTAAAATTAGGAGGGATTGGCAGGATAGGTGGGGATTTATAGACACGTGGTGAACACAACACTTGGAGGAACGTGACTATTCTTTCTTCTCTGCATTACATGAGCTGCATGTCCGTTTGGACGCCATATTATTCACACCGGACATACATGCAAAAGTAGGACACAGTGAATATCTAGCGAGAACAATCTCCGATCATAATCCGTAGCTATTGACGATGCACTGGGTCCAGGAGAGACCCGTGAGACCGACATGGCGTTTGCGACCGGAAGCGCTGGAAGACGCAGTCTTTCGCACAGAAATTGAAATGTGTATCGCGCAATACTTCAAGGAGAATGACAGCATGGCGTTGAACCTAGCGCTAGAGTGGGACGCTTTTAAAGTGGTGATATGGGGACTGTGCATTACTAAAATGGCGGAAGACGCTAGTGCGAGACAGAGTCAGCGGGGCACCGTTTGCGAACGGTGGAGAGGGCTCGTCCTGAGAGCCCGGGGGCACAGGAGGAAGTATCAGCGGCTAGAGAGGGGGTGGCAGCCAAGTAGAGCGGTTGCGTTGTTTCGACCACAGAGCTTATTTGGCGCGGGCGCATGCGGAACGGGATAAAGCGAGCACACTGCTGGCCTGGCTGGCCAACCCAGCTCCTAGGGGTGCGCCTATCTTAGCGTTGACTTCTTCGGTGGGAGCGTCGGTGTACACCCAACGAGGGATCAACAGGTTGTTTTGGGAATATTACCCTGAATTATATAGGAGCAAGCTGCGAGTTACTGGAGGTGCCATAAAGGAATTTTTGGCGGATATAATGTTACCGCAGCTAGAAGAGGAGCAAGCGGACTTATTAGGTCAGGAGATCAAATTGGGGGAAATAAGATGTGCAATTAAACACATGGCGCGTAACAAAACGCCAGGTACGGATGGACTACCTATAGAGTTACTCCAGCTATATGGATTTATTGGCTCCTAAGCTGCTGGCTGTTTATAAGGAAGCAAGGAAGGTGGGGCGGCTGCCAGCCTCCACTCGAGAGGCTATCATTGTCCCATTGCTGAAACCCGGGAAAGATCCCACGGACAGATCGGCTTATCGCCCGTTATCTATGTTAACATCCGATTATAAAGTATTGAGTAGGATTCTCGCAACTCGGCTCCTCCTATATACGTTGCAGTTGGTCCACCGTGATTAGGCGGGATTTATCCCGACCCGAAATACGGCCACTAGTATACGACGTCTACTCTTCATATTGGACGAGGATCGTGGCGAGAATCCCACCGCTGCGGTACTCTTGGTAGACATTGAGAAGGCGTTTGACAGCCTGGAGTGGCCTTACCTGTTTCAAGTTATAAGCGCGCTTGGTCTCAGGGAGGCTTTTGTGGGATGGTCGGAGATTCTTTACAGCTCAGCGACGATACGAGTGCGGACGGGGATGGTGGTTTCCTCCCCCTGCTCAGTATGGCGGGGAACGCGACAGGGATGCCCGCTCTCACTGTTGTTGTTTGCGCTGGCCATTGATCCGTTGGCTGCGCATGCCAGACTAGGACGGTATTACCATGGATTAGACCTACACGGGGATATGCAGCACATATTATTATATGCTGACGATTTACTTATTTTCCTGGTCAATACAGAGGAGGCCCTGGAATAGGCAACAAATGTACTCCGGGCATTTGGCGGGATCTCGGGGCTGGGGGTGAACTGGGGGAAGACTTGTCTTTTCCCGGTGATTCCATCAGAGGCAGCCCCTACCCAGGTGGCAGGCATTCACTGGGAGATCAACTGCTTGCCCTACCTTGGGACTAATATATATATATATATATATCATACACCTGATGATTTGTTGGAGGGCAATGTGGGTAGGGCTATGCGAGGACTTTGGGGTAACCTGACATTCTGGAGTACTTTGCCACTCTCGGTAGCTGGTCGCATGGCACTCCTGAAGATGGTGGCGCTCCCCCGATTGCTGTATTATTTTAGGACGCTACCGATTTGGGTGCCAGGAGCAATCTTCAGACAGCTTAGTTCCATGGTCAGGGGATTTTTATGGGAGACCGGTAGACGGCGGGTAGAGTTGACCACAATGATGCTTCCGAGAGCTGACGGGGGTCTAGCTGTGCCGGATTTTGAGCTATATTGCCTGGCGGCTCAGTTGCAATGGCTCACTCAGGCCATAGCTCGAGAGTTTAGGGGCCCAGATGGTCCTGATGGACGGTGGTTCCCACGCCATGTATTGTCATTTATAATACTTCAGCAGCAATTGAGCCTTGGGACACTCACTACTGAAGAGCGGACGCTGAGGCAGTGTTGGAACTGGAGCCAACACAGAGCTGGAATTACCCGCCCTTATGCCCCGGAGATACCGTTGGGTATGTGTACCACCCTCCCGCTTGGGGGGACTGGACTGCTTTGGCTGAGTGGGAAGCAATGGGCATGCAGGTAATGGGAGATTTATATGAAAATGGGGCTCTATTATCTTATCAGACCCTCCAGGATAGATATGACCTCCCTCGAGGGGATTACATATTGCATTCAGCCCTAGTTTCGGTGATACAACGTCACTGGAGGGAAGGGTTGTCGGAACCACAGACATCCATGGCATGCCAATATGTAGTGATGGCGGCGGGGATGTTTAAGGCCTCTACAGGCGTATGGTGAATGAAGGTCTGGAGCGGTTGAGGGAGCTACAGAGGATGTGGGAGGTGGACCTCGGGAAGGAGATCCCTGAGAAGGCGTGGGCACAACTGGTTCGGAGAGCCTGAAAGGGTACTAGAAATGCCAAATTTCAATTACTACATTTCTTTATCCTAAACGGGGCATATTTAACCCCGGCCAAGGTTAATCGGTATTTTAAAACGGATACTGCCCAATGCCCGCGTTGTAATCTAGGGGGAGCAGAGTTTCATCATATGATGTGGGGCTGTAGGCAGCTAGTACCATATTGGGAGGAGGTGATCGCCCTGCGCTGCGGAGTCACGGAGCACCACATAGAGCCTGACATGAGCACCTGTTTATTATACTGGTTTCCACATACCCCAAAACGAGAATAACGAGTAAATGTTTAGATCTAGGCTTGCTGCTGGCTAAGATGAGAGATCACTGCACAGTAGAAATCAAGGCAAGGGCCCAGTTTTGAGAGGTGGAAGACAGAATTGCTCAAATGGGCGAGGAGTGAAAGCACAGTTCGATTGCAACAAGCTCTACGGGCTAATAATGAGCAGGCACTGGAGGCAGCGAGGGCATGAGAGACCATAGTGGTAGCGCTGCAGACGCCCGAGAGGTAAGCTTGGTTATGGAGGTCCAAGCGGGATCGCCATAATTTATAGGTGCAGCAAGGGAATCCGGGGCATAACCCTGTGGCGCAGTTGTAGCGTGTAATGATTGGCAGGTAGAATGTAATGTCCCCCTGTATTGTGATAAGTAGGACAATGGAATTAGCAGTTTTTACTGATACGAGCAGAGGGTAGTTAGGGAACACCAGTGATAGAGGGAGTTAGGTTTGAGTTGGCTTATTATTTCTTATTTTGATCGGTTGACGCCGCATTAATGCTACATGCTCGACAGCAGGGCCGGGACTATTATTTGAGTGCAATTGTTATGGTGTAAGTAGCGAGAAGGAATGATCACTAGGCCATTAGTATGTGGATTTGCCAGATTGCATTGATAAGGGGCTTGAGACGACTGCACAATGCTGTAGCAGGGATGTAATGCACTGAATCTTAAGATTGTTGTACTATTTGCCAGTTGATGTTTTGAAAATCAATAAAAAGAGATTTAAAAATGGGATTACGAGCCCTATCCATGAACTGCAATTTTGGACCCATTACTGACAAAATGATTAGAGACCAAATTATTGTGCATGTTAAAAGCTAAAAGGTTCAGGAGCAGTTATTGGTAATGGGTGATCCAAGTGTACAGATGTTATTAATACTGCAGAAGCCTTAGAACAGTCGAAAAGATGGATGCAGTCTTTGAGCAAGGAGAACAAGAGTTCTCATGAGGATGTATGCAGTGTGAATGCTGTTAACTCGTTGGGGTGGACAGTATCACAAGTGGTATGATAATTGTCTTTTTAATTGTTTCAGGTGTGGGAGCATTAACCATGCTACGTCATCATCGCACTGCCCAGCAGTGGTTAAGGAGTATAATAAATGTGGGCATATGGGACACTTTGCATGTGTGTAAGGATTTATGAAACATTTCTATTTATTAGAGCCCGTAATGTCAATGACACAGCTTTTGCCTACAACAAATGTCCGACAGCGTGATCAGCTTATGAACGATGGTACACAGCTGAATGCCTACAACCCGGAGGCTGGCAGCAATAAACAGGCCATTTTAAACATTAGAGAAGAAAAAGGAAGACTAACCAATACAACACTCCCTTCCTTTCCACCCCTCCACACCAGGTTCACTCAACTATAACACATATGTCCAGGGTCTGTTCTACACAGCAACGTGTGTGCAGACAGTTCCAATAGGGGGGGGGGGTCTAAGTAGCTTCAGTAACTTCCCAAGGAAGCAGGCGTAATATCTGCAGGTATTTTGGGCATGTCACTTTCCTGAATTCTGATGGAAAAATTCGAATAAAGGGGGCCCACAGGTCTGGAAACGTGACCGGTCTGTCTTGCACAGTGAGTGACATGCTCCATCCCCAGTGTAAACCATAATTTGTGCAATCATGAGATGTGTGCCAGGATTTTATCCATCCCCAAAGTGAGAGGTTACTTGGCGTGCAGCACTTGGTGCTAGAGACATTTGACTGCCATAGTTCGATCGTAAAGGAAAGGTCTGGGGGTTGGATAGCCCTAAAACAGTATAGGCAGGGAATCTAGGTAGAGCGGTATGAAATGCCACATAAATATCCTCCAGGGCCTGCTCCCAAAATCTGGCTAATTTGAGACAATGCCACAAGAGGTGAAGAAGAGAGCCTGTCTGCCTGCAGCCCCACCAGCACTCCTCAGACCGCCCCTTATTCCATCTATGTATACGTGCAGGTGTGAGATAATAGTAGGAGACCACCTTATAGGACTGACCCCATACTGGCTATGTTGTGTACAGTGTGATGCACCCTATAGAAAATATCATTCCATTCTTTGAGAGTAAGTGGTCGTCCCATTTCCAGTTCCCAGAGTATTTGGCGCTTGGATTTAGAAGTGGAGCCACCTTCAGAGAGCAAGGCGCAGACTTCAGTAATTAGGTGCGTGTCACTATCTTTCGAAAAAGACACACAGTTGATGGACGGAATGCAGAACAAATTAAAACATTCACCCCAGTCAAGAGATCTGGGTTAAATCCATCATCCTTTTGCTCACCATGCCACCCCAGTTTAGACCTGGCCATATGCAAATCAGTCTTGAACCTGTGCCTCATGGGAACAGTTCAGCCCGGACTGCCAATCCAGGTCCTCCCTGGACCGGAAACAAGCATCCTAGGACCGGTTTCGGGGTTTCATCCGTCTTCAGCCAGGATAGCTTGATTCCAATGGCACAGTGAGCCCAGGACCCACGTCTGGGCATACCTGGCGCACTTAGGCCGAGAAAGGAAAAGACACACAGTTGATGGACGGAATGCAGAACAAATCACAACATTCACCCCCAGTCAAGAGATCTGGGTTAAATCCATCATTCTTTTGCTCACCATGCCACCCCAGTTTAGACCTGGCCATATGAAAATCAGTGTTGACCCTGTGCCTCATGGGAACAGTCCAACCCGAACTGCCAAGCCAGGTCCTCCCTGGACCGGAAACCAGCATCCTAGGACCATGCTCTCCATGCCACTGGAATCAAGCTATCCTGGCTGAAGAGGGGTGAAACCCCGAAACCGGTCCTAGGATGCTTGTTTCCAGTCCAGGGAGGACCTGGCTTGGCAGTTCGGGCTGGACTGTTCCCATGAGGCACAGGGTCAAGACTGATTTGCATATGGCTGGGTTCAAAATGGAATGGCATGGTGAGCAAAAAAACGATGGATTTAGGCCCAGATCTCTGTACTGGTGTAAATGTATGACATTGCTCTGCATTCTGTCCATCAACTGTTGTTTTTTCACTATCTTTAGAAAGCAGTCATTTCTCAAAGCTAGTAAGGGGGCGGGAGGAACCAGTTTTGTAACCCGGGGAAGTCACCCAATGTCAAAGCTGTAAGTAAGGGAATGCTTCTGTTGGAAGAAGAGTAGTCCTGCCTAAGTTGGTTGAAGGGGATAACCCCAGTAGGGTCGAAAAGCAAGCCCACTTATTCACAGCCCCCTTCATGCCACTGATTGAAAATTTCACAGTTATACCCTGGAGGGCAGTCAGCGTTGTTGATAGTGGGCTCCAATGGAGCGGGAAACGTCTTCAGTCCATGTTTGAGGGCTTCGAAGGCCCACACCTTTATTATCGTGGCTGTCCTCGGCAAGGAGTACAGCCCCCAAGCCTGGTGTTTGCGAGGCAGCCAGGCCTCTCACCAGATATTAGCACCAGAGATTGTCTGGTCCATAAAGGACCAATGTTTTCCAGAGAGGGGCAGTTCCACTCTACGATGTAGCAAAGTTGTGTGGCTTGGAAATAGCACGCGATCAGAGAGAGCCTCAAGCCTCCATCTCCTTTCGGACTTGACAGTTGTTTATGGTGGAGGCGCGGTTTCTTGCCATTCCAAATGATTCGATTAATGGCTATTTATAATGTGCGCAACACTGGTGGAGAGGGGGGTCAGTGGAATGGTTTGGAAGACAGAGTATGTGTGGGAGCACTATTATTTTAACCGCGGCACTGCGGCCAGTCCAGGTGAGATGTAGTTGGTTCCACGAGGATAATGTCCTGTTCGTCTGGAAGAGAAGGGCATTGTAATTTACCACCAGGGCCATCAAGAGCATGGGAGCTAACTGTATACTAAACTTTGGGATCTTCCACCTAGACGAAGGGGAATCACGAACTCATGAGAAGAGGTAACTGATCAGTTCAAAATCTGGTATTTTTGAAGATTTACCTTAAACCCAGTGATCTCACCAAATATGCGTAGTTCATCTGGTAGGAATGGTAATGAGGTCATCTGGTCATATAAAGATAAGACAATATTATCCGGATAAAGGCTAATAGTGTGACTGTCCACCCCAAACTGAATGCCGGTGACCTGCGAGTTGTCCCTCACCCTCTATGCCATAACCCTGAGGGAATGTGGAGAAGGCAATCCTGTTGACACAGACAAAGGACTAGGGAGCGCTATAGATACAGCAAACTCATGTGATAAATATATCCCCAACCCCAAATTGGTAGAGGGTCTCAAGCAGGTATGGCCAATGAACGCAGTCAAATGCTTTTTTCGCATCAATGTGCAGAAATAGGGCCTCTTTTTGTGATCACTGGGTAATGTCAATGAGATGCAAGAGCCGTTTA
The DNA here is from genome assembly GCF_964204655.1 of Triturus cristatus. Lineage (NCBI taxonomy): Eukaryota > Metazoa > Chordata > Amphibia > Caudata > Salamandridae > Triturus > Triturus cristatus. Next base: position 468,775,158 of record NC_140588.1, on the reverse strand, counting down.
GTGTTGTGGCCATATTGCCTTGTAGGAATGAACCCGGATTGGTCCGAGTCGACCAAGCCTGGCATAAGTGGCTTCAGTCGAGAGGCTAAAATCCTGGCAAAAAGTTTGGTGTCTATGTTAAGGAGAGAAAGGGTCTGTACAACTCGCAGTCTCCATGGTCTTTAGACGGCTTGAGTATTACCGAAATAGACGCCTCCAGCATCGAGTCTGTCAGGGCGCCCGACTTGAGAAATTAGTTAACAAGCTGAGTTAGAAGAGGTGCCAACTCCTGACAGAGCGTTTTGTCAAATTTGGTGGTGAATCCATCTGGCCCTGGTGCTTTTGTCTGGGTTGATCTAGCTAAGACGCGATCGCTGACAGCAAACTTGTCAAGGGAACGCCCCGGAGAAAATGCAACGGGTCACCTCTGGGGCCGTCAGAGGAGGAGTACAGTGAACTATGAAAATCCTTAAACGCTGAGGCACTCTCTGCATTCGTGTATACCTCTACACCATGAGCCGTGTGAATCGTCTTCACAGAGGCAGAGAGGATCCTGTCGGGAGCCGATGAGCTAACATGCGGCCAGAGCGATCACTACTCAGATAACATTTTTACTTAAGGCGCAGAAGGGCATACTTCATAAGGAGCTGGTTTTTTCTCCAGTTCTCGCCAGTCCCTGGGGGCTCCTGAGTGTTTATGGATCAACTCGAGCTCTGAGACCTGCTGTTTTAGTTGCTGCCGTTATTCCCGACTGATCCAGTTCTCAGCTGCCGAGATGGCAATGAATTCACCCCTCATGACAAGCTGGAGAGCCTCCCTAACCGACGATAAATGGATCTTCATGGTGTCATTGATGCGGAGGTAGTCACTAGCGCCGTACGCTTAGCACTCACCATGGAAGGGAAATGCAGCAACGCTTTGCGAAGTCACTAGTGTGATGCGTGGGGCTGGGTGACATCGAATTGCAGAGTCAGGGAGATTAGGGCTTGATCTGAAAGGGATCCCAGCTTTTTTGCTTTCATCTTTGACATGTGCCACTAGGACTGAGGAAGTAAGAAAGTGGTCAATGCGGGCGTATGATTTATGTGCCGCCGAATAGAAGGTATGATCCCTGGACGGTGGGTGAAGGTGAAGGTGATGCCAAATGTCGCATAGTGCACAGTCAGCCAGCAATCGCAGACCATCAGCCAAGAAGGCTTCCGCTTGAGGAGACCGTTTACTGGAGTGGTCAAAAATGTGATCTATCTGTGTAATTCTGCAAGATGTAAGCTTTGGCGGCCTATGGATGTAAGCATGAAGCTGGTTTAAGTCCAACCCCCTGCCTCCCCCCCCCCCCTCGGTATGACGGAGTCAGGATTAGAAAGGGTTGATGCTTACAAGCTGAATATAGAAGGTTCTTGGTGCTCATTCGGGGCTTACATGTTGGCCAGGGTGAAGCTAAAGGTGCCCCATTATATTCTAACAACTAGAAGGCGCCCCTTGATTGCAGAAATTGTGGAGGATATCTTGCCATTAAATTTCTGTGAGAGGAGGATAGCTACCCCGTTCTTTGAAGGGTCTGAAGACCAGAGCTGGAGGGGAAACCTGCGGGACTACATGCGGGGGTTGTCTTTGCATAGCAGGTGGGTCTCCTGGAGGAGGCATGTGTCACCTGCTGATTGCTTCAGAAGGGACAGCACTGCCGCCTGCTTTACACGGTTGTTTGGACCCCGGACATTAAAGCTGAGTATTCGTAACTCTTGGGTCAGGTTTCCGGGACAGAGAGAGCTGTGTGTTGTGCCAGGTTCCTAGTATCTATAGAGGATACAAAGAGAAAGAGCGAATAGGAATTACTGGAGCGCCTCTGTAAGGAAGCACTAGATCCAGTGGGTGCGGAGGAGCATAAAAGAATAAAAAACCCAGGTACAAACATTTTAAGAACGAGTGAAAAAAATGTAGCAAATAAATGAAAAAAGTCAGAGAAAAGTAACATTTTGGCCATGGTCTCTGAATCAGCTATCGCTTCAGAAAGGGCACCCCTGCGGCGCTACCATCCAGATCTCTTGCGCGTCTTATTCGCATGGGGGCTGACCCTTTGCTGCTCCATCAAGGGCTCTGTGATGCTGAGTATGGAAAAGGCAACATCAAGGGATTTAAGTTGGTGTAGCGTACCAAAGAAGTGAAAGATAATTAGGAAGGGGTGACCCCAGGAGTACATTATGCCTGCTTTGAGTAGGTTAAGGTGATTGGGCAAAAATCCAGTCGCATTTGGGAGGTGATCCTTGACGGGTATACAGTGTAATGTAGGAGAGTGACCCCTGAACTGAACTGGCTGCAATTCCTGGACTCTGCGCAGGATGTCCTCCTTCGTTTGAAAGTCATGGCTGCAGACTGGAATATACGCGGGTGGGGTCTTATCTGGCCTCGGCAGGCCCACACGATGTACACAGTCAAGTTTTGGAATCTCTGTCAGAGAGGCCCAGGATGTGTCAAAAAAGGGCCATAACATAGTCTCTAATATCTGGGCCTTCTGCGTGATTTGGCACTCTTCCAGTGAGAGCGATTTTCTAGGTTTTCAGAGTGGGACTGTAGGTCTGTTTGTTGCTCCTAAAGATGAAGGACCTCTTGTTGAAGCCACTCTATCTCTTCTTCTCTGCTTGTTTCACAGTCCTCTATGGTGGCCACTCTGCCACCAACCTCCTCCAGGTCCTGGTGAACCTCATGGAGGTCCACAGAGCGCTCTGCTTTCATTGCCTGCAAGTTCCCTCTGAGGGATGCAAAGAGGTTTTCCAAAAAGGATTTGGTGACCGGGCAGTTTGAGGAGCAGCAGAGACGTGGGCAGTTGCCATCGGTACAGGTGAGTAGAAGTCCAGCGAGGATCCGGTCCAAAGCCCAAGAGCTAAAACTGACCCCCAAGAGTCCCCCACCTCGGGCACCATCCAAGCAGCAGTGGGGTGACCGCATTCACCAGAGACCCAGCTGGGCCGGGGATGTAAAGCTCAAACAGGGGCCCCTCTGTTGGGCTCCAGGGTCCGCCAGGGAAGCGGAGAGAGAGCCCGCCGGTGGCACAGATCCCTAATCAGAAGGGTCTCATGTAGTCTCCACCGCAAGGCAAGAGGCTCCCAAATGCAGAGCAGCGCCTTCGGGGTCCAGGGCGGGTGAAAGATCACACTTTTGTCGGCGCTCTGTGGTCTACCAACATCGATACTCTTCCTCAAGCCACAGTGACACCAGGAGGGCACTCTGCGCAGACTTCAGGCAAAGGGCCCCATGCTTATTACAAAGGGCCTCTGGGTCCAGCTAAGCCAGTTTTGTCCAGTTCCAGGGGTCCTACACAATGCAAGGCTGGAGGGGGGATCCTACAGCCACTGCCCCCCGCGTCGGGGTCTCGAGTACTCTTTCCCCCTCCCCATGGCACACCTACTCCCCACAGTCAAGCTTTCCTGGTTCCTGGGGCTCTGGCGTTGCTTCTGATGCTCTGTCTCCAGCCCAGGCCCCTGCAGCTTATCACTCTCCCTCTGCGTCCTCCAGGCCGGACCTGACCTCGATGAGAGAGGAGTGTGGGGTGCCCCTATGTCCAGTGCTCCCCACTGTCTCGGCCTCCAGGAGCCTGTCCAGGCAGGATCAGCCCCTCTGAAACCACCCCTGGTCATTGGTGCACCCCACAGTTTGTCACTCTACATCTCTACAGTGGAGAAGTGTGGCTCAATGATTAGAGCGGCAGACCCTGATGCAGAGGTCTAGCCCGGGACCAGGATTCAATTTCCTGCCTCGGCGGGTCTTGGGCTAAAAAATTCCACGGAGAGGAGGAGCCTAGCGCGCATCCAAGATGGTCGCGTGAGCACAGGGCTCCCCGGACCCTCTCTGCTCCTCGGAATTTATCCTGAGAATATCCTGACGTGGCTTATGGAATCTGGGAGATAAAGACCAGCTGAGCGTATATCTCTTTTCAAAACTCAAATCGGACCTGGGAATCCTGAGTTGTCGTCGTCGGAACTTTTGGGACCCACCCGACGGAGGTGACCGGGGTGAAGGTGACCCGAGGGACCGGGCTGCAATTGAACAACAGCGGCTTCAGCGCGGTGCCAGCTGCCGATCCACCACTTTCGGTTTCGGTTTTGCACTTCAGGAGACCGGCAGGGAGGTGCGCTCGGGGTGGAGAGGTGCTTCCTGGGCCTCTGCATGAGGTTTTCTTTCATCTGCCACTAGAGCGCCTATCGCCTCGGACCCCCTATACCGACATTTTGTGGTCTTCTTGCTGGTGCCTTACACCTCTTGATTGGAGGTCCCCTCGGGTGACCGTGTTCACATGGGGGGCAAAGGGGGTCCCGAGGGCCGCAAGACCAAGGCTTCCCTCCGCGGGGGGGCAGTCCAGAGCAATAACATGGACCGCTACACCCAGGGCAGGGCGCTGCTGGCCTCCCCTCGGATACTGCGGAAGGAGGCGCGACCGCCACTACGGAACTATCCTTGCAGGACATTATGGGCGCCATTGATGGCATCAGGGAAACCATCGCGACGCAATATGAGGCCCTGGCCCGTAAGATTGACACTGTCGCGATCGATGTCACCCTGATCCGGGCCGACCTCTCCAAAACTAACGAGAAGGTCCAGGCTCTCGACGCACGGACCTCCACCCTCGGTGCGGATGTGTCGGATCTGCGGGCCGCGCTTGGAGACATCAGGGTGGTTAACGACCATATGGCCCGGCGGCTTGAGGACTTCGAGGGACGGGCCCGACGCAACAACATCCGCGTCATAGGTGTACCGGAGTCCTCTGACGGCCGCCCGGTTGACCTCGTGGTCGAGGAACTTATCCTGAAACAGTTGTCCTCGGCTGGCCTAAGTAAGTTCTTTGCCGTGGAGCGGGCCCATCGAGTTCCGGGCGGTCGGCCGCGGCCGGGGGCCCCCCCGAGGCCTATCGTGGCCAAACTGTTCTACTACAGGGACCGCGACGCTATTCTGCAGGCCTCACGGACCCACGGCCCGGTTCGTCATGAGAACTCGACCATCAATTTTTACCCGGACTTCACGCAACTGGTCCAGAAACAGCGGATGGGATTCCAAGGGGTGAAGCGTCGTCTCCGTGAGCTGGGCCTAAAGTATTCGATGCTCTACCCTGCAAAACTCCGAGTGGAACATGGGGATCGGACAGCCTTTTTTGACTCTCCTGTGGCTGCAAGTGACTGGCTGGACTCTCTGCCGGACGGAGGTGGCCGTCCCGGACCCTCTGCGGGCACCGCAGGTGATGGGTCCCCTTTAGAATGACTTTTGGTCCTTGATTTTGCCTTTTTGCACTGTACAGTCGGGTCTTATTTCATTTGCATATTGTGTTTTACCAGGACCAGTGAGGGGGGCGGGCGGGGACGGGTCCCTTACCTCCTCTGGGTTCTTTTCGTAGAATGGGGTTAGGGGGGCGACAGGCACACTGCAAGTTGGGGGGGTTTTTTGGCCCGCAGGGGTGCAGGGTGGGGGGAGTTGGTCCTGGGGTGGGGTTGGGGGGGAGGAGGGTTTGTTTTGCTGTGTGTTTTTTGTTTACAGGGCGAGGTACTGATTTTTGTCCACATTTGGGAACTGTGCTGCAGGCTGGGGGACCCTTGATCTATTGGGGGGGATGGGGGGGGACGGGTTGAGGCTTATGTCATGGAACGTCAATGGGTTGGGGGACCGTATCAAGCGGGGTGTAGTACTGCAATATTTGCGTCGTTTGACTCCTGATGTGGTGTTTCTCCAGGAGACGCATCTGGTTGGCAATGTTTGTCATGCAATGAACAGGGGGGGATACCGCCTCGTGGCCCATTCTGGTTTCACAACTGGTTCCAGGGGGGTGGGCATTCTGCTGCGAACCTCACTTCCGGTGGAGATCACTAAGATAGTCTCGGATGACAGAGGGCGCTATGTGTGTTTGATTGGGAGGTGGGAGGGGCAGCCCCTTGCCCTGGTTTCAGTTTACGTCCCCCCGGGCCTCCAGAACTCCACCTTCACTGACTTGGGTCGAATGCTGCTTGACCTTCCGGACAGCCTCCTGCTCATGGGCGGGGACTTTAATTCTGTGGTTTCGGGTGAACTGGATCGTCACCCACCAAGGACCCTCCCCGCTGCCCAGGCATGGCTGGGTGGGATGCTGGAGACCTTCGGCCTGGTGGATAGTTGGAGATTAATGCATCCGACCCAATGTCAATTCACCTTTCACTCGGGGGCGCATGGGAGTCTCTCTAGGTTAGACTACTTCCTTATGCCCGCGGCGCAGACTGGTCGGATTCGAGAGGTCAGGCACCTGGCGCGGGGTATCTCCGACCATTCTCCGCTGTGGCTTGTTTTTGACACCGGGCCGCGGTCTGCAGGGCGGATCGCTCCCATTAACCCATGGTACCTGCGAGACCCTACGACTCGTGACAGCCTGGTTAAGGCTATGGACCAATACTTCCTGGATAACGAGGGGTCGGTGTCTTCTGCAATGTCCCTGTGGGAAGCCTTTAAAACCGTGATCCGCGGACACGCCCTTTCCCAGATAGTGGTGGCTAAGAGGGTCAAGAGTGAGGCAGTGGTGAGGCTGGAGACTGACATCTTGGGGCTGGAGTCGGCCTTGGAGGCGAATGTTACTCCGGACGGGCTCCATGCCCTCAGCCTGAAACAGTTTGAATATAGGTCCCTGGTCACTGACGCGGCCAAAACTATGTATAGGGAGCAGCAGGGTCGACTGTACGATGCCGGGGACAAGGCGGGAAAGTTGATCGCGTGGCTGGACAGGAAGGAGAGAGTGAATTGTGTGGTCGCGGAGTTGCGTGCTGCGGATGGTGTGTGTGTGACGGAGCCTGACGAGATTGTGGAATGTTTTGCCGACCACCTCCGGGCTGTGTACTCCCCAGTGACTGACAGGGATGAGGACGACTCTCGCCTTCTACTGAGGGATATCGCCTTGCCCTGCCTGTCCGTTGAGGACCGTGAGCGGCTGGACGCCCCCTTGTCAGTGGATGAAATAGCGACCGCGATCCGCTCCCTTCGCTCGGGCAAGGCTATGGGTCCCAACGGTCTGCCCATTGAGCTATATAAATTGCGCCCTGACAAGCTTGCGCCCTTCCTCAGTCGCATGTTCCGTGAGTCTCTGGCGGCGGGTTCCCTCCCGGCCGATCAGCGTTTGGCCACGATAGTCGTGATCCCCAAGGAGGACAAGCCGCGAGATCGCTGTACTTCTTACCGGCCTATTTCACTGCTAAATGCGGAGCCTAAGATCCTGGCGAAAGTCCTTGCCAATCGTCTGTTGAGCGTCGTGTGCGATCTGATTCATCCGGACCAATGCGGATTCATCCCGCATCGTAACACCGCTCTTAACTTGCGGCGTCTTCATGGCGCCCTTGCCAGGGCGGAGCTCCTCTCCGAACCGGCCGTGCTGGTTTCTTTGGATGCCACGATGGCTTTTGACACCATCGAGTGGCCATTCCTCTGGGCTGTCTTGGCTAAATTTGGCTTTGGAGAAGGATTTATTGGCTGGGTGAAGCTTCTGTACACGGGACCCATGGCTCAGGTGGTGGTGAACGGGCGGGTCTCTCGGCCCTTTGCCCTCGGCAGGGGCACGAGGCAGGGATGCCCGTTGTCCCCTTTGCTCTTCGCTCTCGCCCTGGAGCCACTCGCGGCTTGGCTCCGCTGGGAGCCCTCGCTTCGAGGGATCCGGTGGGCCCCAGGCTTTGAAGATCGGGTTTCGCTGTATGCGGACGATATTCTCCTATATCTCACCTCACCGCGGCAGTCGCTCAACGTCCTCTTTGACGTTCTGACTTCCTTTGGGAATAATTCGGGTCTCACGATCAATTGGTCTAAATCCTGCGTCTATCCGATCTCCGGTGGTCCTCCACTCCTACCGCCTCGGCTTCCGATCCAGGTATCACTGAGCGGCTTTAAGTACCTGGGGATATACGTTTCGCTGGACCCGGTGGCTCGCTATGAGCTGAATCTCCTGCGTCCGCTTCGGCGATTGCGAGAGGATACGGCCCGGTGGTGCAGGCTGCCCCTGTCCCCGCTGGGTCGGGCCGCGCTGTTCAAAATGATGTCCCTTCCCAGGTTCCTCTATGCACTCCAGAATTCCTTCGATGTCATCCCAGTGGCCTACTTTCGGGAGGTAGAGAGCCTGCAGAGGAGACTGGTGTGGGACGGGCGGGCGCGTATTGCTCTTGCTAAGCTTACTCTCCCCTGGTATGACGGGGGCATCGCGCTTCCCGACATTCGCAGGTATTATTGGGCCGCGCAGCTTTCGGCCATCAACCATGCCACGTATGCGCCTGGCCTGAACCCGGCGTATGAGATGGACAAGTTCCTGCTTCCCGGCGGGGACTATAACAGGGCGCTGTACTCCCGCTCGGCTGGCCGGACCCTTACGGGACCTACTAAGATTGCTGTGCGGACCTGGAGGGCCGCCACTGCGGCCACGGGCTGGGGTGAGCGACTGACATGTGCTACTCCTTTGTTTGCCTCCGATCGCCTGGGGAGCCTCTGGACTACGAAGGGGTTTGACCAGTGGGACACGATTGGTATCAGCAAAGTGGGAGACCTGTGGCATAAGGGCGCGGTTAAGACTTTCGCGGCCCTTCAGGCCGAATATGAGCTTACGGACAGGGAGTTCTTCCGCTATGCCCAGGTTCGACACGCCCTTCTCTCGGTCTTTCGAGAGGGGACCACGATCCCGGTTTCCTCGCCCCTCGAGGACCGCATACTTGACGGACATGTCCCGGACAGCACTATTTCTTTAATTTATAAGAAACTGATTAATCATCGGGCTGACCTCTTGGTGCGCCTTCGGGAGGCTTGGACGGGGGATGGGGTGGAATTGGACGACGAGGACTGGCAGTCTGCACTGTCGTCCCCCAAAGAGGTCGCCATTCCAGCCCGTCTCCGGTTGGTACAGCTTAAGATTCTTCACCGGGTGTATGTGACGGGTCCTCGCTTGGTCTCGATGGGATATTCCGACGATGGGCTCTGTAAGCGGGGTTGTGGGCTCAGTGCCACCTTTCTCCATATCCTGTGGGAGTGCCGCGAGGTGGCGGACTACTGGCGCCGGGTACATACGGTTATGGGACAGGTCACTGGGGTTGTGCTGCTGCCGGAGGTGCGTCGCTGTGTCCTGAATGTGTGGGAGCCCAATGATTATAGCGCGGCTCAGACTCGGTGGGCGGCCCTGGGGAACATGATTGCCAAGAGAGATATAGCGCAGCTTTGGGGTGCCCAGCGGCCGCCCACCGTGTCAGTATGGAAGGAGAATATGGACTGGTGTATGTTCAGGGAGAAGACTGTGTATGTTGCCCGTGGTAAGCCGGGGGCATGGGGCAGAATCTGGGGGCAATGGAATGCTTATCGCGGGGGTATCTGTACGCCCCCCCGGGTGGACACCGATATCGCCATGTCCCCCTGACCCTTGACGGTTCCGGGCACCTTTTGGAATGACTACATATGGACGTTCAGTTCCCTTGGCCCCCCCCCCCGTCCCCAGCCTCCCGGTACTCCTTCCTTTCGTGTTCTGCTTAATGGTCTGACCTGGAGTTCCCCGGAGGAAGCCTGACCTGCGCCGTTTGTCTTTATGCCTCGCCTTTTGTTTTTCTTTTAGTTTTCTGTGTTTGTTTGATCTAAGTCTCCTGTGCCTCTAGAACTATCCGGACTCACTACGGGGCCGACCCCCGGGAACCGACTGCAGCTTTGATAAATGTATATTTCATTCTGTACTTAGCGGCCGGCCCTGGTGGTTGTAGGCCCGTGCTTGTAATCGAATTATTGTTCAATAAAACTTTAAAAAAAAAAAAAAAAAAAAAAAAAAAAAAAAAATTCCACGGATCTGATCATTCTCGCCTCGGTGCCTATTCCAATCATGGAGTCCCACTCTGCAACTCTGGGCAATAGCTTGCTTAATCTCCACAACGGCCCCCACAACGCTAAGGTTGCTTCTGATGCTCTGTCTCCAGCCCAGGCCCCTGCAGCTTGTCACTCTCCCTCCGCGTCCTCCAGGCCGGACCTGACCTCGATGAGAGAGGAGTGTGGGGTGCCCCTATGTCCAGTGCTCCCCACTGTCTCGGCCTCCAGGAGCCTGTCCAGGCAGGATCAGCCCCTCTGAAACCACCCCAGGTCATTGGTGCACCCCACAGTTTGTCACTCTACATCTCTACAGTGGAGAAGTGTGGCTCAATGATTAGAGCGGCAGACCCTGATGCAGAGGTCTAGCCCGGGACCAGGGTTCAATTTCCTGCCTCGGCGGGTCTTGGGCTCAAAAATTCCACGGATCTGATAATTCTCGCCTCGGTGCCTATTCCAATCATGGAGTCCCACTCTGCAACTCTGGGCAATAGCTTGCTTAATCTCCACAACGGCCCCCACAACGCTAAGGATGCCAGGCCTCCACCTTGGGGGTGCCCAGGAGTGGACGCCTCACAGGGAAAGCCAGGATGGGTTCCACAGCGGTATTCGTACAAGCGCCTTGAGACCCTTGCGGGTGAGTAGTGCGCTATACAAGTATCAATTTACATTTACATTTACATCTAGGGATCGGGCGGTGGACTGGAACAATAGGATCCCTCAGCTCCCCGGATGTGGCGGATCCGCTGTGGCCTCAAAGGGACCTATTAGGAGAGGCAGGGAGGTTGTAGAACATCGCAGTACGTGCGGCGGGACAGAGAAATAGCGATTATGCGTCTCACCTGTCCACCATCCTGGACACGCCCCCATGGGTAAGTATTTAAAGAATGGGAGTAATAGTACTACAGCCAAGGGAAAAGTGTTGTGTGTGGGTGTCGTTTGCATATTGAATGTAAAACTGTAATTAATGGCCGACTCTGGTTCACCATGTAATATTATTACCGAAGACTATATGCGCAACAGTTGGAAGACAGAGTGCGTTTGGACATCCTGAATGTGTCAGACATTGTTACAGAAAGTCTTGATGGTTCCAGAATGGACATTGAGGGCTAGAAGTAAATGGAAATTGAATTCAAGTGCGGGATAGCTCAGATAAAGTTATATGTGGCTGCTAGGGAAGTCAATGTGTTGGGTTGGAAAGATCAATGGAAGTTGGGAATCATTCTCAACCTGAGAAGTAAGGAGCCTGTTTCAATATTTACTGATGGCATGTGTAAAGATGGAGTGATTCAACAGTTCCCCAGGGTATTTGCTGAGGTTTGGGGAAATTGGAACGATTTAGTCACAAAATCAAGGTGAAGGAGAGTACCATTCCTGTGAAACAAAAGCGCCTTGGTGTGTCATGGAATGTGAGAGATGAGTTGAAAGATATGTTTGAGGGTCTGGTCATGGATGGAATAATTGAAGCACAGTCTTCAGAGTGGGTGTTCCTCATTGTTCTGGCTCGCAAGGCGGACAAAAGTCTGAGGTTGTGTTGACTTGAGAGCTCTATATGCAAATCTGGTGGTGGATTGACATCCACTGCCGAACATTAACGAAGTGATGTGTATGCCAGAGTATTCTCTACAGTGGATCTCCGTTGAGCATACCACCAAATTGAGTTCACTGAGGAGTCAAGGCATTTTACTGCATTCCCTACTCCCCAAGGATAATTCCAGTTCATAAGGATGCCCTTTGGTTTAGCCTCTGCGGCATCTGTATTTTAGAAGGCAATGTTTCATATTTTCAAGGACATGGACAAATTTGTAAAATGCTTCCAGTATGACATTCTTATTTTCTCCATCAATGGAAAAGAATATATGGAAGATGTTGTGGAAGTGTGCAGATGCTTAGAGTGTGATGGTCTGACACACAAAGGGGAGACGTACAAGTTTTTCTGTGACTCAGTAGAGTATCTAAGGAATATGTTGTCTGGGAATGGTGTGGTTCCAAAGAAATCCTTGGTGGATGCGATCTTTAATGCTCCTGCTCCGGATGATAAGGAGAAGTTGTTGTCATTTGCTGGGCTGTGTGAATATTGCAGCAAGTTTATAAAAGGTTTTGCCACCAAAATGGAACCTCTCAGGGAACTAACAAGTAACAAAACTCTATTCATTTGGACAACAAGCAGCATTTAAACAAATCAAAGAGGAGATTGCACTTTCACCTACTTTCAAACCTCTTCTCTTAAAGTTTGCATCGTAACTGTAGATGCCAGCTTATATGGTATTGGAGGAGTGAGAAAGGGACCGATGAATGGTGTGTGGCCTTTGCATCCAGGACACTCAGTGAAACAGGGAGAAGGTATGCAGTAATTGAAAAGAAATTGCTGGCATGTGTGTGGGCCATTGAACATTTCCGCAACTATGTGTGGGGAAGCAGGTTCATTCTGAGGAATGACTATAAGCCGTTGGTGGGGATTGTGTCACCAGGCAGTGGCTGGAATGCCACTGCACGTATAGCTAGACTCACATCTAGGTAACAAGAATGCATCTTCAGTGTTGAGTACGTTCCAGGCAAATTTAATATCACAGCAGATTGTCTGTCCAGGGTGCCTTGCTCTGACAGAAGGGTTGAGGAGTGTAATGAAACTGAGATGGCTGCGACAGTTAAAGATTTTGTGAGTGCAAAGTTTATGGGTTTGTCAGATGAGGTATGGAAAAGAGAGACAGATGAGGATGCAGTGTGGTAACTAGTCAAGAACTATTTAAAGAGAAATGTGTGTCTCCTGAAGTAGAACCTTTCTTCAAGGTTTCTAAGGAGTTTGAAATGGAAGGAGATCTAATTTTCGAAGGAGGTAGTGTGTTCCTCTATGCAAGAGAAGATTTTGGAAATGGTGCATGAGGGGCACTAAGGGATATCTTCCAAGAAGAGGCTCATCAGAGCTAATTTATGGTTGTCTGGTATGGATATAATGGTAGACCGGTTGATGAGAGAGTGTGCAGTGTGTGTAAACAGTGATAAAATGCTCAAGCTGTTCCCTGTTTGAGAAGGGTGGTCAAGTGCAGAAGTGTAAGGGAAGGTGAGGTGAGGAAGAAAGTCAGAATGTGATTAGAATGGGGAAGTCAGGTTTAGGTTGGAGTGCCTAGAGTGGAAGTGTTCCTGTTGGGAGGAATTTATATTATATTATTAATTTATATAGCGCTGAATCACCCCTAGGGGTATCTCTGCGCTAAGGACGGAGTGCTATAGCCAGATCCGAGGGGATCAGAAGAGATGAGTTTTCAGAAGCTTCCTGAACTGAGAGAGGCTCTGGCAGTTGCGTAGCTGGAGGGGCAGCTCATTCCAGGAAGCAGGGGCAAGGTGTGAAAAAGCTTTGCCACCACTGCGTGCTTTTTTCATTCTAGGGGTGCAGAGGAGGAGCTTGGTGCCCGATCTAAGAGATCGTGAGGGGGTGTACTTGATAAGTTTAGCAGATAGGTACGAAGGCCCCTGTTCATTAAGGTCTTTAAAAACAGTGCAGCCTATCTTAAATTTCACCCGCTTTCTCACAGGGAGCCAGTGAAGTTTTTTGAGGTGGGGAGAGAAAGGGAGTGGAAGCAGTTCTAGGTGGGGCATTTGCTACCAGGCGGGCAGCCGTGTTCTGCACAACTTGTAACTTATTTAAGGAGGCTTCGTTGGCCGATGCAAACAGTGCGTTACAATAGTCCAGTCTACTTAGTACCAGAGCCTGCATCAATGTTTTTCTGGTAGAGGAAGGTAACAGGGGAAGTAAACTGAGTGTGTAGAAGCAGGTGCCAGCAGTAGTATTGGCGTGAGCGTCAAAAGTAAGGGTCTGGTTGATCCTAATTCCTAAATTTGTTACCACTTCCTTAGGGAACGGGGCATTGCCCAGCTCCTCTGGCCACCATCTGGGGGTCCAGCTTATGGCTGCTCCTCCAAACAACATGGTCTCTGATTTCTCGACGTTCAATTGGAGGAAGTTAGTCCTCATCCAGGCAGCAATAGTCTTCATGCCTTCAGAAAAGATGAGTTGTATATCAGGACTGTTCTTATTAAATGTGAGGAGGAGCTGGGTGTCGTCACGTCTGAGATGGGATTGAACCCGAAGTTCCTCATAAGTTTAGCCAAGGGGGTAACATAGATGTTAAAAAGTGTGGGGCTCAAACAAGAGCCCTGCGGTACCCCCTTGGTAACTTTGGTGGTTTTTGATCTGAAGGTCCCCAGAGTGACCGTCTGGGTTCTATCAGCTTTGTGTGTATTATTGTTTACTTTCAAGTACTTTTATGTTCTGCTCCAGAGAGACATTCTACAATCTCTCTGGAAGGCAGTTTCCAGAGGACTTGTTTGTATGCAGTCCTGTTTGTATTGTGTTGCTACCAATAAAGAAAATGTTATAAAATATACATCGTTTGATTTGACACACTCCCATAGGAATTGTGACAAGAAATTCATGTGAGAAAGCTTTCACATTTGTCCAAATGCCAATGTAATAAACCATTCATTCTGCTGATTGCTACAAAAAGGTAATCTGCAAGTATTTCCGTACACAAGTCTATGATTAAAGAAATCACTTTTGAGTTGTTCTGCTTTGTTTCCTATTAGAGCACATAGGCCTAGTCTCATTTTGAGCCCTTGCGTTGTAGCTTATAGAAGATCTTGTAACCCTCAAGTGGAATGGTGGAGAAAAGGCGATATCAAAATCTGGAATATCCCAGTCATTTCACATACTTATATATATTGAGTTACAGAATTTCTCTCTGGGTCCTCCTTGAGTTTCTTTCATTGAGTGAGTTAAATGAGACAGAGGGCTTTAAATCCATTTTAATGCAATCTGTGGGCCAAACTTTGATTAATCTGTGTGGGCAACACCAAAGGGAACATTCTGAGGGTATTGAAACCTCTCTCGGCAGATCTATTTCAAATTTCAGATCTGTCCTACACATGATTCACTGCACTTCCATACTGGTTTTAAATGCCACGTGATACTTTATGAATAAAGAATGGTACATATACAGGGCTTTTCACAAATGAAACTTACACATGTGAGTAATTTACTCTTACACTTTTAAGTAACTTTACTTATTTTGGATATTCACAAAATTGGAGTGTAAAGTTACTTATAGGTGCAGACTCATAAGCCTTCACTCCCTGAAAAAGGAGTGGAGCCAAATTTACAAGTGGAAGTTAATACTGACCACTTGAAACGGTAGTAAGTCCAGGACCACACAGAGCCAACTATTGGTACTGCAACACCGTTTGAAAGAAAACAATGGAGGCCTATAATAAAACCCCATCCGTAGGAAATAATGTTAGATTGAACTAAATTGTTTAAACTAGTTAAAAATACGAATAAATAGAACCTAATGTTAAAATCTAAAAATAAAACATGTATTATCTAATTATAAAATATTTAACAAACGTTTTTGAATTTAATTTATAAATGAATGCAACGTTATCAAAATATAATTAAACTACCTCAAATCAATTCAATACAGCACTTTTAATAATTATTAATGCATAATCAAAAAAATATTTTTTGCTGTAGGTGATAATTTATTTTTTAATTCAAACTTTTAAAAAAAAAGTATTTAATTTAAACATTTTAAATTAAAGATCTAATTCAAAATTAGGTTAATAGTGCTGTAGCATTGTGTTCATTGTCTTCTACATTTAAAATAAATATATGAAAATAATTTACATTATTATTTAATCTGACTATATTTTTACTTATGTATTATCAAGTTTAATAAACTTTTTTGCAATTGTCTCTGTACTTTACTATAGTGAGATCTCCACCTCAACTGTGGAGTCTCCCTGGGTAGCTTAATAAAAAGTCACATTAAGATTTAAATTGAAGAAAAATTGTTACATTATTTTATAATTAAATGTTTTCTGGTAACATTCTTAATCAGGGACAGAAAAAGTGTCCATATTTTATTCTGAAGTCCACAATGATACAAATCAAGGGTGATATGGTTTGTACCATCCAACAATCTGGCTCCAATTATGCCTTAACCACCTTGGAGTACTGCCACGCTAGCAATTTGTTCCTAAGGAAGGTTTTAGGCCATACCTTACAGGATTTTCTGGACCCAAGGGCTTTTTACTGTGGTAAGGCATGTTTGATCGTAGGCACCCAGCATTCTTATTCTTCCTGACTTAGCCCTTTTTCTATTGCCCATTCTCCTCCCTCTCAGTGTGACTTTGGACACGAGATGGGTAAGACAGACTGCTTTTAGAGACTGTGGGGCATATTCTCAAGAACGTATGATAACCATCGCAAATTTAGCTTAACGCAACTCTGCATATCTCAGTCGTTCGCGAGAAAATAACACCGTCTTAACGTCCAATTCCCAACCCGGCGGCACCATGCGATAGCAGCAGGATAACGCGCCAAATGACCGTGTAAAAACCAACGCGACAATCAAAAAATGCGAAACCCGAACGCCCAAAAAGTTGCAATACCACAAAGCGTGATACCAAAATCAGCAAACACTAGCAGCAGGTCTGCAATCCCCATGCGTCATGTGGGAAAATGCATTATAAAAGCAAAACAAAAAACACCAAAACCCATTCAAACTGCGTAGCACCATGGATGCACCCGAACTGAGTGCAGAGGACAAGCCGAACTCCACAAGCCCCACGGAGGACCAGCCAGGAACCCCATGTCCGGGGAAGGGCAAGGAGAAGAGGAAGACGGGGTTCAGTGCTCAGGAAGACCGGATCATCGTCACGGAGGTGATAGAACACCATCAACAACTGTTCATCACCTCCACTGCGGCACTGGCAACACAAACGGAAATATGGCAGTCCATCGTCACCAAAGTCAATGCAGTCGGAGTGTCCAGGAGGTCAATGGAGGAGGTCAAGAGGCGCTGGCATGAACTGCACAGCCAAACCAAGGAGAAACTCGCCGCCAACAGGAAGGCAGCAAGGGCGACTGGAGGTGGGCCTCCTGCGCCACAGGAGGAGCTGGATGAGCTGGAGCAAATGGTGGCCACAGTCATCAGTGTGGAGACGGTGGCAGGAGTTGGGGGCGTGGACACAGCTCGAAATGACCTGACCCAACAGCAATAGGGTGAGTAACCACCAGGGACTGGGGAATGGGGGGAGATGGGCACAATGGCAGACATGCACAATTATGTGTAGCACACTGCACACCCACAATGAGTGTGGAACATGTCCCTGACACCCTTGGCACACTGCAGCACACATAGGAACACCAAGTAGGCACACCTCCACTATGTGCACATATGGGCCCCCTCCAAATCACCAACGACACAACCCAGCCATGCACATGTGATAAATACAGAAAAGCAGTGGCTGTGTGAGCCACACTGACTATGCAAGTGACACTGCATGCCCGATAGCATGGCATCAGCCAAAATACATGACCTGGTGCACGAATCTACATGGAGGTGGCCTAGTGCGGATCACATCCGTAAAGGAGCATGTCACACTCTGACATATCCACGTGCACCCACGACCCATGCCGTCCAATACACGCAGCAGACGAACAATGCACAAGGCCACAAAATCTGTCCAAGCGCACATATGAACCAAGTCGCAAACATTTCAGCCCCCGAAAAGCACACAATTCAAAGGCACACCGCCTCAAAGGGATAAGGGTACACAAAATCAAAGCTGCAGGGGCAACTCCCCCACAATGCAGCACACACACATAGCAATCACAGAACATCAGCAATGACGGCAATGTGGTTTAAAGTGCAACACCTACACCACATGACAGAGGACACAACAGGTTCCGCTTGTTCGTAGTAACTGGCCACTCACATCTGACATTGACTGACACTGTGTGATGATAATGTACGGGTACTACCACACATCCATCACGTAGTCGAAAGTCCCACTGTCTGCCATCAAATAGCCAGCTCCATCTAAACAGTCACAATGTGCATTGTCATACAGTCTATACGTAAACATCTGCAAAGTGTCAACATTCAGGGGAAACTCTGTTAACCTGCATCTCCCCTTAACATTGCAGAGGGAATCAAAACTTACTGCAGAGCAGACCACCAACCCCATCAGTGATGATGAAGAGGACAACCTGCACATATGTCAAGACACCCTCCAACTGATAATGGACAGCCTCCGCACCCCACCCCCAGGAACAGGGCAGGCCAGCTGCCTTGAGGTGACCCCACCACCTGAACATACCACACAGCAGGAAACACACACCACCATGGCTGCCTCCCAGGACTCCCCACGAACAATACATGGAATTGCAACGCCGTGTGTTGGGTTGCCAGGTGGAGTTGGCGGATCAGCTGCGGGTGGGTTTTGAGCTCGTGGCAGACAAACTTGAGGCCATACGTGGGTGTCTGAGTCCCATCGGGGCCCCCGTACAGTCCCTTACGGACACCCCCTGTCCGCACCATGCTCACAGACAATCCTTGGCTGACCTGGCTGGGGCCATTACTCGGATACAGGAACTGTCAAGTCAGACAGGCACCAGTGATGACAGCACAGAGTTGGCACAGATGCAGAGGACAATGGAGACCATGGAGTAGATGCAGGCTGGAAGTAGGGCTGCCATGGCTGAACACTAGCGAGATGTAGCTGGGAACTTCAATTCCCTGCAGTTCATCATCTTGCCATTGCTGCCACTGACCCAGTCCCAGATAACTGCAGCAGGAACTTCGACACACACATCTCTGACCCCTGATGGGTCAGTGGCACACAGTGATGCAGCCCCATCACCTTCGCACCCTGATGTGTCAGTGGCACCCAGTGATGCAGCCATTACACCGCCACACACCGGACACAGAAGAATTATCAGAGGAGTAAGATGTAGATGGTAATTACTGTGTGAGGAAGAAGGTAGTAGCATCCATCACCACCACACGGCCTGTCCCTGCCTGGTTCAGCCCTATGCATCATGCCCAGAAATAGCACTTCCCTCTGTCCCCCGGAATACCTGCGACATCCACCCTGACCTCGACATGGACTGCCACATATTCACTGCTGGACAATTACACAGCAATCCTGCTGCCGACTGCACTCTCCCTCTTCCCAATCACTTTTCAATCCCCAAAGGACTCTGTTTGGCCCACCACTGGGCTACCATGTTATGTGGGCTTGGATGGCCATGTACAGCTCCTGCTCCGTCATTCACCAGAATGTGAATAAAAATATCGAAATCACACATATGTGTCCTGAATATGTTCACTCATGTATGAAAGTATGGCTGGATGTAGGGACAATAATTGCACAAGAAGGTACACCCTGGTGAATTACGTCAATGTGCATGTTTATCCCGAGACACATGGCCAATTGGATGATTATGAAGGTGAGTACTAGCTGTGTCCCCATTGTACATTAACAGCAATCTCACAACCCCCCAACACAGGCACACGTCTATGTATTGAATAGGGCTGTGTGTATGAATGACCAAATCGGTAGCAGGCCAGGAGCGGTGTCCTATATCACATGTGACGACAGAACTTCAAGTTGCATACCTACTCACACACATCTGTGTGGACACATTCTGTTCTGATTTATGACATTGCTCCACATGGTCAGAGGTTGGACACCATACTCACATTGCTGAAGACACGTAAGGGCACTGGTCTGCCAACAACTATCCCAAAACAATGTCTGGCTCACAGAGGTGGAACTGTAAAAAGTGACACACCTCCATTGTACATGCGTCAGTCAGACCCTCCCTGTATAGGGACGATGCTCATTGTGGCATACGAGTGGTCAATCTAATCAACACTCATCACAGTTAGACACCAGTGAAGTTGCGTAGACTTTATTGGCATGTGCGTGTCAGTACGGACAAGATAAGGGCCACAATAGGCAGGGACATGCTTAAGACACTTGCACGCAGCACGGGAACTTTTCAAGGTGCAGGAAATGTGGAGGCAGAGATGAACACCAATCATTACGGATGGCAACGGTCTCAGCCCACCTTGCCTTGCTGGACGAGTCATGTGTTGATTGGCGTCTGCCCATGGCCCCGTGTGAGGAGGCACGACTTACAGCCCATGGGGCCTGCATAGTGCTCTGCCACCGGACTGCGCAGACTGTCTGCTCTGCTGACAGTGATCAGGTGAAAGGGTCCGACTAGGTCACATGTCGTGCTACATTGCCATGTGTGTGTTCTCCCCCCAGCAGTGTGTCCGAATTGGTAACGTTGCCAAACGACGCTGTGCTGCTCCGACCATGGAACAGCATCACCTTGCACAGGTGTGTGTACACACGCGTAGTTCCACATGCATTCAGAGTGCAGGCGAAGGCAGACATGTCCTCTGTTGTGGTGGGATATGTGAGCATTCCCCACGATGCAACAAGTTGTTGGAACCTGTGCTGTGAGTGACAATCTGATGTGGCTGCAGGAACGTAGTTACTCGTCCATGAATGCCAGCGCAGCCTCATGTGCAATGTGTTCCAATAGTACCTCGTTATCGGGTTCAAGGAACACCAGTGTGAGCCAATCCATTAACTGGTCCGGGCAGATGTGCTCCATCCACGCTGTTTCCCCAATCCGCAACACTGCCCAATAGGGGAGCGCCTCGATGTGGTCACTGCAGACGAGGAGTTGTGCAATCTCCCATGCGCAACTACCAGCGCCTACGCCAAAGATCAGTGCATTCCATGCACGGCTATCCCGGTGACACTCCTGTTCGTGGGCCAACAGTGGGCGCACTGTCAGGTCATAATCCAATTCAGCTACCGTTGCGTTGGATAGGCAGACCTCCATGGGCCACTCGAATGTGCATGATCGACAGTGGAACCAGGGCTGGACGCAGGTGACGTAGGCAAGACAGAAACTCAGATGGTAACTGATTCGCAACACTGCCATTGGCAGGGATCCCAACAGATGCAGCATTCGTGCACGGTACAGTTCCATGTAACAGGGGTTGTGCATGTACCCGGGAAGGCCTGCCATTGCGTTTGATGGGCTCGTGGCACCGGCACTCCTCAGACCGGCGGAAGTTCGGTGGACGATATGCCACAGCTCTGGGCAATGAGTCGTATGTGTGTGCGATGTTTGGAAGTATGGGTAGTTTTTGACTTATGCATCAAGGGCATCCCTTGCAGGTGTAGGTCGTGCAGGGACAAGTGTTTAAGGGGTGTGGGTATGTTGGTGTTTCATTAGCGCAGTTCGTGGTGTGGGAGTCATCGGAGGCTGGTATGGTATCTCACGCAGGGTGTGCCAGCCGCATTCCGGAACAAGGTTGGGGGTTGGGTTGGCCTTCAGCCTTGTGTGTTGAGACAAAGGAGCTTTCATTCCTGATATCAGTCTGACTACTGCTTGCATTTCTTGAATGTGATGTGGACTTCACGCTGACTTTGATGCCAGGCCTGTAATTTGGGGTGCACAGATTTTGAGACACACGCAGCTGTTGTCATGTTTGCATGAGCCAAGGGCCCGATTGGCCTTGCACTCCTTGTTCAGTCTCTCTCTTTCTTTCTCTCTCTTTCTCTCTTTCTCTTTCTCCCTGTTCTTTGATGAGTACCTGACACACCATCTTATCTTGGATATTGTCTTGTAGGCTGTGTGTCACAGATTGTCAAGGGATACCCCGCCATGACTCGTCAGAATCGTTGTTTGGTGACAAATTAGGATGACATTTTGCTTGGTCTTTCAATGGTGGATGTATGAATCAGGATTTCAGTACTCACATGTATGTTGATTGTTGCAATTGTGCGACAACAGGCAGGTGCTTTTGTTCATGTTTTCGTGCCGTTGATGTGCAGTGTCTTGGTCCGGGGGAGGTGGGAGGTGCCCGGGGTGGGGCCCGGCGTTGAGGGGGGGTGTGGTCCTGGGAGTGGTGGCGGTGGGTGTTGTGGCCCTCTTGGGTGTCGTGGCCCTCTTGGGTGTCAGGCACGCATGTTCAGTTGCTCCATGGCATCTGTTGTTCTTCAGGTATGGCTCTGGGCTGAGCTCCCTTTTGTGGTGCAGGTTGTAGTTCGACTTTGCACCAGGTCAGAGCAGGTGTTAGTTTCTTGGTGCTAACACGCCTTATCGCATGTTTTGTGATCTTGTCGCCGATGTGGCTGGTTGTGGAGTGGTGTTGTCACGGCTTTTTGCTCAGGAACGCCTACTCTGCATCTCATTAGCGATAGTTGCCGGGAGTCATCTGTGGCAATGTTTTTTGTGGGTGCTTTCGCAGGAAAACTGGTGGTATGGGCTGTTAACACCAGCTTGTGAATGGGAGATACATTTATCACAACTTTGGCTGAGATAAAGTGCCGTTAACTTGACGATAGCTCCTTGAGAATATGGCCCCTGTTTTTGATTTTTCTGGCAACCCTGCTTACTTCTACCCCCAACCACTTGACGTCTGGTAGCTATAATGGTTGATTGAGTCTCTAATGTTGGATTACTCCACTCAGTTGTCATTCTTTGCCCACAACATACAGTCCATGATATAACCACAGCAGGATAATTTGGCGAACATCTTTTTAATAACCTGCCATATCTTAACTTCGTGATTCAACTGTGGATCCTTGTTGCTACTTCTATCTTACTCTGCCTACCTTCAGTACACTCATCACTAGAGTTTAATACTTTCGGATAATTTATCATAAAAAACACCTGTGTGAGCTTTGGCTTGGTTCTCCTTTTGAATAGCCCCTCTCTCTAAGGCATAAAGGATGGAGGAGCAGGGATTGCTAAGGGTATTATTTGGTGACTGCTTTTCTTTCTTCAATGTAATGTTCTTACTTTTTGCGAGCAGCCTTTTCCTCCTTCAAATCCATTCTTGGATATAGACTGGATTGGTATCACTTCTGAGTATGATGTACCTGGCTTCTATATCTGGGGCTGTCTTGTTGCTGTTCACAGAATTAACTTTATATTCTGCATCGACGACACTATACTCTCCCTCTCCCAAACGACAGCTAACACACAAATCAATGTCTCCGCCTGCATGACCAAAGTTGTATGAAAACGAAATTGCACAAGGTCAGTACAGACAGCATACAAGTGGTAATCTTCAGTAAAGACATCCCGCTCTGTGACTCCTACTGGTGGCCTGCCAAACTCTGACACATAGTATACAACTCAGTGGCCAAGCACAACCTCAACCTCACCTCGTACTCATATTGCCCTGCAACTCAAAGAGCTACATTGGCTACTAATCCACAAACAAGCACTACTCAAACTCCTCACACACACATAGAAAGCCTTACACAACATTAGACCCACAAACGCATAAGCTTCAGCAAGCTTACAAGGCACTTCCGCTCAGCTGGACTCCTACCTGCACACATCCCCTGCATACACAGAACCAGTTCCGGTGGTTGTACCTTCTCCTACCTCGCTCCTAAAGCCTGGAATGACCTGCCACTGCACATCAGAGCCACCGCCTCAGTTCTTGAATTTTGCAAGAAGCTGAATATCTGGCTCTTCACCTAGCCCCTACCCTGGCTCGGCCTATACACCTCTTGCACCATGATACCCTCCAGGGTGAGTTGTGCACTGTACAAATACACATAACATTACATGTGGCTGCTCAATCTGGAAGTGCCCAAAGTGGCTCCCCCTGTTGCAACTGTATCTAAGCAGTTGCCCCAACCAAATGTTACCCCATTTTTGGAGATACACTTTACATTAGTTGATTTTCACTTCATCTAACAGAACCCTTCAATTGCAATTACTACTCATGGCTGCCTGGATCACTTTGGCTTGGACAAACTACTGATTGATGCCTAGCATAATAGATGTTGACATTTAGCTGCAATGGATAGGGTCACCACTGGCATCAGTCACAGCTGCTAATTTATGTAACTTTGGAGCCCTTTTATGGCCCAAACCCAAGGGAACACGAGTAGGCAGCCATCACTTCTTGCTTAAATTTCTTTCCACATAGTGACTAATCCTTAGTGATCCTGTGGTAATAATTCTACTGTTTCCTCCAAGGGGTTTTGGATAATTACACCTTCATTACATGTTTTACGTAATAAAGTGGAGTATACCATTACCCCAGCGCGAGGTATATATCACATGAGGTAAATACCTCCTATTCTAAGTTTTCAACAGGAAAACAGGGCATAACATGAGGAATCTGCTTTAAAAACACCAAATTCTGCACGTTTTGCCTTTTTCCAGGCCATATCCCCTGATAATTCCGATCCCCGTGTAAACATGTGTTTGTACATGGATCCGAATTTAGCCCTAACTTGTAATGAAGGCCTAAATGTTTTACTGTAAATGTTCATGATTTAGTTTGTCGATACTTGCACATGTGAGTATATACATTTGCCATGTCACACTACGCTGATTTATAAAACACGTAGTAGGAATTACTAGTTGAAGCACTCCAATAATTGCAGATTACCTTTAAAATCTTTCTATTGTATACATTATAATATCCCTTCTCACTGTCTTACAGTTTTATTATATGCAATATTGGCATGGATTACATTTTAAAACAAACATTGGTAAATGCATTAGGTTTCACCTATCTGATTAATAGTAAATTTTTTGTTGTTGTAAAATTTAGCTCGGTGAGCAGTTGTGCAATATGAGTTACAGAAACGCTTTAAAAGTGTTATGACTTATTTATTGAGACAGGCAATATATTGTGCAGTAACATCAACTTTGGTTAACAATTAAGCATTTTAAGGAGGCGTCCCCGTGCCTCATGTCTAATCTCATTTGTGACCACTCCTTGTAATGAAGAGTGGTAATTATTGTGCTCCAGATTTCTCTGTTACCTAGGACAGACTCTGTGGCAGGAGGGACTTGTGTCATCCTACACAGTCCCGCGATAGCCCCTTAGAAGGAATCTATAAGTCACATTTGAAGGCAGATGATTACAGCTATTGTTTGTTCATTTTTGGGACACTCTATTTGTGTAGCCCTAAATGGATGTTCAGGTCAGCAATAAAAGGATGAGCAAGGAAGGGGAATGATAAAGACCGCTGCTTAGCCCAGGAGTGTGAATAGGTGACCGCTGCTTAGCCCAGGAGTGTGAATAGGTATGTTTGTTTGGGTTTTACACAAGCACTAAAATGCTGTTTTATATCTGCTGCACAGCACCATCAAACACCACCGACAAGAAGATAAGCAAGCAGTCGTAGCAGATCAAGTGAACAACAGGCATCAGAGGGTGCGAGTAAGGCAGTGACAAGAGGACTTGACACTCTGCAGTGATGTGACGGCATGTGCGAGCAAGAGGCTTTGGAGCAGAGGTCTTCAAACCTTTGTAGGTTGAGCCCCCCCCAGCTGAATTGTTTTTATATTTTGGGCCCCCCCACCACCTGACAGAAATTTCTGGAATCTGGTACACTACATATTCGACCGCCACACGCATATCACGGGCCATATCCGGCATATAATGTTTAACACAATAAGAGTGCTAAGTAAACTGCAGGTTTGTGAGTGGGTGTGGTGAAATGACAGAGGCTTATTACACAGCTCAAAACACAATTTTCCAAGATAAAATGTGTGCAAATTGTTTTAACTAGGATGTTTTGTTTTACACGACAGATTAATAATAACACCACCAACATAAATGTGACGGGTGTGCCGGTTTTCAGCCACATAGACTGTCAATCTGTGAATGGATTTTTGCTGCTGCCATCCTCAGGTTGTGCTCCACATCCAGTCTTGACGGTACTTAGTCTTTAATACCGCAAGTGCTGAGAACCCAATTGCACATAAATAGGACGAACTGAAAGGCAAGAGAGTTTTGATGGCAGTTTCTCTCAAAGCTGAATATTCTGCAGACATTTTCAGCCAAAACAGTGACTGTAAGCAAGACAGTGTTATCAGATTTTCCGAGCACTCCCTAGCTCAGAGTTGGTACACGAGAAACAATTCTTCTCTAGAAACCATTAACAAACGTTTTATGCAGCATTATAATGGGGTAATTGCCCACCAACCAGTTATGGATCCGAAGACAAAGGTGAAAGTCCAGAGAGAGGGCGCTGACCGAACACCTAATTGAGAATTCCTTAGTGGTACGATAAGTTGCTTGCCTGAAGCAGTGGGTGTTTAGGACACGTTGGGCTTATGTTTAAAAAAAATAGAACTGATAATAAATGAATGATGTTGCCTATTTTACTTCAGAGCAATGTTGTCTGACAGACTTTGTGGTGGCAGGGACATGTTAAGGATTATGGGTGCCCTGGGCCAATACTATTTTGGGGGTCCCTGTTCAGAACAGCTTTGAGATTAAATGATTCACTTTCAGCTCTGCCATACCCTCTTTAGCCAGGCTACTAACGGTGCAAAATCGCTATGGTCGAAATTCTAAAAGTGTTTACATCTAATATTCAGAGATAGTGATGTGTGTTTTCACTGTTGTAACAAAGCAGCAGCCCACAAATTTTACTGCGAATAATATCTGTGATATCCTCCAATTTCTCATATGTGAGGACCCGTTTTGATCTAAAATAAACTTTTTTATGGTTGTTGCATAAAACAAAAACATTTCTCTGCAAATAGTAATAGACTCTCTCACATCAATCACAGTAAAAAGAAATGAAACAAAACGGTATTTACAAGAATCTGTTTAGGAATTATTCCAGGCCATCAGGGCAAAAACAGAGCTGCCTCTACCAAGTGGGCTCCCTGAAAGGCTGGATTGCAGTGCATGTAAATGTGTCCTTTTGTAATTTAGGAAGAAAACCTTGATGGGGCACGACATGCCCATACTAGTGTACAGGGGCGCAACTAGACCTAAACTTTGGGTGGGGGCGAACACTCCCAGCCAGGGCTGGCACTAGCACTGGTCGCACACAGTGGAACGGTCTGTTTTGCGGCCCCTCCCCCATTTCCTCCTCCTCCATGAATTTCCTCACTACCACTCCCCAACAATGCACCTCATCCCTCTATAGAACTTTTCTGGCAAACATTTAATTTTTTATAGCACTACTCATTGTTTACTCACACTCAGTTCTTTGATCTGCATGGTACACGTTCTTTGTAGCAGGCACATTAAACCTCTGCGCTGTGTGGGTGGCAGGAGTACCCATGTGAGTGCAGGGTGAGCCATGCAACAGTGTGAGAGTAGGGTAAGAGGAGTGACTGCAGGGTGAGTGAGGTGACCATATGAATTTGGGTACGGATGTAAGTGCAGAGACGGACGAAAAAATGTATGGTTAGTGATGGTCTTATCTGAGTGAGATTGCAGGTTGAGCAGTGAGGGGTACAGGTGAGTGAAGTGTCGTGAGTAGTGTGCTCGTGTGACTGCAAGGTGAGGTACAGGGTGAACAGCGCAAGTGCATTGTGAGTGCAGAGTAATCACTGTGAGTACAAGGTAAGCAGGTGAATGGTGGGAGTGCATCGGGATCAGTGTGAGTGCATTGTGATCACTGTGAGTGCAGGGTGAGCATGAAAGTGAAGGGCGAGAATGAGGAGTGAGTTGTCTGAATGCAGGGTGCATTCCCAGACACTTGAAGTAACTCAACATGTTATTGACGGTGGCCTAGGGTTTATGATATAAGTTAAACTATTGCTAATATGGCATTAACCAGGGATCAGGGTGGAGGAAATAAATGTGCTGATCTTACAACAAACTTCCAGTTTTATGATTAGAGTTGCCAGCTCACTATTTCGATGTCCCAGGCAGTACAAAAATAAAAAATAACAGTCACCTAAAGCTGTATTGTCAGCACTTGTATGAGCATACCTTGAACAGAAAATATAACTAGAAGCACTTTTAATTGTGTTCTTGGGCTGCCTGAATGATCCATGACTGATAATAAAATGGGACAAAGACAGGAAAGTCACATTACTAATGTATACATACTTCTTTATAAACATATTTAGTGTCAAGACAATCAATCTGCAGGCTGTTTAAACTACACATGACTGGCTGGCATTTTTCTTTTGGCAACTTGAAGCCCTGTGGGCGTTGCGCGGTTGCCTGTGTAAATTTTTTTTATCAACAGATTTTATTAGTCATTTGCACAATATACGCAGGGCTCTGTACCCCAGAGGCCACTGCAGCATCAAATTACACAATAATAGAACCGCAAAGGACATTCTCGTTTTTTATGAAAACAAAACAAACACATTCTTTGAACTTGAGTGTCATCTCGGATATCTACCGCCCTCCCCCCAACTCCCCCCCCCCCAAGTTGATCAATTGCCACTGATGACCTCTCACCCGCCCACGCTCAATGACCAATGAGAGTAATGAGAATGGTGGCCAACTCGATCTAGTAGAGGACCATCCCACTCTGAGCACACACTCATCCCCGGCGGCCCCAGCCCCCCCAAATAACAGACCCAGCCACTCTAGCCCTGCCCCTATCCCACTAGGAGATCTTCCGTCGCCGTTGGAGGCTCCAGCCACAGGCCCCGGTAGTCCGCCCACCGCTTCCATATTTTATAATGCTTACGCGGACAGCCCCGGGCCACAAAAATGGGCTGTTCCAGCCCCATACAGAAGTCTAGGCCATTTTTCCAAGCCGCCACCGAGGGAGCCCACTCATCCTTCCACATCCTGGCTATGTCGTGTTTCGCCAACGTAAGGCCCAGCTGCATAAGGTGCCGTTTATAGATATTACCCCCGATGCCATCCATGACATGCAACAGTGCGAGCTGTGGCATCCGCGGGAGCAACCACCCCAGGACCTCAGACAAACAAGAGAAGACCCCCCTCCAGAAGCAGTCCAGCGACGAACAATGCCAGACTGTGTGTAGGAATGTGCCCTCCGCCCCACCACACCTAAGGCATTCCGGGGAGGCAACGAGGCCCGCCCGATACAGTCGCACCCGAGTATAGTACACCCGGTGAAGGTACTTGAATTGGATGAGGCAGAGGCGCATCGCAATGGCCACTCCCCGAGGGGCGGCCAGGGCCTCCCTCCAGTCCTCCTCCTCCAGCGTACCCACATCCTCCTTCCACACCCTCCGTAGCTTGTCCAGCGGAGGCGCACTGTGGGTGACCAGGGACTGATCTATCCGCGAGATCTTTTTGGTTGCGAGATCACCCATGAAGACTTTTGCCTCCAATGGGCTAAACTCGGGAATGTCAGCGAGACCCTCCAAGCTAGGGGAGAGCGCATGACGGAGCTGGAGGTACCGGTAGAACTGTGTCTGGGGCATGACAAATTCTTCCTGCAGATCCCGGAACGATTTAAGGGACCCATTCCTCATCACGTCGCCCAGAGTGGAAATGCCGATGTCATCCCATCTGCTAAACCCCTGCAGCGCCGCCAGCTCCGGCAGCCGTCCATTGTGCCACAAAGGGGTTTCCCCCGTCAGTGTATTCCACCACCCCATTCTCCTTAGGGACTGCCGCCAAATCTGGAAAACCACCCTGGACACCGGCGGCAGCGCATTCTGCAATGTCGCTGAGTATAGGATTGTGTGAAGAGTGTGACGCCCCATTAGATGCCTCTCCAGCGCATAAGCCGGATCCCCTCGGTCTCCATACCACCACTCGTTGAGGACCAGCAGGTGCGATGCCTGATAGTACGAAAGCATATCTGAGGTCACCAGCCCTCCACAATAAGTGGAGAGAAAGCACGTGCGCAACGCCACCCGCACTGCCCCCTGCCCCCATAGAAACCGGCCTAGCACCGAATTCACCAGTCGGAACCAGCGAGGCGCGATCGGGTACGGGTGATTCTGTAGTTGGTAGAGCAAGCGGGGGAGCGCAACCATCTTAAAGATTGCCGATCTACCATATATAGTCAGCGGAATACGGGACCATGTCGTAACGTCTGCACGGACGCGCTCCCACACCGGCGCCAAGTTCCGCTCCCACGATATCTCTGGCACCTCCGACAGGAAAACTCCTAGGTATTTAAGTCCTCCGTCAGCTACCTGCAGCGCAGATGCCCACGCGCCCACCCCTGCCCGAGTACCCAAGACCCACAGTGTGGACTTGCGGGGGTTCATATACAGCCCGGACGCTTCCCCGAAAATTTGCATTATCTCCAGTATGCGTGGCCCCGACCTATCCAATGCTGTTAAAAAGAATAGGACATCATCGGCATATAATGCTATCCTGTCCGAAAGGCCAGGGGCCCACTCAAACCCCTTTAACTGTGCATCTATACGCACCCACGCCGCCAGTGGCTCCATGGCGAGGGCGAATAAATAGGGCGATAGGGGGCACACCTGTCTAGTACCCCGACGAATGGGGAAGCCGGACGAGACCGCTCCCGCCACGCGGACCGAGGCTGTCAGTTCGGTATACAAGAGCATCACATACGACAGGAACCGAGGGCCATCCGGCGAAGTAGGGCAAACAAATAAATCCAGCTTAGGGAATCAAATGCCCTGTCCATTTCCGCCAGTAAGAGCGCCGCCGGCTCCCCCGTCTTTCGGACCGCCGCCAATGCTGCGTGTGCCCGCCTTATGTTATGTTGCATCGTCCTATGGGGCATGAATCCTGCCTGGTCCGGGTGGACCAAAGTTGAGGCAGGAGGCGATTAGCTAGGGCCTTGGCCAAAACCTTGGCATCGACATTTAGGAGAGAGATGGGGTGATATGAAGCGTGTTGTTCCGGAGGCCGACCAGGCTTGTGGAACACCACCACCTCCGCATGTCGACAGTCTTGTGGGAGCCGACCGGCCTCCCTAGCCTCCTCCACCGCCGCCCGAGAGTAAGATGCTAGTTGTAAAATGTATCGACGATGAAACTCGCTTGGGAATCCATTGGGTCCCGGTGCCTTCCCTGAATTAAGCTCCCCCAGGGCCTTACTCAGTTCCTCCTCCGAGAGGGGGTGTTCCAGCTGTTGGCGTGTCTCGTCAGGCACTGCTCTGGGCGGAAGGTCCTCAATGAACTTGACCACCGTTGCCTCCGATAGGCATTCCTTAGGGGCGTATAAATCCGCATAATAGGCGGCAAAACTCTCTGCTATGGTCATAGGGTCAATGATCGGCACTCCCTTCTCATCCAGCACCCCCGGGAGGACCTGGGGAGAGGAAACACCCTGGCAGAGCCGATGCAGCATCTTGCTCGACTTGTCACCCCATTGATAAATTCTGCTGCGCGTCGCAAGCCATACTTGCCAAGCCTCATCCATCAGGAGAGAGGCATACGACTGCCGTGCCAGCAGCAGCTGTCGCACCCGCAGCCCGCCACCCGGCTCCGACGCTCAAGCCCTTCCACCTCCGCCTCCACCCTAACCAACTCATCCCGACGCTTCCTACGGGCCGCCACACTCCATGCAATGTCCACCCCACGTAAAGTGGGCTTCAACGCCTCCCATAGTATTACTGCACTGGGGGCCAACCCCGCGTTAGCGACAAAATAATCCGCTATCGCCTCCCTCATGCACCTCTCGTAGTCCAAGTTTTGCAAGTTCCACACTGCTAGTCGCCAGCGAAATGGTTGCTGCCCCCTACCCAACCGCAGCACCACGGATACCGGTGAGTGGTCCTACAGCCTCCTAGTAAGGATCTCTGCGGACGTTACTCTCGTTGCGATCGCCCGGGGATACGAAAACATAATCCAACCGCGGAGAGGTATGTATATTCCCTCCGATCTCCATGTACATGTCGCCAGGTGTCGACCCAATCAAGGCTCCTCACCAAGGAGCGCAATTTTGTGGGATGGGTGCCACCCCAGATCCCCTCCCTCCCTGTCCCTCCCCATAACCAATAACATCATTCCAATCTCCACCCACCACCGCCGCCAAATCCGGCATGGCCGCCCACAAAGAGAGCAACCGCTCCACCAGGGACCATTGTAAGGGGGGGAGCATAGACACAGCCGAGCACAATAGACTCCTCACCAATCTTACCCCGAAGAAACAGGTACCGCCCCTGCGGGTCAAGCCACTGTTGTGCATGCACGTATGGGACCCTACGATGTACCAATACCACTACCCCCCTAGAACCCTGTATGAACGCAGCATGAAAGACCTGCTGGAAGCCATAACGCTGCAGGCACAGGGCCTTAGAACCCATCAGATGAGTTTCCTGTAAGAGGAGAATGTCAGCTCCGACCCTTTTTGCCTGACGCAGGACCGCACCTCGCTTAATTTTGTCCAGAACCCCACGTACATTCCAGCTGACAATGCGGAGGGTGCCCGGGGACCTCCCAGTCTCTAAGTTACCCACAACCATGGGGCGATCAGCCTGGTTGAAACACGGATATGAGATCCCAGCTGCAGGTGTGTATGACCAGATGGGCACAATGTAAAAGTGCAACTCGTCCCCCTAACAAAACCCCTTCCCCAGAACAAACCCCCCTCCCCATACCTCAAAAATGCTGAAGTACCTGTCGCGGCTTGGTTGACTCTGGGCCCCCAACGATCTTGTCGTAGTAACATAACATCTGCACCCACTGCGCCAATTTTTGCATCCAGCATATCCCGGGATTGGGTGATCGCCGCCATCAGGGCCGCATTGTCTGGTACAGCGTCCTGGGAGGCCCCGGCGGCCCCACCCGTCGCCCCCGGGCCCGTGAACTTGTCTATCGGCCCATGCTTCGCTGATCCGCCACCACCCTTGTCTCTCGTCATGGCTGCCTGCAGCGGCCTCTCCAACCACTGCATGAGGAATCGCTCCATGCTACCATTCTCACACCCCTCCAGAAATCCAACAAAGCGCAGGTTGTTCCTCCGGGCCCGTCCCTCCGCATCCTCGACCCGGAGCGCCAAGCCCTTCTGGATGCTCTCCAAGCCCACCACTTTCTGCTTGATGACCCCGACATCATCTTCCACCCCTGATATGCGAGCCTCCACCTCCGTGATACGAGACACTGCGTTCCGAAGATCTTGTCGTAGTAACATAACATCTGCACCCACTGCGCCAATTTTTGCATCCAGCATATCCCGGGATTGGGTGATCGCCGCCATCAGGGCCGCATTGTCTGGTACAGCGTCCTGGGAGGCCCCGGCGGCCCCACCCGTCGCCCCCGGGCCCGTGAACTTGTCTATCGGCCCATGCTTCGCTGATCCGCCACCACCCTTGTCTCTCGTCATGGCTGCCTGCAGCGGCCTCTCCAACCACTGCATGAGGAATCGCTCCATGCTACCATTCTCACACCCCTCCAGAAATCCAACAAAGCGCAGGTTGTTCCTCCGGGCCCGTCCCTCCGCATCCTCGACCCGGAGCGCCAAGCCCTTCTGGATGCTCTCCAAGCCCACCACTTTCTGCTTGATGACCCCGACATCATCTTCCACCCCTGATATGCGAGCCTCCACCTCCGTGATACGAGACACTGCGTTCCGAAGATCTTGTCGTAGTAACATAACATCTGCACCCACTGCGCCAATTTTTGCATCCAGCATATCCCGGGATTGGGTGATCGCCGCCATCAGGGCCGCATTGTCTGGTACAGCGTCCTGGGAGGCCCCGGCGGCCCCACCCGTCGCCCCCGGGCCCGTGAACTTGTCTATCGGCCCATGCTTCGCTGATCCGCCACCACCCTTGTCTCTCGTCATGGCTGCCTGCAGCGGCCTCTCTGCTCCTTCAGTTCAAGGTGGACGGGGCCCCCGCACCAGTGCCTCCCCTGTGTCGACACGCCATAGGCCGAATCGTTGCCCGGCCCGAGCCCAAGGAGCAGAACAAGGTACAGAAGCGAGGCAGGAATGCACCCCCGACCCGGGGCCCGCAATCCACCGGCGATGGCCTCAGCCCTCAGTCCGCAAGCCAATCTTGCCCCAATCCGCCCGTCAGGGTCGGCCAGCTCCCAGGCCGCGGGGCCCCGCCTGTAGCACCGTCCCCCTGGCCTCCAACCGCTCGTCCGCGGTCTCAAAAAAGGGGGGGGGGGGTGCGGCTCAATGTTGCCGCCGATCATAGGCCCCGGGGGGGACGGTTACATTCCGCACCTCCGGGACTCCGATGACCAAAGAGCCTTCAGACAGCTCCCATGGGGCCTCACTAGTCCCACCACCGCGGCCCGATACAGCCGCCGATCCCCCAGCACCAGAATCAGTCCCAATATGGGGGGGGGGAAAGGGGGCGCTCATTCCTCCCGCTGCCACTGCCCCACTGCGTCCGCCAAATGTCCGGGAAGGGGGGCCCCCGCACCAGGGGCCGCAGAGACCGGCCTCACTCCCGGGCACACTGTTCAGTCACAGCCCATAATCTCCGCAGGCCGGGGCGTCCCCCCCTCCCCTCAGCTCCTCACCGGTGCTCCCTCCGTCGACCTGTGGTGTCCCTGGGGCCGACCTGCCCCTTGATAATCACCGCAGCCACCGGGCCGTCTGCTCCGCAATCCGCCACCTCAGGCTCCCCTGGACCGCCGCGCGACTCGCGTCAGCTCCCGGGTGCACCAAAATCGAGGCCCCGGCTCTGCCTCAGATCTCCAGGCCGCGCCTCGCGCGCACGCCGGCGTCCGAGTTCCACCCTGCCGGTCGCCACCTTCGCTCACCAATCGCCCTCTGCTAGTGATTGGTGCCACCATGCTCCCTCCAGGACTCGTCAGGGGTCCGAGGGAGCCAGGATAGTCGTCGGATGTACTTTGGGCTGGACGGAGCTGGCTAGCACACGTCCGCCATGTCGGCTCGCTAATCCACGCCCCCCTGCCTGTGTAAATTTAAAAGAAACTTTGTCTCCTTTTGCTAAGAGCTAAGCCTCCCAGGACGGGGTTAAACTTGTAGAGTTGAAATGCTTCAGCTGCAGTGCAAGGAAGGATGTCTCCTCTGCTAAACTGAAAGCAAGGGACAGACAGTCATTTCAGCTGCAGTGGGAGTCAAGGAGTCTCCTCTGCTATGAAATCAAACGTGAAGGAGCAGGCCTGTCTGTTCATTTGCTTTCGTTTTTTGCAGGAGACTCCCTGCCTCCCACTGCTGCTGAAGCATTTCAGCTCTAAGAATTAACCCCCTCCTGGGACAGTTAACTGAGCTCTTTACATGACAAAAGCACGGACAAGTCGTGCCTTATCTATTTCCCCTCCCTCCCCCCTCCAACCCTCTGTTACCGGAGCTCTACATGAAAAAATTCCCATTTGAAATGGGTGAAGACTTGCGACGCGGGACAGTAAAAGACCAACAAAGGGAAGATCTTAGTGTGGAGTGCGTGCCCCCCCTGAGATGGTGTCGCGCCCCCCTAGGAGGGTGCACCCCACAGATTGAAGAACACTGCTTTAGAGGGTGCGAAGCGGTCAGTGATGTGAGGGCACTCTATTCGGGCAGTGATATGATACCTTGTCACCAGGACATAGAACTGTGGGCACTTGAGTCAGACAGTGATGCGAGGACTTGTGAGCCGGCAGTGACGTGATGTGACTGTGAGGCGCAGTGATGTGAGGACACGTGATAGCAGCAGGCATTGAGAGTAGCAGGCATCAAGGAGGGTGCTAGACAGGCAAATGCTGTGATGTGACAGCACAAGAGCATGTCTATGATGTGAACTCTGCAGTATCATGGCATGTGACTCCTCCAGTGACTTCTGCAGGCTCGTCCCTGGGAGAGTAGCTCCTGCAACTGGACACTAAAGTCCTCTGCCAGTGCCATTCAAATGAAACCGGTGCCCCGGGGAAAATCAGGGGCTGATTTCAAACAGGGAAATGGTAGGTCGCCAAAACATCAGTAAATCACCACAAAGAAACAGGCAGGGAAACAAGCAGGGATAGCAAATGACTTTGAGGCTTTGCATAGGGTGGTGCTCAAGGCTGAAAGCGAAGCTTGGAGCACAATGCGTTCCAAGCCTCATGTAATAAGAAAGAAAAAAAAAAACAGAGCTGGCATGCACGCTTGGAATGGGTGCACCCAGGGTGAGAATGATTATGTAAATGGAGTGTGCAGGGGAGATTAGGTAAACAAGCGCTGTGCAGGCAAAACATTTTTTAAAAGTGCCCCAAAAGCAGATGGAAATAGTACTTCGGCGACGGGAAACTGATAAGTGCAGTACATGAGAGGAACACTAGGCAACAGGAAACAGTGTGCTCCAGCCAACAGAAACAGAGGAAAAGAAAGTGGTAAGCACAGGAACCAATGAAAAGCAATGAAAGCAAGGGGGCTGGATGTACGCCCGTTTTAAGATAAATTTAATACAAAAGATTTCACAATAAACCTAAAAAGGAGTTGTATATTATTAGACAAGAATATAAGGCCCAACACTTTTGAGATCAGTCTTGATGCAACATAGCTGGCCTTCATCTCAACAAAGACTAGTGGAAGCCCATATTTTCAGTCCTGTAGCGGTCTGCTGAGAGCTGCTCAGTGTTGGTGGCTCTGCATTTCACCTGTGCATTAAGCTAGAGACACAGAGTCCCAACCGTATAGCTCTGCACCTCAACTGCAGGTTTCCTAAAGTCTGCAAAATCAATGTGAGAGGCTTGAGTACTCTGTGAGCCCTAACATTTCTCATTGAGCCTATAACCTTCGCACCCATTTTGATGCTTCATTCGTTGTTGAGCATATGCACTTTCGCACTAATCAGCAGTGGTAAAGTGCCCAGAATCATAAAACCTACAACACAGGTCAGAAAAAAAATACAGGAGGAAGGCAAAAAAGTCCTGGGATGACCCTGCAAAAAGGGCCAAGTCCAACACGACCCCCTTCCAGCCTAAAGCCAGGGTAGACTAATCAATACCTTGATACGATTCCCGGCTTGGGACGATAGAACATGGACCCTGGCCCGCAACTGCAGGGGCATATTCCAGTTCTACACCAGTCTGAACCCATTTAGATCCCTCTGTACATACTCTCAGGACCCACTAAGCTAACCCATGGGGAACCCTTCTCACTTGTGGACACCATCTGTGCAGCCCCTAACCTTAGCTTGCTCACAGGTGTGGCCCAACAGACAGACAGTACCCACATGGCCTACACTGATGTCTGGCCCAGTCCACCCCAGGGGTGTGACTCCTGTCCCCCTCCCAGGGGCAACTCTGTCCACCAGGATAGCAACCCCTGGGGGTTACAGGGTATTTCCCCCGACCTGATAGCACCATACACACTTGAAGCACAATAGACACAACACGAACTAGCCTGAGCACCATTCTTCCTGTCTTTACTAAAAACCCTACACCTAGACAGCAAGCCACAGTGACCACTGACAGCTGTCAGTGATGAGAACTAGCCCCCAGGCTTTTCATGGTTCTCTAACCTCTGTGGTATCAGAGAGTGGGGGCAGTAGCCCCAGGTGCCTGGCACACTTGGTCAACTCTCCCTCCTGTCAGGTCAGCTATGACATCCTGACACTGACCCACCAGCCCAGGGCCTGTACCGGGTGGCTGGATGGAGACTAAGGTGGGCTTTCCCTACACCCGGTCCTCCTCCTCGGGGCTCTGCACCCTCCCACCTAGAGTGGTACCCTCCTTCCAGAATTGTCAGGGCACCTGTGGCGGGTGTCCTGTACAATTCGCCCACCAGTTCAGGGGTTCTATTCTGCAACTGGGATCCCAGCTTTAGGTCTGTACCCTCAGACTGGGCAGAGGTCAGGGGTGAGGCTGCCCCCTCCCTGCCCCCTTACTGGGGCCCTGCACCTTCCCACCTGGAGCGGTGCCCCCAGAAGACAAAACGGTAGCGGCACTTTTAGCAGTTGTCCCCTCCTCGAGGTTAGGGGGGACACCCTGAACCTGGTTCTCCAACCCAGGGTTTGTACCCTTAGGCTGGACCTGTGCCTGGCAACCTAGGACTTCCGGTGTAGTGGAGACAGGGTTTTGCCTGTACACATTGCTATGTTAGCATAAGCGTTTTAGATGTTAACGCCATCTTGCCACTTTGCTGCTTTTGCACACGACACTACAGGTAGCTGTTATTATAAGTAAAACTGCTTGCTTGCTTTTTCTTCACATGAGAACAGTCTGTTTTTCACATCCTTAGACGTGCACCGCGACCTTAGTCTGAACACTGTGTGCAGAAACAGTCAAGGTCAAATAACAATGTATGCTGTTGAATTCAGGTTGATCGGCCCACGCTCTAGACACAACAAGCACACAGCTGCAAATATCTGAAACTCGGGTGCCTTTAATATTGCATTGCATGCATGATGCTGGCACTCTTGGAGAAACCCTTTCCAGACACAGAGAGCAGTGCTGATCCTGTGATGTGATTCACCTAAGCTGATCTTGGAGGTATGGGGTTCCCCATTCAAACCTAGAGACCATCTATTATTATTATAAAACTAGCTTATTAGCCAGGGGAGGGTGGTACACAAGATTTTATAGGACCTGTTTCCACTATCATTATAATATGAATTCTCCCTTTGCTTTTTATGGAATTGTAACAATGCTGATGGTTTTATTTCTAATCATTTGTTTGCTTATGTTAGCCAAATTACTGCATCTTAGAGCACGTAGTTAAAAAAAAAACACTTTAAACTTTTCAGTGTCTCTGATTACTCATGTTGTGGACTGATATGAGAACAACGAAAAGGTGTTCTTGATTCCCACCATTCCTGAGAGTATTCTAAGTCGCTTGTTCTGGGTTGTCTAATCATTGGTTGCTTCGATATAGTACGGAGAACGAATGAGACACTGATGCTAGTCGGATAGGGGTTCTAGGTACTGAGGTGAGTTTTTTGGTACACCACAATTCACTGAGGTCCTGGTTTCCTGCGCATAGTTCTGTGCATGAGCAGAATTCCCGCAACATGGCGCACCTAACGTTTTGGTCTTATTTTTGAGACGCCTTAGTAGTGCTTATATTTGTCCACAACACCTTCACTCTTGTTTCCGGTTAACGGGAGTGACGGTTTAAACCTACCTATATAGTTGACTTATAGATTCATTCAAGCTTGATAATTAGAAAGGTTTCTTTTTGAATTACTTACCCTTTTTATGCTACGGTTTCATATAGATTGTTTTTCTTCTCTGCGTCCTTATGGCTGAGGTTGCTATTGCAGCGCATAGTCGCGCACCTCTCTGGCGTCATTTGACGCAGTTCGGGGTGCCGGACGATGGAATGTCAATTATCTTTGTAGTGAGTGCTGATGCATTGTTCTCTCCTACGGCAGTTCCAGAGAATTGCACGCCATATAGGACGCAGGAAATTCCAATTTCCGCTTGGCAGCATCGTATTTGGTTCAATGGCACCCTCCCCCATACCGTAACTCCGGTTCAGTTAGGTCCCTTGTCCATTCCTGAGGCCACTTGGCCAGTCTTGGCCAGGTTCACACCTCATCCACGATATTTGCAAGTCCCGGTGGATGACTTGCATCAACTACATACCGCCTTGATTGCGGTGCATAGGGCTTTGGTGCAATACATCTCTCGCATTGTCCAGGTGGGGGCACCTGGGGTTGCGACGCAACCAGTTGGACCGGCCGGGATCACTATTAGTCCCGTCATGGTTAATTCGGTAATGGGTAAGCGCCCCCAGAATAAGGACGATATGCCTTATTGGCTTGCTGAGAAATTTGACCAGCTGAAAGCAGCATTTCCGAATTCTACTCCTTTGGAGAAACACAGGATTCTTACAATTAGTTTGCAGAAAGACTTAGTACCTGAGGTAACAGATTGTGAGAACTGGGGTAAAGTATTTGCAGCAGTCTACGCAAAGTGCTTCGGCACACCGTCTGACTGTACTGCCCTCTGTGATCAAGCGTGTTCAGGATGAGCATGGTCCAGAGGCGGCGGTCGAGTTGGGAATGAGGCTTGTCGGCGTGTTCGACGTAGTTGGTGATCTCATCCTTGCTAATGTCAAGGGAGATGCGGTTAACTTTCAGGTGTCGAATGCGCTGCGCCTCGTCTATGACGTCGATAAACCCCGGCATTATTGTGGAGGCATATAAGACCATTGGCCGCAATAGTTTGGGTGTTAAGCTTTTTGCTAAAACAACAGCGCAACTGCAAACTCAGACGGTTAAGTCTACAAAAGACGACCGTCCTGTTTTTCCTAAACAAAATTGAAAAGGTAAAAAACAGGGGAAGCAGCAAGAGAAACAGGGGTCACGTCCCGCATCACCAATACCAGTGACTACTGAACGCACATATGATTTGCGCACAAGAATTAGGTCTCGTGATAGATTTCAGGTTCCTGATCAACGTTCTCCTCGTTCTTCACAGAAATCATCGGTCTCATAAGCCGGTGGAGGTGAATGCGGTAGAGGTCGGGGTGCCCCTCAAGGACGTGAGCAGCCCCGCCCGGCTGATGGTAAAGGTAAGCAGGACGACTTTTCACGTCAACGACATCAGTTTCAAAAAAAGAAAGTTGCTGCACTAACAGCGAGGTATGTCACAGATAGTGAGAACACAGCTTCGGAGCCTGACATGGGCACTAGTGCTGCTAGACAGCGCAGCAGAGGTTGCAATAGTGCGGCAAGCACTGCGTCCATATCTGAAGGCGACAGCAACTGACACATTTAATACTGAAGAAACTGCTGACACTAGAGTGGCTCCCCCTGACAGACTATATGACATAGTCCTTTTAATTGAAGGTGACATACAACGTACCATAAAAGGGATTTTTGGGGAAAATCTGACCTCTACATATGACATTTTGTTAGCAGAGGCGGACTGGCCCCCAGCTTCCGTTTTGGCCGCTCCCAGAGGGGAGGAGGTAATCCTCACATCTTTCGCGCACACAGTGCCAAAGGAGCAAGCTCAGAACTTTGCAGAAGAGTGGGCACAGGAACTTGCTCTTGCGTTGTACTGTACTCAGGTTGGTTGAGATAAATTATCGCCATGCCATGAGATTCCATTGCGGTCGATGCCACAACCTCAATATCCCATGCGCTGAGAAGCTAGAGCTCACGTTGCAGAAATCCTTGACCCATTGGAATATCAAGGCGTAATTGAAACATGTGTGTCACCCATGAATAATCCTCTATTCACTGTAACCAAACCTGATGGGTTGTACAGCCTAGTTTTGGATTATCGGCATTTGAACTCTCATTGTGGGATGTGCGCGGTACAAAACACCCACAGTTCTGCCCTCGTTGATAGTCTTGTGAGAAAAATGTTTAAGACCACACTTGACATCTCCAATGGCTTTTATAGCCATAACCTGTCCTCTATTAGTAGTCAATGGACAGCCTTTACTTCTGGCGGCAAACAAAAACAGTTAAAAAAAATTAGCCATGGCCTACAAAAACAGTCCAGGAGTCTTTGCCGCACGTGTAAGTGTCTCTGTTAGAGAGCATTGACCCTGATGCGTACTCGTATGTTGATGATATTTATCTCGCATCTGTGTCACGTTGACCGCATCATTGTCATGTTTACGGACTTCAGTTACAAATTTAACTTTGCAAAATCACACATTGCATACAGTGTTATTTTTGGGCTGCGAACTCAACAACGAAGGACGAGGTTTAGCACCTTACTTCCTGGAGAAATGCGCATGTTTGCTCGCTCCAACAACTCTGAAAAAGCTACAATCTTTGCTGGGTTTTTTAAATTTCGGGCGTACTTATATTCCCAATTATGCCCAGCGTATCAAGCCGCTATATGCCTTGGTACAACCTACTTTTGCCAAATCAAGCTGGCTGCCAGAACATTCAGCTATACTGCACTCTTTGCAGGCTGATCTTCTTGCTTCTAAATACTTATTGACACGTGATAACCACACAAACCTCGTTATCAGAATCGTGCCTGGTACAGTAGGTTTGACGTACTTGACATTTAATGAAGGGGACACGGTCCCTATTGCTTACAAGTCACACTTGTACACTTCGGCTGAAATGCGCTTTTCCACCGTCGAGAAGGTGTTAACTGCAGTACAGATTGCGATTCTAAGAGAGAGCGCTATCGCAAGGAAAACGCATGTTGGTTGTCACAACATATCCTGCCCTTGAGGCAGTGACGAAGGCCAGTGTACCTAATTCTAAAGCTTTGCATCCACGTTGGATACAATGGGCCCCTTCATTGACATCTCCGGATGTCACATTCATCTTTGATGCCTCATTGCAAACTCAGGAGTATTTGCAGTATGAATTTGTTCATCCAGCTCCTCTGTCCTTGCGCCTGCTTGAGGATTACCATTGTATCATTTACACTAATGGTTCGGCGCAACCGGCAACGGATTCTAAGCATGCTTATTCAGCGGCCTGCGCAATAGTGGCTGGTACTTTTGTGAATGGAGAATTCAAGTCTGATGTCGTGCATACGCAGACATTGTGTGATTGTACCGCCCAGTTGGCAGAGCTACGGGCTCTGGTGCTTTCACTAGAGTTTGCTGATCCTCGAGTGACTACTCTTATTGTGAGTGACTCATACTACTGTGTACAGTCTTTCAACGACAATTTATTCATTTGGTCTCAAAATGAATATCGTGATTCCAAAGGTAGCACAATCAAACATAAAATGCTTTGGGTTCGAGTTGCAGAACTTAAACAACGTCTGCCGCTCGTGAATGTAATTCATACTCTTGGTCACCAGCGCGTAGGTGTCCACGCTGTTGGCAACAGTTTAGCTGATGAAGCAGCGAAAACAGCAGTGGCAATATATCTGGTAGCAGCATTTACAAGATCCAAGAGTAAAATTGATGATGACATCTTGGCAGCCATTGCTGCAACAGAGAAGAGCGATAATTACCCTCGAGGTTTCCATTCTAAATACTCCTAATTTAAGCCCTGATAAAGTTCCCTATGTGAGAATTAACAACGTTGGTGACAGGTTGATTCCCAACGCGGACCGCAGACTTGCCTTGATAACAGCCGCTCACGAAGGTATGGCTTCAGCCCATGCAGGCGTCTCCGCGACTGTCACTATCTTACAACAACGTTACTGGTGGCGCGGATTGTATAAACAGACTTGTGATTATGTCCTTACTTGTGACATTTGCCAGCAGATTAAACCTTCGGCTGCTGCGTGTCCACCTCAAACACAGTTGTACCTATCTAATAAACCACTTGGGTGTGTTTATTTGGATCACTTCGGTCCTTTCTCCTCTGATACTGCGTATAAGTACATCTTAGTTGCAGTGGATTTGTGCACACGTTTTCTATGGGTCTGGCCACAAAGGAGTGCTGATGCTCGAACTGTCATCAGGGATTTGCATGTCTTTGTGGGAATTTTTGCATGCGGTTTTGCATGCGGTACCCTCCATTCGGACCAGGGTCCGGCGTTCGCCTCTAAGGCGTACAAGGATGCCATGAGATCTTTGGGGGTCCAGGTCAAATTTTCGTCTCCATATAGGCCTGAGGGCAATTCTATTGTGGCGCGATTAAACCGTGACTTAAAGCAATCCGTGGCAGCTAGGGTTTTAGGTACTGGCAGGAACTGGTTGGCCCATTTGTATAACGTTCAACATGCACTTAATGATCTCTCTAGAAGGTCTCTGGGTGGGTGGAGCCCATACGGAATGCTCTTTGGCATAAAAATGTTTGTCCCGGACATTGATGGTCTAGACATGGTGACGTCGGACGCACCTTTGACGTAGATGATCATTCTGCTGTGTTACAGAATCTAAAAGAGGTTTGAGACAGTCTTGCAAAGGAACACTTGCCATCCACAACTGATGCTGCACTTCAGATTCCGGTAGTTGGCTGGCTACCTCGAGTTGGAGACCTGGTCCGTGAGAAGGTGGAGAACAAGGAGGAGTTTGGCCCCTCTTATCGTGCACCTGTTCCAGAGCTTGGCGTGCAGGGTACAAGAACAGTCATTTTACCTCCACTTCCTGGTCACAAGGATAACAGGTACATCTCCATTGACAATGTGGCCGATTCTTCTTAGTATGACTCCAGTGGTCTCTTGTCCAGCAATGCTGAGAAATTCTGTTTTGGCTCTGGCAAATACGAACAGGCCTGACATTGTCATTGAGATGCATACAGTTACTAATCCTTTATTAACTCCACTGGCTGGTGGTCCCCATGAAGATTCTGAGTATACCTATCCCACAGATGTGTCATTGCCTGGTGTGCAATCAAGTGCAGTTGACCAGTCACGTTTTTCATTTGACACTAACTCTACAACATCGAATGCCCCATCGAAAATTTCTATTTTTGCTGTTTGGTTTAAAAGACATTTTTTATTTCCCTCTTGGACTTACATTTTGCTGGTGCTCATATCTATTTTTTTGTTCATGTCGATTGGATTTGTAGTTGTCTTTTTTCATCTAGTGAATGGACATTATCTTACCGAAAGATCTGCAATTAGATTAATTGATGGAACTTTGGCACCACACTCCTCATCACACATCATGAAGAGGGACCAGACTTTGGTTACTATTACTGCCTGACCTGTGTTAGATGGGATTGTATGGGATGCTGTAAAATTTCAAATTCATGGCCCTACAGAGGTGATTAATGTCCCCAATGTACTTCGTGTTTCTATGGGGGATGTTGTAAAACAAACATACGCTCTGATGATTGGGATGTCCAAGCCGTAGAGGCTCTTTTTTATGATTTGAAATATTATGCCGTTTTTGATGCTGAAGATTTGAATTTAGGCTCAGCGAATTATGGAGAGCTGTTTTGCTACCAACACTATGGCAATCATATCCTGCATAAAGAGGATACATTTAGAAATGTCATTAATTATACACAATGAGAACATTGTCCAGCTCCCATTGAAGGCAGTTTCAAGACTCTAGTGAAAATATGTACATATTTTACCAATTTCAGTGTATCTAAACCTGAAGCCTTTTATTTTAAAATGTCTGCTATGTCAGCTTCTAAAGTTAGACTGACACACACTAAATTACTGTATTCGAAGTCCTTTATGGATGAATTAGCTATAGGGGGCTATGAGCTGTGGAAAGTTACCATTGATCTTAAATCTGTTTGGGGATCTAGACCCTGGCAGGTGCAAGGCCCTGAGGCTTTGCATTGTGCGTGCCTCATCCCGAACCATATATTATTTTTGAATTCTAACTTTTTTCAGACCACCTGCTTTGGATTGGCTACTTCTAAAAAGATGAATGCCCCCACTATTCCAGATCTGGGTGCTTATCCTTCCTGGGACAATCACACAGATCTGTCACTCGATGAATTGCAGTCACTAATTACCAATACATCCTTCAATATTGCCAACTTAGATCCTCACGGATGGTTATTATGGCAAAAAACTTCAGACTCATGTCAACATCGTTTTCTAGGGCTGAAAACAGGCTACACACAGGTTAGGGTTGACCCCCGGTTCGAAAACTCCCATTCTGTTACTACCTATTCAGTAGGAAAATTGTCAAAGCTGGCTTAAACACTCCACCTTAGCGTCAGTTAAGCTTCATTTGTCCAAATTAACTGACTATGTAGCTTTGAATTATTT
Source organism: Triturus cristatus (assembly GCF_964204655.1). NCBI lineage: Eukaryota > Metazoa > Chordata > Amphibia > Caudata > Salamandridae > Triturus > Triturus cristatus. The sequence goes on along the minus strand of NC_140588.1, from coordinate 468,730,397 downwards.
TGTTAAGGGCCCTGTGGGTGGCAGGTCCAAAAGATGGGTGTATGCTATTTACAACGAAGTTTGGAAATTATCTCAAATTGAAGCTGCTTCTAGATTAAGAGCTATTGATCAAGCAAATTTAGGAAAAGTGCTTTCTGTCATTGATAATAGCATTAACACTCTTTCTTCCCGAATTTACACATTAGATAATATTGTTTCATCTGTTGTGGATATTGTACAGGATGATATGTCTGTTTTATACCATGGTCAAAAGCAGTTGCGTTCTATAATGCAGTTTCCATGGACTTTACAAACACTGAAGGCTGGGAAAGCTCCCTGGGACTACATGAATACATCATCTTTATTCTTGCCGTTTAATCTGACTGATAAACAACAGTTCATGTCCATGAAGGATGCGACATATTCACTATTGCATATTGAAAAGTTGGAACCTTTACCATTCTCTGTAGCCGAATCAAATTCAGCGGTGTGGCTTATCCATGGGTTAATCACTCTTACGTTTCCATTGATTAAGTTCAGTTCATGTATGAAACACTATGCCTTAGACAGATATGAACCACTAGGTACCGCTTTCCTACATGAAGTTCGGTCACTCCCATTTACATACAGGTGCCTGAGAGAGGGTGAAGAGGTTTATTTAAAAGGAGAGGAGTGCACTTCAACACCTGAACACTCAGTAGTTTGCAGAAACATCCAATTGCATGGCGCTTGCAATGTGCACACACCAAATTTAACCTGCATTTTGAATGGAAATCCTGTGCCAGCGATTACACCAACTTTCACGTTGTTAGCTAACAGCAGCTATTTACTTTTAAATGAGGCGTGTTGCGGGATGGTAGCAGGGATTCCATACATTCTAACGGTCTCCCAATGAATAGTCTGTTGTAAGAATGTGCTTTTCCCAACCCTGCACGGGAGACTCGATGTATCCATCTGGCCTTCCATACCAACCTTGAAAGCAGAGTTCAACAAGATGAGCAGAATAAGGGCTCTATTGTCTCAAAAAGAAGTCGCCCTAACTTCCTCTCGTGAAACATTTGACCTTCACGTAGCTAACACCTGCACCAAGGTGCATGCTCTTTTAAGTACTGATCTCCCACTTCATTTCGGTGCTCTGATTCACACTATTTTCAATGCCTCGTCAACAACTGGCTTGGCGCATTTTTTCAAAGTTGTGGGCTCCGGCCTTGTGACCTCGTTCCAAACAATATTTGGTGTGATACCGGCATTTTTTCATTCTATTTTTTCCAGCGTCTTCGGCGGGCTTCCGTTAATTCTCGCCTTGACTGCTGGTGTGCTGCTGTTAGTTTGTTTGCTCCGCAATGGCTGCACGATCTGTGTCTCACAACAGCCTGCCCCAGCTGCTCCAACTGCGCAACCGTATGCTTGAATACTATGGAACACTACCTCTGGCCAATTGAGCGTAGCCTATGGATTGTCCTTCTGGTTCTCATACTTTACTTGCGTGCAACCTGTTTTCTATTGCTTAGATTGTTCATTTGAATGGGCTCTGGATTTGTGCCTGTCAAACACGGCGTCTCCTGCCCCGGATTATGATCGACTGATGAGTCCCTTAGTGGCTCATGAGTTGGACTGTTCTGGTATCGGGATTTTGGCCTGTGCAGCTGCGCACGGAATCCTAGGAAATTGGGATATATATGCAGCCGCCCATGACTTCCTGGCGCGAAGTTATCTTAAAGAACACGCAAGTTGTCCTCGGATGGTGCTGGAGGCTCCGGTTATCGAAGAACATGTATGTTTGTGTACTTTATTAGATTGGATGGATGATTAATTTCCTGAAGATTACAATGACTTCCTCTTGGAGGCTGTTGCAACATACTGTGCCTATACGTTGATGGATTAAATTGGCAGTTGTCCATCTTCCGCACGTACTAACTCAAATTTTTTTCTTTTTATTTTTTTTACTCCAGACTGGGCTGTATACCGCCCCTGATTTATTTTTTTGTTTTTTAATTTTTCCCAACAAACTTTTCGGACTTTTCACTACCACTACTCAATGCGAGAATCTGGCTGTTTTTTTCCTTACCAAATCCGAAAAAATGTATGAGGCTTTTAAGACAAAACAAGACACCTCCTCAGTGCCTGATAATTATGTTGTTCTGACATCTGATTCTGATTCTACGAAACAGTTGAAGGAGAATCAAGGACACTCTAGATCTTTATTGGAAAATTGGGCACTTCTTGATGTTATTACTTTTAAGCAAATTTTAAATAGTCTTAGATCTGGTTCACCAAATGACTCACTACCTGTTTCAGTGCTGCAAAAACTGGATGCTCCTGTTCTGAGTGTGCTCACGGAGCTACTGAATGCTTCCATTCGTGAGTCTATTATACCTGCTGAGTGGAAGCATGCTATGATCCTTCCTCTTTTAAAAAAAAGCCAATGCCTATCCAGAGCAGCTATCCAATTTCTGCCCTATCTCTCTGCTTCCAATGTACTCCAAAATATTGGAAAACCACATTAATATTCAGTTAACTAAATTTGTTGCTACCCAAAATTTCTTACATCCTTCACAGTCAGGTTTTCGGGAACGTTTTTCGACCGAAACAGCGCTTTTGGGGGTCACAGAGAAATTACGGGAACATCTGGACGCTGGGGAGACTGCGGTGCTGATTCTACTTGACTTAAGCACCGCTTTTGACACGGTGTCTCACCCAGTGTTATTGACGGTGCTACGTTCATTGGGAATAGCTGGCCCAGTACTCAGATGGTTTAGTCATTTTTGACTAATCGAAGTTTTCAAGTTTTTTCATCTGAGGCAGCGTCGAAAACTCATTTATCCCCCCATGGTGTTCCTCAGGGCTCTATCTTGGGTCCTTTATTATTCAATATTGATGTTAAGCCACTAGCAGTTATTGCAGAAGAAGAAGGCTGTCTATTTTCTCCTATGCCGACGATACTCAAATAATTTTTTCTCTGTCGGCAAACAGGTCTTCAGAATCATCTTTTCTTCAGACAGGGCTCAGGAAAATTGCAGAGTGGATGGCGGTTAACTCACTGAAGCTTAATGGGGAGAAGACCGAGATTCTCATTCTGGGTAACAATGTAGATCTCTGGGGCCCCCAGCATTGGCCACCTGAAATGGGGACTCTCCCTACACCTGCCACCCAAGTTCGCAACCTAGGTGTGACTATTGATAACCAACTTTCAATGAAGCAGCAAGTGGTAAAAGTAGCATTGGTTTGCTTCACAATCCTGAAATGGCTCAGGAAGATCCTTTGGATGTTGCCTAGTCCCACGCAAAAAACGGTAATTCAAGCACTCATAACATCCAGATTGGACTATGGCAACATCCTATACTTGGGAGCCAATAAGGAGGTGAAGCGCAAGCTACAACTGGTACAGAATGCAGCAGCTAGGATGTTATGTCAGATTCCAAGAATGACTCCAGTATCCAGGTTTCTTCATGAACTTCACTGGCTCAGGGTCGAGAGCCGTATAAAGTTCAAGACCCTGAACTATATGTTTAAGGTGAAATCTGGTAGTGCCCCTCAATATCTAAAGGCCATTGTTCATCCTTATCTTCCTTTGCGGTCCCTCCGTTCCACTACTCAGGCAAAGTTTGTAGTACCTAGGGTCCTACGTTCTCAGCTAGGTGGTCGGTCCTTTGCTTATTTAGGTCCTCTTCTGTGGAATTCCCTTCCTCTATTCCTTAGGAAAGAAACTGTTCTCAGTAACTTTCGTAAACATCTAAAGGCTTGGCTGTTCAATCAGTAGGTTCACGACAATTTGACCATTTATACTTTTTTCCTGTATGGCATCGCTGGGAAACCTTTTTGGTAGCTATGCGCCTTATAAGATTAATAATAATAATTATTATATGGATTGTCAATATATGAACTTGGTTCTGTCTCACTCGAACTTGAACTCTGCGTTCCTACATTAGTTCCCAATTTTGTGCGTGATCCGATCAAGGGAGGGTGTAGTGAAGACAGGGTTTTGCCTGCACACATTGCTATGTTAGCATAAGCGTTTTAGATGTTAACGCCATCTTGCCACTTTGCTGCTTTTGCACACTACACTACAGGTAGCTGTTATTATAAGCAAAACTGCTTGCTTACTTTTTCTTCACATGAGAACGGTCTGTTTTTCACATCCCTAGACGTGCACCGCGACCTTAGTCCGAACACTGTGTGCAGAAACTGTCAAGGTCAAATAACAATGTATGCTGTTGAATTCAGGTTAATCGGCCCACGCTCTAGACACAGCTGGAAATATCTGAAACTCGGGTGCCTTTAATATTGCATTGCATTCATGATGCTGGCACTTTAGAAGAAAACCTTTCCAGACACAGAGAGCAGTGCTGATCCTGTGATGTGATTCACCTAAGCTGATCTTGGAGATATGGGGTTCCCCATTCAAACCTAGAGACCTTCTATTATTATTACAAAACTAGCTTATTAGCCAGGGGAGGGTGGTACAGAAAGTATTATAGGACCTGTTTCCACTATCATTATAATATGATTTCTCCCTTTGTTTTTATGGAATTGTAACAATGCTGATGGTTTTATTTCTAAGTCTTTGTTTGCTTATGTTAGACAAAATATTGCGTCTTAGAGCACGTAGTTAAAAATAAACATTCTAAACTTTTCCGTGTCTCTGATTACTCATGTTGTGGACTGATATGAGAATAACAACAAAAAGGTGTTCTTGATTCCCACCATTCCTGAGAGTATTCTAAGTCGCTCGTTCTGGGTTGTCTAATCATTGGTAGCTTGGATATAGTATGGAGAATGAATGAGACACTGATGCTAGTCGGATAGGGGTTCTAGGTACTGAGGTGAGTTTTTTGGCACACCACAATTAACTGAGATCCTGGTTTCCTGCGCATAGTTCTGTGCATGAGCAGAATCCCCGCAACACCGGGAGTACACCAACCCCCCCTCCCCCCCATGGGAAACACACCCCTCTGGAGTTGTGTCAGAGTCTGCCAGGCGCAGGTCTATAGCCGCCTGTCCACCCAACAGAGCATGAAGACCACCCAGGCCAGAAGTGGCCTCTCTAGGGTCAGTCCTGGGGTGCTTTGACCTCTTAGCTGGCAACCCCTGACCCACTGGTCCTTCCACTGGGGACTGCAGCCCCCTCTCACCCCTCTCTCTGGACTCATGCACCCTCCCCACTGGAGGGGTGCAGCCAAACATCAGAGCTGGTGGAATGCTAGTTACAGCAGTCTCCCCAGCTCAACTGACACCTTGGGATCCCCCCCAGAGAATGGCCTCCCCGTAAAGACTAGGCCCACCTCCTGGTGCTCACTCATGGAACCAACCAGGACTTGGGACTGGGTTTCGGGCACCTCGGGACACCGTCCACTCCCACTCCTTCAAGACAGGACATGGGACCCTACACCCCTCCCACTACTCTGGGACCTATCTGAGCTACCACCACCCTCCCCTACCTCACTTGGTTGGGGAAACCTGAGCCACCTCCTTTAGGATCACCCCCAGATGTCTCTTCAGACCCTCTGGAATCCACCAACAGATCTGCATCCAGTGTGAACTCCGTGGGGTCAGAGAACTCACACTCCACCAGGCATTGGCATAGCTCTGGAAAACAGGGACTTAAAATATGCTCTCCACGAATTGAATCATACAACCCCAGACAGGTGTTAACCAAGCTATCCTTTGCCTTACCATCCAGTGCCTCGCACACGTACCCCACACCACTCTCCTGAGATTGGCAAGATAGTGTCTGACTGTCTCTGTCACTCAACCCACACTCTTCTGGGCTGTCTCCACACTCGCACACCAGGACTTCTACCATGGGGGAACCCCTCTCCCTGCACCTCTTATCTAGAGTCAGTAGAGTGTCCCTCCCACCACTAGGACTATGAACCCCTGTGCCAGTTCCCCAATCCACCTCAGGGGCACTGCGCACCACTGGAGCGACCTCATATCCTTGAACCCCCGGTGTATGCTAACCCCCTCCTTCAAGTCAGGTGCCACATCTCTGGGTGTGTGTACTGCTCCCACAGCACTAGATAACTCAATTTTGCTGCAACCATCTGAGCAGGACTCCACCTCTAACCCAGCCAAGCTCACTTCCTGAGCGACACACATTTCTTCTTCTTGGGTTAAGGCCCTTTTGGCCACAGCCCTCTCAAGCTCCTCATCAACCTCTCTCAGCCTCTGCTTACAAGCTAGAAGCCAGCCATCTTTTTGTTTCTCCCTCACTTTCAGAGAAATCCTCCTCCTCAGACTCAACTGGTAGTGTTGGCCCCCAGCGGGGTAACTCATAATGAAATAGAGATGCCTCTAGATCCTCACAGGCAGCCCCCTTTCCTTGCAGAACACATGTATCTCCTCCATTGTGTAGATGAACATGTGCCAGAAGTCAAGTTCCATTTTGCAACAACTAACCAGAATCTCGGTATAAAAAAATACTCCCAGGAAGACACCAGAAAAAAGAAAAACAGTATGTGGTTGCGTAATGGTCTGCACTCACTAGTAGTGTACACCAATCACTGTATGTAAATAACAAATGCAAGTCCAGGATCCTTGCCCCTGACCACCAATGTTAGAAATGGGGGTCTCTAGTGGGCAGAGGTAGGTACCTTTGTCGCGATGATGAAGTCGGCTTCGGAGATGGTGCAGCACGGCAGCAGGCGTCGGGCCTTCGTCGCAAGTCAGAGCGGCGGTCATGGCTTCGGGCAGGTTACAGCGTCGCTCGTCGGTATCGATGTTGCACGGCAGCAGTCGTCGGGTCTACGTCGCAAGTCGGAGCAGCGCTCACAGCTTCAGTGCAGATTACGGTGTCACTCGCCGGCATTGCAATTTCCTTCTGTAGCAGCTAAAACAGCAGTTCTAGATGCAGGAAGACAGAAGGGGTGAAGTCTTTGTGCTCCAGAGACTTCAGGACAGGAGTCAAGCTCAGTTTCATGCCCTTGGAGATCTTTTCTTCAAGCTGGTGACAAAGCAAAACAGCAAAGTCCTTCTTCTCCTTTCCTTGGCAGCAAGTAGCCACTGCAGGCCAACCCCAGGCAGCAAACAGGGGCACTATTACTCCTCAGCTTATCTGGCTCTTCTCCTTGGCAAAGGTTTTCTCTTGATTTCCCAAAAGTGATCTAAAGGTCTGGGCCCCAATATTTATACCACAAAATCCTTTGTTCTCTGAAGGCAGAGAGTGTCTGTACCCAGCCAAAACCAGTTCAGTCTTCACTGGTGCAGCTTCCTGGCAGGAGGTGGTGACAGCATTGTTGAAGGCAGACCAGGCCCATTCAGGTGAAAAGGAAATCTTCTCCCCCTACTCCAAATGCAACCCAGGTCTCTTCAGCCCAGCCCTGACTCATCAGAATTTTGGAGCCACTGCCCTCCTCCAGCCCCTGTCATCCAAAAGCCAGACATTCAATACACAAACCTAGCAGAGGCACACCGGATGGCTAGGCAAGAAAATACCTACTTTCTAAAAGTGGTATTTTCAAACACAGAATGTAAAAATTAACCCTGGGCGTAGTTGCGAAGCTACGCAAAGTGCAGTTCGCACTACGCGAGCTACGCGTAGCACTTAGCGAACTGCGTAGTACCTTGTTCGCACTGTGCCAGATGTCGTTTTCAATGATTGCACAGTGCGGACAAGCAATCGGCACTGTGCAATCATTGAAAATGGCATCTTGCAAAGTGCGAGCTGTAGTTTTCTGCTGCTCGAGTAGATTTTTACTCGAGCGGCAGCTTTCTCAACGCGAACTGGTAGTTTCTCATCGCGAGCGGTCGCGAGCATACGCGACCACTCGCAATCAGAAACCTGACCTCCTCGCGTTGGGAATCTCGCCGGGAGGTTTATTTTCCATGCTTGCGATCGCCAACTTGATGTTGCTGATCGCGAACAAGGAAAAAGTCTCGCCGGGATGTCATTTTGCTTGCTCGCGGTCGCCAACTTGACGTTGAGGACCGCGAGCAAGCAAAAAATGACCGCAGCACTACGCAACACTACGCTACGCGTGTTCGCACTGTGCTACGTGCAGTTCGCGTAGTGCGAAGTAGCGCGAACTTCGCAAACTACGCGAGCGTAGCGTAGTGCTTTGCCCAGGCTTAGTAAAAATCACCCTCTCTAAAAGATGCACTTTAACATTCTGAGTTCAGGCATACTAAACTTTACTTTTCAATCTTGTTTCTAGGGTCAGTGATGTTTATAAGATGTTATAAACAAACTCCCCATTCTGTCCTATGGGAACAGATAGCCTTGCAATAGTGAAAAACGAAATTGGCAGTATTTCACCACCAGGCCATGCCACACCCATCAAGGCATGTCCTACCTTTCACATACAATGCACCCTGCCCACAGGGGTACATTAGGAGTGACTAATATGTAGAAAAGTGAAGGTTTTGGACTGGCAAGTGTGTTCACTTGCCAAGTCGACATGGCAGTCCCAGACTGCACACAGGTTCTGCAATGGCAGGTCTAAGTCACATTTTACAAGCTGCTTCTGTGGGTGGCACAATCAGTGCTGCAAGCCCATCAGCAGCATTTGATTTACAGGCCCTGGGGACACATAGTGCACTGTACTAGGGACTGACTACTAAATTAAATATGGCTATCATGGAAACACAAATTCATAACAAAATTTTACAGGGAGAGCATATGCACTTTAGCACTGATCAGCAGTGGTAAAGTGCCCAGAGTCATAAAACCAATAACACAGGTCAGACAAAATACAGGAGGAAGGCAAAAAGTCCTGGGGTGACCCTGCAAAAAGGGCCAAGTCCAACAGTGCCTAGCAACATCTCCTGTTGTTTTTAGCCTACTATGCTTCTGTCAGTTCATCACTTAGCATTTACGATCCCTCACTGTTTGGTTAATTGTGCCGTCTCGGTTCCTTGTAGCTGCTTGTGCTCTGAACCCCCTCGGCCACTATTCTTTGTTTACCCTTTTACTTTTTTTTTTTGCCTATTAAAGTTATTTTGCTCCATTACCTTTCTGGACTCCTTATCCAGAAGTGTACTGCTCCTGTCATCTCAGCAGCACATTCGTGGTGTTTGTATCAGCTCCTGCGTCAACCTCTGCAACCGTCCAGCTGAAACAGCACCCTGCCTCTCATCAGTCCAGCGGTATCAGATTGTTATCTCATTCATTTCACACCAGGCCTAACTCTTGGTAGGACTGGGGCTAGTCCTATTAGGTCCTTGCTGAGCATTAGCTACAAGCACCATTGGTGTAATTTAGACCATATTTTTAGAATTAAAATAACGCTGCTTCTTCATCTCTATTGAAGATGTTTAAGCCGTGGTTCTAAGATGATCCTTTGGTTGCTGTTGGCACAATCCCGAAACAGTTTCTCCAGAGTCCTTTTTGCTTATTCTATTTTCCCCTGGTTACTAACTGATGTTTTATTATTCAATACCCTAGTTCAAACAGGTGGAGGATAGTTTTCTCTCCTCTATTCCTTTTTGGGGAATTACAGTATTACCCTTAAGTCCCAACAGTCTGCACAAAGGGCGGGCGAACACTATATGTTGGAATTTATCGTTCTTTCCACATCTGGGTTGTGGTTTGTAAAATGAACTAGTTACTTACCTTCAGTAATGCTCTTTTTGTAGATACTCTAACTGCAGATACCTCACCTAAGAATACTCTGCATGTGTAGAAACTTTTCTTCAGCAGTCCTCCTGCAAAATTCTGTGTGGCTCTAAGTTGGGTCCATACTGCCCCAGAAGTGACAGGGCAGTGCCACGCATAATTGCCACTCCTGCGCCCTGGTGTCACTTTCTTATTTCCCTTTCCCTGCCTTCAGATGCGTACAGTGACCAATTATTGGCACTAGTGTGCTGATGTCTAATTTGGGGCCTTATTAATTGTTTTATGTGGGCCACTCCACAGAACTAGGAGGGGATCAATCAGAAGGAGCGTTAGTGAAGGGAAGTAACTTGCTCTTCTGATGGATACTTCCAAATGCAAATTCATCATATTAGAACAGATAATAAAGCAGTACCTTCCAAGGTGGAGAATATGTGAAGTTGACTGAGACGAATAAGTCCTACCCAATGGATATTGCCATCTAGGCAGTAATGCTTTGTGAATGTATGCATTGACAGCCACGTCAAAGGCTAGAAGATGTCAAGAATGGGCACTCCGAGAGCCAACCCAGTAGCAGCAGCCTTGGCCCAGGTGGAATGGGCCCTCAAACATTCCCAGGGCAAATTCCGGGCCAGTGCATAGCAAATGTTGATGCAGAGGACTATCCACCACAACAGAGTTCTCTTCTACACAGACTTCCCTCTTGTCACCCCCGTAGAACCCGACAAAAAGCTGATCATTCACAAAGTGTTCCTTGGTACGGTCAATGTAAAAGTCTTTTGGGGGTCCAGTCGATAGAGCTTTTCCTCCTCTTTCGAGAGGTGATGTGGAGCAAAGGACGTAGGCAAAGTGATGGACTGCCCTACATGAAATTATGACTTTTGCAAGAATGCCGCCTGAGGCTTCAGCACTAACTTGTCTTGGGAAAAGGTGGCGATTGGCAGTTACATTGAAAGTGCCTGGAGTTCACTAATGGGAAGAGTTGATGTAATTGTGTTGAGGAAAACTGTCTTCAAAGTCAGGAGAGACAGTAAGAAACTATGCATTGGCTCAAATGGTGTCCAGATTAGAACCATCAAGGCCAAGTTAGGGTTCCACTGTATCATCACAAACGACTTGGGAGGGAACGTGTCAAACATTTAATAAATATCATCATAACAGATGGTTTCAACTCAGATCCCTACATTCTACCTTGTGGCGTCCCTCAGGACAGCTCGCTGAGCCCTTCATTGTTCAATATCTACGTCTCTGGACTGGCCCCTCTCATCCGGGAATTTGGGTTCAACCTGACCACGTATGCCGACGATACCCAGATTGTGGTAGCAGCACATAAACTTCAACAGTCACCGGCCTCGCAGTTTAGATGCTGCATGAGTGCCATCAATAGATGGATGACGGCACACTGCCTTAAACTAAATTCCAACAAAACTGAAGTTTTGATTTTTGGCAGTATACAGCCCCCCTGGAACAATTTGTGGGCCTACCACCAAAGCCAGTGGCTAAAGTAAAGAATTTGGGTGTGTTGATGGACAATAGATTGACATTTTGCCATCAAACGAATGCCGTGGTGTCTGCCTCACATTTTCTCAAAGAAAATAAGGAAAATATTTCCGTACATCCCGACAATACCCGGAAAACAGTAGTTTCTTCCCTTCTTCAATCTAAATTAGACTACTGTAATGGTCTATACCTTAATGCCCAGAAGCAGTGTCTGAAGAAACTTCAGATGATTCAGAATTCGGCAGCTCGCCTTTTGCTTGACATCCCTAGACATAGTTCAGTTTCTAATGAACTTCGCAATCTCCATTGGCTTCCAGTACCTCGGCGCATTGAATTCAAGACATTATGTATTGTTTTTAAAGCTTTGCATCATCTAGGTCCATCTTTTCTGCAGGATCTTTTCACATGGTATCAACCGACCAGACACCTTCGGTCTATGGGGGCACGATTACTGCTGGTACCAAGAATTCATACGGCGCACTGGGGAGGCCGCAGCTTTTATTATGGTGCATCAAAACTGTGGAATTCCCTTCCCTTTCAACTGACGAATGTTAGTTCCTTGACTGTTTTCAGAAAGCAATTAAAAACCTGGCTCTTTCAGTACTAGGGGCGAGTTTGCGGATTGCATTCCCTAGCGCCAAGACACCTCCGGGTAGTTGTGCGCTTTTATAAATCTCTTTAACATAACATAACAGATAATTTAAACATGGACGGTTAGTTTGCAGAAAGACACATCAAATAACCATTAATAGTGGCCACTGCCAGTCCTTGTTCTGTTAAAGATAAAATAAACAAAAGGACGCCTGACAGCTCTGCTTGTAAGAGACCAATCATATACATTTTTATTGGCATTTATAAACATTACACACATAGGCACAGTTGGTAATGCAGTTGTTATATAGGCGTACAAAGCAGGAGCGCCCATTCGCGTCCCATGCGGTCTCTCAGTCTCGTGGGCCTGCGGGCTTGTCCAGGTTTCTGGCATAAATGGATTTCGTGGAACATACCTGGTGGAAAGATGACATCCATCAGCTTAGGCAGTAGGTCAAATAATCAGTTCCCCCTGCTTAACCTCCACACATGAAGGTGTAGATTGCGCAGATTTGGATGGAGAATCCGGCCACTGTTGCTGCGACAGAAGATCCTCCAAAAGGGGAAGTATGATCGGAGGACAGATGCTCATGCCTAGAAGTTCTAGGTATCACAGACTCCTGGCTCAATCCAGTCATTAGGATGACTAGGGCCCAGCCGTTCTTGATCGTTTTCAGAACTTGGGGCAGGAGAGGCAGGTGTGGTAAAGTGTACAGGAACCCCCTGTATCATTCTAGGTGGAATGCATTGGTTGGAAGAATTTTTACAGAAATTCCAACATGCAAAACCTTCGACTTTACATGTTCTAGTTGTTAGTGCAAATATCTAGCCAGAGTTTGTCCCCCCACGGTTGGAAAATGCCCTGCACCACCTGAGGATGTAGAAGGCACTTGTGATCTGCCAGATGAAGCCTGTTCAACATGTCCACTCTGGCATTTAGGGATTCTGCTATGTGGATCACAATCAGAAATGCCTTGATGCTCCAACTAACTCCAGAGGCAAAGAGTCTCCTAGCACAGCACCCAGGACCCCACTCCAACGTGTTTGTGCAATACCACATAGTGCTGTTGTTGTCCGTCAGAATCTAAACCAGCCTTCTCTCTGTGGATGACAAGAAGGCCTTCGGAGCCAGACAAATGGCCTAAAGTTTCAAGAGATTGATGAAGAGCCAAGCATCTGTAAGAGACCAAAGTCCGCTGATCTCCACCTCTCCCCAGATTGCCTCTACAGCCCAGCAGGGATGTCTCCATCAACACAGTCAGCTCTGGTTGGGAATGGGGATAGAGGCCTGTCACTGGAGGAACTTTATTCGATCAGCCACTGCTGCTGATAATGAGCTCACACCTTAAAAATCTAAATGACATCCGCAAGATTTCTTTGATGCTGGACCCATTGGAGGTTTAGATTCTATAACCTGCATATGGCACCTGGCTAGCTGACAGGGAGAATACCGGAGGCAAACAGGTCAATTCTCAGAGCTACTCTCACCATGATCCAGGACCGAGGCTGAAACATTGGGGTCATCATAGCACAAATGTCCTGCACTTGCGGCAGTGGGAAGGCCCAGAATTGCAATGTGTCCATGACAGCACCAGTGAATGGACGGCTGTGCAAAACAGTCAGTTGAGACAACGCCAAGAGGTTCGAGGTCAGCTGGAGATTGTCTCTGTTTGGTTTTGGCAAGCCAGCTTTCAACAGCCAGCCGTCGAGGTAGGGGGAAGACTGGTAACCCTGACCTCCTAAAATGGACTGTGACCACTGCCATCACTTTCGTTAACCCCTGAAAGGCATTTTTGAGACCGAAAGGGCACACAATAAACTGAAAATGCTCCAGTTCTATCTTGAACTGCAGGTAGCATATATGGGACTGCAGAATGGGTATGAAAATACACATCTTTAAGGTCCAAGGACACCATACAGTGCCGGGAGGCCAGGGCAGACAGGCTCTACGCCAGCATGGACATTTTCAATTTGTCAGACCATAAGAAGGCATTCAATAAGCAGAACATCCAAAATAGACCGGAGACCCCAGTCCTTTTTGTTAAAAAGGAAATATCAAGAGTATCAACTCTTTCTTAGTCTAGTACCCCTCTTGACAGCACATTTGCAGACAAACACTCGCATCTCCTAACGAAGAATGGACGTGTGCTCTTCTGAAATTCTATCTAGTGTGGTGGGGGGGATGTTTGGCAGCTCAAAAAGGAAAGGTAGAGCATGGCCATGCTGAACAATGTGTAAGACTGATCGGTCAAATATCAAGGATAGTCACCCTGGGAGGAAATGCTGCCCCCACTGGATGAGAATGCACCACTAAGGGCAAACTAAAGTGTTTTGGTGGCGGTTGCAGTAAGGAAGGGGAAGGACAGCTGCCTCTGCTGGCCTGTGCACTGCCTGCCAGACCCATGTCCTCTAAAGGACTTCAGTACTGCTTGATGATATATTCTTAAGACAAGAGCAAACCAAATATCTGTGCGAACGTGGGTATTAACACAAAGTTTTAACAAGCCTTCACATGGAGCTCAGATATGAAATATAAAGTAAGAACCAAAAAAACTATCAAGATCCAATCTGCAAAGGAATCTCAAGAAAACCAGCATGAGAGGAGTACTTTCAATCAATTTGAATTTAATTAATTTTGAACAAGAGAATGCAATTTAATGAGCAGAGTTCCAAAAGTCAGTGACCAGTGCGCAATACGCCAAATGAAAGAAACCATTACAAGGCAAAAGTTCTTCCACCCCCTCAACCAATAACCCAAATTCTTACAGGTGACCTACAGCTCTGCCTTCCAATCCAGGATCGTCTTTAAGATGATGAAGGCACATTTATCACACAACTTCGAGTTGTGGCCTGAGCCGAGACACCAGAGATACACTTCATGCGGGATCAACACTTTTGTGCAGTTGCAACATGGTTTGAAAACTGTAGTTTTAGGAAGGGATTTTGTTTCCTATCACACTGGAATTAGACCCAAAAAGTCATCAGAAGACTGGCAAAATTAGGACTGGAGCTTCGGCTCTATGTTAGTAGGCACAGAAAGAAAGGAATTGGTGTGATGAGTAGACGCAACTCCGCTCCCTCACTTCCACGAGGACACGGAGCCAAGGCAGAGCTGCACAGTACCACATGCTGGCACATTAGAGCACTGCTGAAAGAAAGGTTTCTGGATCTGATTTAGTGCCTGTGGAGTGTCCCACAGTGGGGAACCTGTGCTTTGAATCCCATCAGAAGGATTTTTTGTAAGCCTCTACCACAAAGTTCTGTTCTTTCCAAGTCCCTTGAGGGCATCTCCTGGTCAAAGGAGTTATTACCAACATAATAAGGCTTCCTTTATTTATTACCGAACACAGGTTTCCCATTTCAAAATGGAGGAATGATATTTCTGGGTTGTGACTGGGTGTGTTAGCTTGGAATCACTATATAAAGTAAGTAATCTAGCGAGGAGTGTGTTGCCTCTGTCAGTCCAACACTTTTTGCATTTTCATTTCCTTGTTTCTATTGTGTTTTTTTTCTTTGATTTATCCCGTTTGCTTTGTAATTCCTATTCTTGTTACATATTCGTGTGTTTGAGCCAATATTCTTCTATTTCTTTAAGATATTTTTCCATCTGTTTTGGCACCTTATCCAATTTCACTTTCTAACTCCATGTTTTCTTGAATTTAATTATTTTTAGATAGTACAAAACATGTTTCAGTTGTAATACACAACATGCCAAAGTACGCCATACAGCATTAGAGTGACACCTGATCCAATAATCTTGAAATGCATTAATAAAGGATGTGAGAGACCATAACCCCTTACAGTCACCAGGGCCTCTGGTGAAGTGATCGGAGAGACCTGGGGTAAATTAGGATGCTAGATCAGTCAAAGAGAAAATATTAATAGCATCCATTGGCATACATGAAAGCATCTGTCAAGATGGAAACATAACACAAATTAGGTGCTCTTTCCGGTGATTTTGGGTCAACCCGAAGCAAAATAAGGTCCCAGGGGGTTAACTGCACTAGCTTCAGGCGGGATGAAGGATGCGAGTCGTGGGGCCCTCACCTTGAGCCCGCCTGTAAAGTTCTGACTTCAATTTGCATTCTGTGATTTCACCATATATGGCAATGGCCCGTTTAGCCATTAAAAGAGCTAAATCAGTAAGCGTTTACGTATTTTTTGTCAGAATAAATACCAATTATCAGGTCTGTCCGATTTGTGTGATGGTAACAGCCGACCGTGCTGTCTTATTGGCTGATTGCGCTGTGGACAGTCCTGCAGGTCCCAAATCGGTAAATGATGGGCAAAGGAATAGCTTTTATTAAACTTTTGCATCAATAGGCACCATATGCTACCAGGGAGTCGCTGATCACTAAAAAGGACCTCAGCACTTGATCTACCCTTCGGTTTAACCAATGTAATGTAATTCACGTGTATGAGAAGACGTCAGACTGGAGTAGTGCGGCTGTATAATATGCCTCAAAATCAGGAGCACTGGGGGTCTCCCCTTCCCAATGGACAGCTACAATTCAGATAGAGCATCTCTTATGTCTACCATTAGCCCAAATCAAGTCCTTCAGTACGGACTCATAAAAAAATGTGTTGTATCACTGGGACGGTGAAGAAATACTATAACAATCGGGGTAGAAGAATTGTAGCCGCAGCCACCCTATCCAAACGGAGAGAGGTAGTTTTTTAGGTCTCGCCTGAGCCAGCGCTTTAGCGCTGCTCTGGCGAGAGTTTTAGTAAGCGGGATTTGGAAGTGCAAACTAGTGGCTTTTCAGGCCTCCAACTACAGTGCATGTGCGCCGGGCGCACGCATCATTTGTCAGCCTGCGTGATCACTTTCGCGGTCACATTGATGTTCTCAGTGATCCGCACGGCCACTGAGAACATCAAAGCGGCCGCAAAAGTGCACACCATTTGTCAGCCTGCCTGCCTGCTAGTTGTTTACGCGTGCTTAAGCGATCCGCATTATAGCAGCCCTCCACCCACCGTGTTGCTCCCCTTCCCCCCACGCATTCCCTCCTCGTCAGTTTAATTTTCCTTTTCCCCATCTGAAGGGGCAGCTCGAAACACACATGGAATGGCTGCATTTTCTACCGACTGTTCATTAGATGCAAGGCTAAGATTGGTCAACTTGTACTAAGCATCCCTGTCTCATTTGTTTTTTAGCTTTTACGTATTTCCTAGGGACAACTATCTGTCTCGCCAGCTACTTATTTTCATAAATCATAAAAAATCATACTTAAAATAGCCACTAATACATACAGGGCCTTTCAGTCAGTCCTCTTCATCCGTTGGTTTGTTCAAGTGCCATTCACAAATGTGCTGCCCTCCTCACAGCATTCAACAGTATACAAATGGTCAGCCCACTTCTTCCATTGGCTTTTCCTCCACTGTGAGAGTGACAGGCATTTGCCTTGGCTGTGGGACTTGTTTCTGAACAGCACGCCTGCAGCCTACCTAACAAAAGCTAAGAATGAGAAGTTGAATAAACTGTTCTTACTGTGGACAAAAATAAAACAAGCATTGGCATAGCCAATAGGTCTCGTCTTTGGGACCTTATAAGTGTTTAGTTATCCAGCACAATATCCTTGGTGCAACAACATCAAGTGTTGCATGGCTAAACACCTATGAGGTCCCAAAGGCGAGACCTATTGGCTATGCCAATGCTTGTTTGTTCTTCCAAGAAGCCTGCAGAGATTCTTGTATTTGCTAAGGGCCTATCCAGGTCACCTGAAATTATATCTGGTTGCTGTCTGTAAATATAGGCTTCTAGGTCTCGTATTGACTGGAAGGACAGTTTAAGACACCCGGGCCCATATTTATCATTCTATCACACAACACAACACAGCAAGCCACCTGGTTGCACCTATTTATCATTCAATCACACAACACAACGCAGCAAGCCACCTGGTTGCACTGCGCTGCGTGAAAGGGCAAGAATGCCCCGTATTTAACATTATACAGCGCATTCCTGTCCTTTCCTAGTGCTGGTGCACTTTTGGCTGCCTAGTGCCAATGCAGGCACCCTTGCGTTATGGCGCAAGGATGCCTGCGTTGTAGGCGGATTTATTTTGTGTGGGAAGGGATCCCTTCCTGCACAAAAACAATCCTCACAGACATTTTCCTCTTTCTATGTGTGCTGCATACACAGAAAGAGGAAAAAACGAGGAGAAATAAAGATACTTCTGCTCGTTACACCTCACCTGGGGACGCATCATATTTTAATGCATTACCAGGTCTACCACTAATAGTAAATCTGGGAATGCCCCAAAATCTATGGGAAGATGTGTGGGAACACCCACATTACACTCACAGAACGCCTCGCTGGGGCAGAGTAACTGAAGGCAGTGATTTGTGCTGCCTTGCGTTACTTCAGATTTATCAAGCCACACAAGGTGACCTTGCGTGGCTTGATAAATCTCACTTGCAAGGTACAAGGTCGATGCAAAACCTTGATAAATCTGTCCGCCTGTATTTAATTCGGCGGTTTTCCATGCGATGAGTCTTAAGCCAGACACCTTACCGAGGCCCTTGGGTGCCTGTAATTCCAATGGAAGGCCAGACTGCATGTTGGACATGGAACAGGAAATCATCTCTGTATAATGAAATGATGCCGGTTTGTCCACGCAAATGTAGGCCAATCTGATCATCCTTCTGTCGCATATGATTCGTAAATGGCTTCATTGCTGAAGACGGGGCTTGGGGCATCTTAGTCTGGTCCATCTCTCTGCCTTTGAGGAGATTCTAGTTTTCCAGTCCTTACATGGGTAGTAAGTGTCTTCTATAATAGTCTGATCCAGAAGAGGATCACTTCACCTAAATCCTACACATTGTAGGACCTGGAAAAGGTTGTTGCAATCAAGCAAATCAAATGCCTTTTCCATGTTGATGGATATAACTTTGGCATAAACTCTGTTTGCAGGTGTTTGATCTGAAACATAGTCAAGCCTCTGTAGATTAGCCACAGTGATATGGTGTGGGACTAAACCACACCAGCCTACATGGATAAAACAGCTTGTAGCATATTAGAGAGGGCCTTACAAAGAATGTTATTGTTCAAATGCAATATGGGCAAGGGATGGTAAGAGTATATGTCTAAGTGGTCCGTCCCCAGTTTTGGTATCATCCTAGCGATTGCCTCTTTGATGGTGGGAGGGAGTGTGCCTGCATCATGGGCCGCCACATACAACTGACATAAGCGAGGTGCCAATATCGATTGCTAGACTTTGTAAATTTCTAAAGGCATACCATCACTACCAGAAATCTTACCAGTGGTCAACTGATCTAATGCTGCTTTAATCTTGATCAATAACGGTGGAACGTTGAAGGTGATGGATTCTTCCTGCTCTAAATTGGGATGGGCAGCAAGTCATATACACTTGGTCTATTGCTCCTAGGCAAGGGTCTCGGCTGAGGTGTATACATTTCCATAATAGGATGCAAACTCTGACCTTATGGCCAGCTCAGAACCTAAAATATGTTCCTATCAGAGTCTAACTGCTGTCCTGTGCGAACGGGCAGTCATTGTTCTGAGATAGCCGAGCTAAAAATCTGCCTGACTTCTCTCTCTGATAATCATGAGAAATCAATCAAGTAATCATCTCAGAATGTTAATGCCAATTATTAAGTAAAGTGGTGCCCTCTGAATGGGAGTCAGCAAGAGCACTTTCTAATTGTCGCAGTTCTGTTTCTAAGGAATGCAGTTGCTTGTGGCATGATGGACGAACCCATGTGGAAGTGCAAATGCTGGAGCCCCCGATCCAGACATTGATGGCTTCCCACTATGTGATCATGTCATTAATAGAGCACGCATTTACGTCAAAACCGGTAATAAATGCCTTTGCAGCAGTGCATTTATAGATAACATCGTAAACGGTTGAGAGCTGAAAATGCCAAGTAAAATGCATGTGAGCGGAGTACCATGCTGTAGCATCAATTACAATAGATTGTGGCCGAATATAATTTGGGAAACATATTCAATACCAAAAACCATGTTGAGGATCTGTATTCTGGCACAGAACAAATCAACGCGGGTATTGAGAGTGTGTAATACTGAAAAATAGGACTGTTACCCGATAGTGGGATAAACAGCTCTCTAAAGCTCAACCAACCTTCATGGTGGCACCTGGTCGGCTAATGCTTCTGTTGTCATCCAAGTCTGGGCTCCAGGTAAAGGGGGCTGTGACATGTCTAAGGCAACATGTGGTGTCCTATTAAAGGCCCCTGCCAAACGTAGGGGCTTGTGGTCTATTGACACCAACACAGTGGATGTAACATCTAAAAAGACCATCTGACCTTGATTATATGCGTAGAGGCCTAACACATGGAGCACCATACCATCAAACAGAGCTGAAACAAGAACAGTCTATTGGGGTCAATCCGTTGCGTTACAAGGACAAATGGAACACCAGGTTTCAGCCGAAACAAGATACCCCTGGTGTAGGCTTAATAAGTTGTGCAAAACAGTTGGCTCTTACATCTATGTTTGAGTTTGATAGGTGGGTTTTGTGAGGGACCGCAGAAATTAGTATACTTATTATCTCTTGATGCAGTTACGTAACCCATGGGCATTCCAAATAACAAAGTTGTATCTATCCATGCAGATGCTTGTGTTTGTTACCTACTGAAATCCACATGTGAGTCTTATGATAGATGACCAAACGTTGGTGCAATTGATATAGTACCATGGGTACATTGGAACCAAATGTGATATCAAAACACCACTGTGACTAACAAATGTAGGTCTTCCTACTTTTGCAGGCTGTTGGTACTCTTGCAACATAAGAAGGAACAAGGAACAGTAACATACAAAGAACCTTTATGAACTCCTCCCCCAGTGCCAGGTTTAGAACTACCATGAGCCCAAAGTCTATTAATGTGCACTTTCAAACTCTATGTTGAAGCTCTTAGAAAGGTGGAATCGGGAAAACATCAGCCTTGTCATCCCACCTGGTGCAGCTGAAGCAGGGCAAGGGTTGACCTATGGCTGCCGCCTATCACCAAGAAGAAATTTAAGTTGTTGCTGAAACATTACAAAGTCTTGAAAGTCAATGGAATGAGTAAAACGGACAGCATAAACAGTTATTCCAATCAATCAGAAAGATGTAACCCTAGTGAGTCTTTCAGTTTACATCCAACAGACCGAAGATAAATCATTTGCAATTGTCTCTTGTGTTTGGGAAACCAACTATTTGTACACTGGGTACTCATGACTGGACTTTGACCAGGAGAACACTACTGGAAATTGCGGTCTCATTGAGCTGCAGGTAGCAAAGTCTGAAGAAATATGTTTCTCTGGGTTTATTCAATTATAAAATTATATTACAACAGTCCACGTGGATTTTTATCATATTGCCTTTGGGAAAAAAAGTAAGAATTTTCAGTTCCACAACTTGCTCTAAAATCTGAAAGAGTGATTAACCTCCTAATCTTAGCCGAACCAATCTGTGTGTGTTAAAAGGGGCACATTAAAACAGTGCGTTCCTGAGTTCACCAGGATCTGGAGGCCAAAGCCATCTCTTGTGAATAAGCCACGTCTAGTACAATTTGAAACAACTGGTAACCCCAACCAGAACTGACCTTGAAAATACTCTTTTTATGGCTAAGATTCACTCATTCGCCCTTACTAAAACTGTTCTTTATTCAGCGGTCAGATTGATATCTGGTACAAGAAAATTTACTACATAGTGGATGTCACTATGAGTAGGTTTTCTTTCATATACCCAGGTGCGGTTTGCAATCTTTACTCTTTGGGTAACAAATTATGTTCCTTGTCTTTTCCACAGGGGTCCGGTTAGCTGCCTTCCAGCTTGCATGTGAACCAGAAGGTAAATATACATCTACTTGTTTGAATACAACTTAAAACAAAATAGTCCTAATGTGCTTGGATTTTATTTAAATAAAGAACCAAGATTAATGGTGGTAATTCAAGTGTGGCAGTTGGTTGATATGCTACCAACATATCCCTATAACATTACTGGCTAGCAGGTGTGTCATTTCAGAATACCGCCACACAAACTCAGCTTATCTAGGGAAAATTATGTGCCTATCCAGGTTACAGAAACAGAGTGGTCCAGATAGAAAATGTACATGCAGAGAACAATAGCACTGGTCAGATTATGTAATGCTTAAATGTTGGAGTAAAATCTGCTTTCACTTAATAAAGTGATGTTTCCTGTATATTATTTACCGTAAAACATATCCCAAGGCTTTTTAAAAGCCCATGACATTTTTCTACGTATGCAGTCTGGTATCACAGTGACTCTGGAAGTGGAAGTAACCCCACAGCTCCAAAAAAGGCCCCATCGGTATACTTAACTTAATTTCAAAGACAAGATGGATTCATTAGAACAAAAAATACCAAAGAGTACCAATATAAAATTCACAATGCTCAGAAATTGATTGCCGAGGAGGCCAATCTAAGAATGTGTTGTAGAATGTAATTGACCCACTCATTAAGTTAGGGGTGATCATCGTAGGTCCAGAAGCAATGGCTGCATATTACATTTTCAGAATTATTACATACTATTTAAATAATGTGCATTTAGTGTAACGATATGTGCACTTATCTATGTGACTAGCAGAAAAATCTGACATCAATCCAGTGGGCACTGGTGCTCCAAGATGCAAATTAGCCTGGAAATGTAACAGAGGTGGAATTTCAGCTTCATACTTGGCATTTATATCCAGACAGAAGTGCCTCATAAAAGTGAAAACTGAGGAACCAGTTACTGTAAGTGAAATGTCAGTAATAGGCATCTTGTTAGCAGGGAAGTGGAGGAAGTTGGAGCTGGACAACGGGAGTTGGACCACTTGTCCAGTTAGCACTGCTCCCTTCCAGGGCTCTTTCTAGTGAACTGACGAGACAATGTGATTAGCTAAAAAAACTGAACAAAAAGTAATTTGAATTGCTGCTACCCAGCCCTCTTCCTACAAGAGGGTCAAAATGTTGTAAGCAGTCATCCATCCATGAGAGCTGAGACAGTAGTAAGCTCTTTATTAGGCCTGGGTGTGAAATTCTGCTCCGCTTGCAGAGTTTTACCCAATCCGTGTAGCGGAGCAGGGTTCCAAAAACTCCACCCCACGTAGCGTAGCTGAGTTTTTTCCTCGCTCACACTTGTGCGATTGAGGAAAAACATACTCCAGACCACCTCTTGTGAGATTTCTTAATGCGGTCAGTCACGGATGCCCACCACCGCTCGCGTTGAGAAACCTTCCGTTGAGGAAGTTGCTGCTCGAGTAAAACATCTACTCGATCGGCAGAAAGAAGCAGCGCCCTCTTGCACTGTGTGTGGTGCCGTTCGCGCTGATTTCCCAGTGCAGGCCAAACACCTGGTGCTAAAAATCAGTGCCAAAGGCAAGACATAACGCACTATGTCGCTTGCGGAACTCCGTGTAGCGTGGTGGGGTTTTTTGGTCACTTTGTGGAGTTCCGCTACTCCGCCGATGCCGACTCTTTATGTGGCTTGCGTTGACCAAAAAGCACTTTTTGATTCTATTGATCTTACTTCACACATACAACATGCACAGCTTACCTGGTCCAGAACGTCTAGAATTAACTTGTATGTCAGTTATCTCTATAAAACACTATGTTCTGGGTCTTAAAGCCTGACCCCAAAGTCAGGCCAGCTCTGTTGTAATATGGTTCACTATGAAGAGAAAATCCTATTTCACAAAAGAAAGTTCCTGAGTCATGGTGAGAAGGGACTACAGGAGAGGTCCAAATCTAGGAGTCCAAATTAGAAAAATAGGCAGGGGTGAAGACCACAGCCAGATACATTTATTCCAGTGCCTTTCCTAGACTAAGGCAGAGGAGCTAATGGTTTGTCCTGCTTTTGTTTTTCACATTTAAAACGTTATTTAAGTTTTTTTGCATTCAAGTTCCCAGAACCTCTAAGTCCGATTCGCATATATGAACTTGAAAAAGTAATTCTAACCACCCTGGACGCACAGTTCGTGCACTAAGCTAGGTCCAATTAAAAAAAATGAGTAACACATATCACGTGTTTCGTACAATGTCCACCACGAAAGTCTAACATATACAAATTAGAAAACGGTGGATACACCCACGGGGTGGCCAAAAACAAGCAGGGCAAATTATGGTTTACAGCAGCAAAATCCACATGCGGGATAATTCGTTAGGAGGCATCACACAATTAGTTCCTGTATTTCCTGGTAATAATAGCAAAATTATGTTACCTAGGAGGAAAAAGTGAATTGCTATTTTTTTTAATCGTTTTGTAAGTGCAGGAAAATCGTTGTTGCTTTGTGCTGGTAAGTGTTCTGCACAGAGGACTTAAAGCAGGGCGGGAAACCAAAATGCTCTCTGCTGTTGTGAATGAAAGATATTTGAGTTTGCAGCGTAAGAGATGCATAATGTTGGCAGGTAACCCCATGCTAACAAAGATGAATTAGCAAAATCGGCAAGCAACACGTGGACGTAGTTTTAAATTCCCAATTTGCTACACTTTTTTTTTTTTTTTTTTTTTTTTTTTTAATCGGCCTCTCCGTCTTCACCCAAGACTGCTATATTAAAAGTATCATCGGTCCAACGTGCCTTGTATACGACCAAGCGGCTGGCACGCATGACCGTATCGTCAGCTAACAGTCGATGTTGGCGCTGGTCACTTCAAGTAAGCAGCCTAGGCCGGCATGCCTGTCTTATACCAACGTTGCCCACTTTACTTCCCTTCTCCATGAACAAAGAAAAACATATGAGCATTAAAGGTGCGTTAATGTCACCGCACTTACTCAGTGGATTTCAGTTGTTAATTGCACGTGTAGCGCACAAAAGAATAACCTAGCTGAACAAAACCATGTTTTATTGTTGCGCTTCAAACATCACATCATGAGAGAACCATTTGAAGCAAAGCAACCACCAGACTTCCAGTGAACTAACAAGGCGCATTGAAGGTACTACTTCTCCAAATTCTGTAAAACATTCACAAGTTCTTCTGACATGTTCATATCCTTCGCTACCGACAGTGTCCGGGAAACAAGCTTTTTCAGCAGGGCCTCCTGTGCTTTTCTGCAGCCTTCTGGAGGCGAGGAAGTTGGGCCCTCACTTCTCTTGCAAGGGAAGCCTTTGGCATCAGCGCAGCATTCAGCGGAGCGTCCCTCTTTTGAGTCACAATGTTCCCGCGGCGCTGCACTCTGGTTCAAGCTCATGTCTTTGATGGAGTCTGCTAACTCTCCTGGATGGGGTTGGAGGGATGTTGTAGCCAAACTCCTCGAGGCGTTCTCTTCAAAGCGACCCACCGCCAGCAGAAGGTTATCTATTTCAGTGGACAAATAGGAGGTGGTTTCAAGAAGGCAACTCCAACACTTTAAGGCCCTTCAGGTAAAAAAATTAAATAAAAAAAAGAGGAAATAATTAACCCTGGATTGTCAAGATATGCACAAAAACTACATCTCACATTTGTAAAAAATTATAAAACATTCTCACATCAGGTTATTCACATTTCTGTTGTTCTCTTGCCTCTTGTAATAATATTGGAAAAAGCTTTTAGGTCACAGCTTAAAAAAGAAAAACCAAAAAGAAGCTCCAACCTGGGGCTGTTTTACACAACGTGCTTCAGGGGTGCACAGGGCATGTGCACCGACATTCTACACCACCGGGGCACACAAGTATTACAGAAGGAGAGTGACCCTCATGCAAAGGAGGGAGCACTTTGCCTCTGCAAATGCGTCGTATTATAGACACGGGTGAAGAGTCAAAGGAGCCGTCATGGGGAGCACTCAGTGTGCTCCTCAAGGAGGTAGTGCACAATCAGTGCTCCCTCTAGGGCGCCTCTTGGAAGTGAAGAAACGGGTAACCATGGACCCGCTGAGGCATCACTCTGCAGGTGGATGCGAATACTGGCTGCAGCCACCTGATGAGGGGGTCTCTGTCCACCTTTGGAAAGCAGATCTGCTTCTTGAAAATGGTGGTCTACTCTTCACTAATGCACTGGCCGCAGGAGGCCACGAGTTCACAGCTGTCCTGAGGGCTTTGCATTAACATAAAGAGGGCACAGTGACCTGGTCTCATTAGCACATCCAGCTAAAGGAGAACTGTGGTGCAGACCAGAGAAGGGCGCCCTTTAAATATTAGGGCCCCAGGATTGTTACATTTTTAGGCCTCTAGATCAGAGCTTCCTAAACGTTTTAGGACCATAGCCCACTTTTTAGAACGACAAACGTTTGCAACCCACCTAGTGTTAATGGACATGAGACAGACTCTTTTTTAAAGTAACTAAAGCATCGTGTGGCAGTGAACTATCATTTACTGACAGCACATTTTCCATTGAAATGGGCACTTAATTTTGCATAGACATACAGTTTTACTGATAAAACTATATTGCACACAAATGGGGTTTCAGTGAATATTTTTCATTTGTGCATCACTGCGTAGAGTGTCTTAATTTGTGTTAATGCTATTAAAATCATTGCTTCCATCACACTTCAGAATTACAAAGAAAGTGCTTCATTTCTGCGTCCATACGTGCTGAATGCATATAGTTCATTTACAGGTATTTACATTTTGTTGTGTGTTACATGACATCCTACAGCCTCTCCTTTCACACACTCTAACCCAGCAACACTGTCACATAATTCACATTCCTTTCTCTGATCACAAAATGAGAGGAGTTTGTAAACACCAATCCCCATGTTCAAAAAAATTAGTAGCAATTTGTCAAAAGACACAGCCTGACATTTGACATCTGTCTTTGAAGCGCAGCAAATGCGACAAGATACATACAGAATTTATAGGAATCTATTTATTGCTTGGATTTTGATGACCCACTAAAAATTGGATCACGACCCAGAGTTTGTGAAACACTGGTCTAGATGCCACTGCTCCATGGAATATAAACTTTGTGCCATATCAGCAAGATATATGGGCGTCGTAATGCTTCAAAAACCATTGAGGCAATTTTAACCTTCAATAGAAGCCAAAGCAGTTTGCATTATGAGGATATTATCAAACTTAAGTCATGGGTCGCTGCTATCAACCTAGCTGCCGCATAAACCGCTATCTGATGAGGGGTCAATGTTCTTCCAAGGCCAGTCAGCGCAGCATTTCTAGTTTTCAACCGAGACAGAACCACCGACGTTAGTCTCAATAGGAGATAACAGACAGTCTTCAAAAGGACAACAAGCATTTGCAATGCAATAGGTCTCGCATTTACGAGAGTGTAACCTATTGCCATTGTAAATGACAATGTCTTTTTATTTATGCTTTAAAATCCAAAAACAAAATAAAAGGCTTAGCCATTTACAATGGCAATAGCTCAAACTTGCGTAACTGCAAGTTTGAGGATTAGGTGAGGATTATTCTACCTGATTTAAATAAAAGTTCATCTTTTTATTGCCGCCTCCATGGGTGATGTAACACTGGATTGTCCAAAATTATTTCATTAATGTTGCAGGATTTGAGTCTTAAAGCTTGTTCTCAGCTTTGGAGCAGAAACAGTCCTTAATGTACACAAAGATCAGACTGCAGCGCGATGGACAGATGTGTGTAGGGGACGTGAAAGAAAGGGATATGTAGACGAGAGAGTGGAGCGAAGAGGGAGACAGGGAAGAGATGGACAGAGAAAAGACAGAGAACAGAACAGTGAAGGGAGGATAGATATGAAACGGGCGCGCAGCTTTAAACAGTGGAAAAGTGAGGGTTGTAAAGGAGAAAGCGAGCGATAACTGGAGGAGGGGGAGATAGGCAACGAGGGATAGGGGAGGGAGACAGGAGGATGCCGAGATGGGTATAAGGACGAGGGACAGCGAGGACAGGAGTGTGCCAGAAAGTTCTTTTGATGTAGCAGCAGGTAGTGCGGCTCTCTGCACCCATGTTCCAGCGGCCGAGTGTGCCCCAGTGTTGGCACTCAGGTGCGTTCAGCATCACGCCGATGCCCGTGGCTGCGTGTGCCCCAGTGTTGCAATTCAGGCGGGTTCCAAGGAGCAGGTGTGCTGAGACTGTAATACACGTCTATATGAAACTCCAGGTAGGGATTGACACAAACTGAGCAGCGGCCCTTCGCACGCATACGGCAGATTTACAGACTGAACAATAACTTTTAATAAAGAGGCATGCAATACTATATCCGGAGCGCGTAGGCGCTTTATACCACGCAGTGATATAAGTAATGTCATCTGTATTATGTGGCTCTTACTACATCGAACTTGGAAAAAGGAATCACTGACTCACAGCCCCCTGCAGCTCATAAACATCTCGGCAGCAGGCGCATAAACAGTCTGAACTGTTGTAATACCTACCTGTTGTTTCACAGGGATAAACAAAGCATTCCAACCAACAGAGTAGGCAATGTGTCACGTGCACCAGTGCAAAGAAGGAAATGGACCCCTTAGTTGCTGTTTTCCGCTGCAACTCTTTGGGTACTGTGCACAAACATGTAAAGAAAACATGGAGAGGAGGAGAGTTTGTGTGGCGACTTTGGAGCTGAGGAACCGGGTTCGAGCCTGAGCGTTGGCTCAGCACCCTGTGATAATGGGCAAATAACAATCTCCCTGTGCCTACCAAAAATAAATGTGTCCCTCCTTAACGAAACTGGTGCTCAAGTAGAGGGCGCCAATACCTAGGGCCAGTTTGCGCGATATTTATATGCCCAAAAAACCCTAGCATTTGTCAGATTCTTTTAGAAAGAATTCAATTAAATACATACGGCCTGATAACACTACACTGGAGAGACGAACACTTTGCTGCACACCAGCCCACCACGGCACAGGCAAGAGCCACTGATCCTGTACGATATACCACCATAGAAGGGAGATACTGAGTACGTGCTCTCAGCAGCACTTCAAGGGAGACGCTGAGTCCGTGTTTCACCACCATGCACATCAGTCCCGAGACAAAGCCTTCACTCGCTCTGGGGGCTTTTTGTTTCAGTTTCGTAGCTCTTTCCACATTAGTAACATTACACAGTAACATGTTCGTATTTTTTGTAGACACAGGGAGATTAATCGGCATCTCTGTTAAAGACATTTAAGTAATGCCCTGAGCTGCCAATTAATCTTCCTGTGTCTACAAAAAATATCAAACTGTAATTGTGTAATATTACCGGTGCTCGTAGAAAGCGCTACTATAGTGAAACAAAAAGCCAGAGAGCGAGCTGCTGCAGTGGAGAGGACGTGGCTCAGCAGCGAGATCTGCAGACTTCGGTGCTGGGGATCCATGTTCGAGCCTCAGTGTTGGTTGAACATCTTGTGAATAATTGTGGGAAATGTTCGCCCTAATTTTAAAATAAAAATCATTCATCAATATCGGAGGAGTGGTGGGAGCCCATACAATCACTATTGTAGGAGGGGTGGGAGTGGAGACAACAGGGATAATCGCAGGAGGTGTATGAAACGACAAAACAAAGGTGCAGCCGCCATAGGTGAAGATACGGCTGGGCATGCCTGTGCTGTAATAAAAACAAGGCGGGGAGGGGGTGGGGTGGGTACACGCCCCCAACCACGACCGGCAGCTTACATTTGTCGGCAGGGTCTGACAAGTCCGTCAGGGAGGGGTAAAAAACAGATGGCACACTGCAGGCAATTAAGTGCCAGCAAAGCGGAGGAAAACTGTAGTTAGGCGCCGCTGCCTCGGGACTACAAGGAAGTTACCATAGGATCAACAGCCAACAGAAAGCAAGAAAACAACAGCAATGCCAGAGTTAAACCAATCGCAAGGGGCAGGAGAAATTACACGGAGTTGAAGCCAATATACAGATTACTTTAAGCCTCGCTGAGACAGCGCATGCAGCGCATGTGCTGCCAAGGCGAGACCTAAAAAGCGGCCTAGACACCAGGCACCGTGTTACAGAGAGTGCCCTGGAAGCAATAGGGGTTTGAGTCTGCTGCTTCCTATACTTTGGTATTACTAAAGCATCTGCAGATGCTTCTGCAGCCCATTCTATAAAATGGAACAGTGGCGGTGCTCATTTTTTGATGACGTCATCATGAGGGGGTGTTCCTTCTGTTGCATGGGGTCTTGGATGTATGCAAATGATGAAATACTTTGCACCCACACCGTATTACAGATGCACAGACAAAAGACCTGTAGGGAGGGAAACTGTGTGACACACAAAGGCGGCAAACAATATCCCCATAAGTGCCCCCCTGGCAGGAGGGGGCACTTGGGGGTCCCAGAGACCAACCCTTTGCCCCGAGCACTACTCTGCAGGTGGGTGCATAACACACTACACCTGCCTATAGGGAATGCCTTTCTCCAACTTTGAAGAGATGCCAGTCTGCCACTAATGAAAGAGGGAGTTGTATTTTCCACCTGCGGCCCCATCTTTCACTAATGCACGCTTCTCAGGGCAGGTTTGAGTTTGTGCCTGTGCCAAGGACAGCAGTTTTTTTTTTTTTTAATCGTTTTTTTTTGTATAAGGCTGTACTGTTGATGTCCGGGCACACCTAATTAGGGGTGGTCTGCCGCGCAGTGACAGTGGGCCAAGAGATTTAATTTAGAGAAAAAAAAAGTGTATGGGGTCTTGCCAATCCTGGAGTCGAGCCACAAGCCCCAGCTCTGGAGTAATCTGTCCCCCTGAGGGACCTCAGCCCAAATACTAAAGTAATCCCCATGACAAGTGAAAGGTAAATTAGATCCTTTTAGGAGTAGTTTTGACATGGGGGGATTGGGGGTTCAGAGAGGAGTTAGACCCGGCCCTCATTCGCCTCTACCTGGAGGGAAAAAGACTAAGTGGTGCCCTGGTGTATAATCTGATCCATGGCTAGCGATGCCCCACACCAGTCCTCTTGTGGACACCAAACCCTAGTATCAAGGAGAACGTTTCCCCCTAAAGCAGAAAGATTTAAGGTGAACCCTCCAATCTCCCCCTCTAACGGGACAAAATACTTTCTGGGACCCAGGGGTGAGGGGTGTATCCTAGTGCCAGGACATGCAAGCGCTGCACCCTAATCTAATTTTTAGGTCTCGCCTGACCCAGCGCATGCGCTGGTCTGGCGAGACTTATTGAGAGGGCTCCAAAAAGTGCTACCAGGCCAGCCTAGAGGTACAGTGCATGTGCTCGGGCGCGCGCGTCGCGCTTTACCGTGATTACTTTCACTTTTGCGGCCGCACGGCCGCTCTGATGTTTGATCGCGATTGCGATCACTTTCGCGGCCGCACAGCCGCTTGTTATGCTTTTGTTTAGTTTAACTATCAGTCATAAAGCAGCTTTTAAACGCATTTTTAATTGCTTTTTCTTTATGTCTTCTGTTTAAAGTATACAGTGATAAAAGGAAACAATGCGGGCTTTTGGTGATTTCCTTTATTTTCGTACCATCCAGGATATTAAGATACTGGTCATGATGCAAGGTGGCAACCCTAGCCTCATCATGTGTTGTGGCTCTTCAGTCTGTTTTTTTCACATCGCCCACCTGGCCAAAATATAATGGCCCTAGTTTTTGTCAATGTTACTGGCTCTGTAAGTTTAAAAATGATTAATTTACCAAACATTTCTCTAAAATATAGTCCAATGAGACTAACTAAATCTGTTTCATGAAAAGGCGCGTTCCGGGAAAGTGGGACACTTTTTTGGGACTGATCGGGCCTAATAGTGATCCCAACCCGACCCTGTCTATGGCCCTTTTCTCAGTCTGTTACTCTTGCATGCCCTATAAATAATTAACTTAAAAACATTCCAGCCCTGCAGCCCTGTCAGGAGTAGACCGCCAGAGGAGTAGTACGGGTACAGACCCTAATAGTTTGCCGTACTAGACGTCTTCCTACACGGCGCTCGTATGTCCTACGTCTTCTGCGTCACTGTGTGTTAACTCTTAATGAACTTTCTTGTGTGGCGTGAAACTGAATCACATTTCGGCATTCGGCACCTACTCTCGACGTTTTAAAGCTGAATTGAAAGTGTCCCTGAGAAACAGTTTCAAGAGAAGCGCAAAAAGCGTGACTGTCGCTTTTTCCTTAAGGCCCGAATGACATCTGTGATATTGCTTATTATAAACCTTTTTTCAATTTGTATTTATATATTACTGAACCTACTGTAGAAACAGGAAACTCCCGCTCTGCTCAACAATCTGACTTTGACTAAATTCCAGAGCGGGTTTATTTCACTCTCTTATCATTCCATAATGAGCCTCACTGTGTTTTGTGTCCGTGTTGTTAAATTTCCGAATCAATGTTGTTCTTGGTTCCTTACTGTAGGAATTATGAGAGAGAGAGAATATTCATGCACTCCTGTACAGAATTTGTGCATTCTCCAAAACTCAAGAGGAATGGACTGCACTGCAGAAAAGAATACGGAAATAATAAATTAAATTAAATAAGGTAGACTACTTTGCTCAGGATCACAAGATTTGGTCAAGTAAGGGAGATGGGATTCAGGGGCTGGTCTCGTGATAGTGCATCTCAGCCAGTAGTGTACATGGGATGAGTGGGTGAACTGTGCGCACATGGTTGAGTTGAAGGGACCAGGTCAGTAGATGGTCTTCTGGCGCACCATTCTGATGGCCACTGCCTCTATGACCAAAATGCTTTTATTTTTAATGATTATTTGTAAAATATACTCTATCAGATTTTGTCAGATTAACATTTCTGACTTGCTCACATAAGTACCACGCCTCTCTTGAAGATGTGTGTATATATATACTTGCTAATGTACACAAATCCTTGCAAAGGATGTCGTGAGTTCCCCCTTTACCTTTTCATTCACCTAAATAGTTGCCATGTGTGTTCTAACTTTCAGAATTTGTCCATGACAGTAGCACAGAGACGTACAGTGCTTCAGATATGTCATATAAGAAGGTGACAACACATTCACTTGCTTTGCGGATGATCATTCCATTCTCAAGGTTTCTTTCATGCTTCTCCTATCTTGTTCCCTCCTTCCCGCTCTCTACTGGTCCCTCTATAACTTCTGTGCTATGCACCCTCAGTGCTTTGAGGCATCAACGAGCTGGGCAGCTGCTCGGGGTGCCTGCGCACTGAGGGGCACTTGTAACTTAAGTCAAAAGAGCCTTTGTGAAAGCAACCATAAGAGACAACTGCTACGATGTGTCTTTGACCTCCCTGTGGGTAACGAAGATGGATCCTCTCTTACTCCACCTCAAACGTCTTCTATCTCCCCAAGCAATTGTGTATCAAGTGTGCCAAGGCCCCCCAGTGCAAACAACAACAAGCATTGGCATAGCCAATAGGTCTCGCCTTTGGGACCTTATAAGTGTTTAGCCATGCAACAGTTGCATAACTAAATACTTATAAGGTGCCAAAAGCGAGACCCTCTAACGGGACAAAATACTTTCTGGGACCCAGGGGTGAGGGGTGTATCCTAGTGCCAGGACATGCAAGCGCTGCACCGTAATCTAATTTTTAAATTTTACCGGGGTGGTGTTGTGGGCTTTCTGCCCTACCTGAAGTAGGCAGATAGGGTGTAAATGTCGGAAATTGCCTCCCCATGAGACCATCAGGACAAAAAACATCCAATTAAAAAAAGAAGATGTGGGGTAGGAGTCCTGTCCTGGCATCAGGCAGCCCCCGTCCAATTTATTGGGCCCCAGAACGTTTTTCTAGCTCTATTGAAGGGGAGACTGGGAAAAAATCTACCCAGCCAACAGGAACAAAAAGCTCACCAGTGCACCAGGCAGGAAAAAAGAAGAACGAGTAGAGGCAGAAAAGGGGATTAATTCCCTTCCTGTTAGCGGATAGGTTAAAACTACACCCAAATAAATCAAAATATGCATTTACTTGCCATGGCATTTGGCTGCAAGGTTTGGGCTGCTGGCCAGCAGGCACCCTGGGAAACCTACAAACCCTGCGCTTTTTGGAAAAATGCCAGCTCTGGGAACTCCAGGGTGGTGTGGCTTGTGTTGATCCCAGCATACTTTTGTTACCCAGAATGTCATGCAAATGTCAAAACTATGCGTTAAAACAATCTATTACCTCTCCTTTTCATTTGAAGATGTCTACAGTATTCGGATCTCGGGGTAGGCTGACACTCGGGGGATCATAGCAACCATTTTTTTAAACTAGAGACCCAGGGGAATGCATGGTGGTGTGGCTTGCATGGGTCCCAGAACAGTTCTATTTCCCTCACAATGTTATGCAAACATCAAAACTACGATTACTATTGCAGCAATTCTCAACTTAGACCTCACCTTGCCTTTATACTTTTCCTAATATCTCAGTGTAAGGTACTGCACTTACTACAATCATTTTAAATATATTTTGGTGAGTTTTTGTTCCTTGTTAAACAAGGGTGACTGGGATTGTTTTAATTGTTTCATTTATTATTGTAGTTCATTTTCTTTGGAAGTATTTGAATTTTAACTACTTTGTTTCCACCTGGTTGCCCCATTGTGGGCACAGCCACTGGCATCATTCCTTTTTTTCCCCGAGGGCCAAGTGCTGGCAGACACAAAATGGCACCAGCAGAGCAGACTCACAGAGGGCACACCTCACCCAGATATGCCCACTTCACCCTGATGTGTCCAGCTACCACCCTCATGGCTGTTCAACTATGTTTTAAATCATACTCTGGTAAGTTTCCTCTATTTTTATTTTCAACCAACTACACCCTTTAATTATGCAACAGTAAAGACCCTTCATAAATAAAATATTTTCCATCCTGTACATCTAAAAAGAGTGGTGTGACATTTTTATAAATCTTTCCCCACGCCCAGTTCACATCATTGTAATCTGTTGCACAGACCAATCTCTTAGAAATTAAACTACAAAATTACTAGGCCTGTGGCCTCTGGCCTCTGTTTTGAATGGTACAGTGGGTAAAATATTAAGGATTGGAAAGCTACCAATAGTGATTGGCGGAGGTCAGTCCAATTGCAAGGTTTACTCCGATCAACTTTTGAGTGTTTGGCATAACAACCTAGCTGGCCAAAGGTGTACCCAGAAGTGGGTCCCTTTCTCACAGTCCCACATAACTCATGCTATACCTCATTGCCTAAACTAAACGAGGTGGAAAATGGTCTGGGGTTGCTTGTGTTCCCTTCTGGAGGGGAAGCTCCCCTGCACATTATGTAATGGACTGTTCCCATGGGAAGCAGGGTCTGGTTTGGATAAAGAGAGCATCAGTCTAAAGTGACACAGAGGGTGGAAAAAGATGGATTGAAATGCTACCCAGAGTGATTGCCAATAGTTATATGAATTGCAGAAATTCCTCCCATCAGCTTTAGTGTGTCTTTCATAACACTCATTATTGAAGATCTGGGTCCAACAGATTACAAAATGTTAAAGAAAGACTGCTCTGATTCCGCAGCATTGGGCTCTGCAACACCCAGCAGTAAGATGAATTTGGGAGGTACTCCACCAAAGCAAACACAAGGAGATGATGGACGGAGTGCTGAAACTTTTCAAACACTCACCCTCAGTCACAGATCTGGGTTGAATCCTTCATCATTCTTTAGCTCACTTTGCCACCCCAGTTCAGACACAGCCATATGCAAATCATTCTTGACCCTGTGCCTCATGGGAACAGTCCAGCCTGAACTGCCAAGCCATGTCTTCCCTGGACCAGAAACAAGCATCCTGGGACCGGTTTTGGGCTAACATCCCTCATCAGCCAGGCTAGCTTGAATCCAGTGGTAAAGTGAGCAAGGGACCCACTTCGGGGCATACCGGTCCTAGGATGCTTGTTTCCAGTCCAGGGAATACCTGGCCTGGCAGTTCGGGCTGGACTGTTCCCATTGGGTGCAGGGTCAAGACTGATTTGCATATGGCTGGGTCCAAACTGGAATGGCATGGTGAGCAAAAAAACAATGGATTTAGGCCCAGATCTTTGTACTGGGGTGAATGTATGACATTGTTCTGCATTCTGGCCATCTATTGTTGTTTTTGCAGGTACTCCACCACCCAGAAAAGTGTCTAATCACACATGAGGAGATCAAACTGAAAACTCTATTGCATACTTTCTAAGATTTCATGGAATGCGCAACCCTGATGAAGTCCTAGGGGACGAAACGCGTTGTCTGGGCTGATTGAAAAAAAGCTTGTCATCTTGGACATACATAAAAATTGGTTTTGGAACTTACTCGCAAGACTCCTGAAAATTAAATCCTGGTGGAGGATGTATATTTGATACATGTGTGAACTCTTTGGAAGTTATTTCTGCTTAAAATAGAGCATAAATGTATTGGACACAATTAACGCTCCTTTTCCAATTGTTTTGCAAGACTGCTTAGGCAAACGTGGTGGCAGGATAGCCATAATCTATAAAGAATCTGTAAACATCATTCGTTTTTCTTGCTCTCAATTTCCTGACACTCATAATCTATATCTAGAATTTAGATATTTGGTGTTTTTAATCTATTGCCCACCTTCTCTAACGCTTAATTATTTTGTATGGCTGAAAGAACTGATTCAAAAGCTATAATCACTTAATGATTTTAATGTCTGGGTGGAGTCCCTTTATGTCTCTAATTCAGTTTATGAACGTTTTAAACTTATTCCAACAAATATTAGGTGAACAACATACAAGGCTGGTCATCAGTTGGAGATTATTTTTTGCAACTAAGAGTCTAGTTGATTTCAAACCTGCCTTAACATTTTGTGATAAGACCAATTTTATATTTGCCTTCTGCTTTTCACTTAAGAAATCTGGTAATGCAACCAAACCTTCAAATATATTAGACATGTTCCATTGTAGGTCCTGATCGTCTGATAATAGCTCTAATTTATCCCAAAATTCCTAAGATTGTATTTTCTCCTCTATGGTCTAATTCAAATCACTCAAGCATGCCCACTTGAAAAATATTCTTGAAAGCTATTGTTCCGAGTAGTTTAAGAAATAAATTGCAATCCTGCAACTAGTAAATGCTTATGCCCGTCCTTAAACAAGAAAGCATCACGCGGAGAAAACTAAAAAAAAAAATAATGAAGGAAAGCCTGCAATGTATCAGACAGAGGAAGCTACTGTCCACATACTGTATCCTAATAAGGGTAGTTAAAATAGCTTATTATGCCCAGTATGATAATCATTTCCCACAAGACTACCAAAGACTTATTCCATACAATGAATTCTCTTGCTAACCCCAGCAATACTAATAAAACTATTCTTCAGTCTCAACCGCTAAAAAGAAATCCTTTTTTTCTGAGAAAATTCTTAAACTTAGAGAGGATTTCTCATGTTCATTGCTAGCCCCAGTAGCCCTTCAGCAGTTACTCATTCTGAGCGCAGTAACATTTCCTCTTTGAACCTCATAACTACAGAGGGCTTTTATTTGATCACCAACAGTAAACCCTGAAGTTCCCCCATATAATCCCATCCCAATGCTTGCTTAGAAAAACTAAGGATCAAGTGGCACTTTATCTCAAAGAGATTATAAATCCCTCCTTGTTAACCGGTATCTTCATTGAATGCTTTAAATACACCATTGTGCTTCCTTTATTAAAAAAAGAAAAAAACGTATCTGGATGCTTCTTACACAAAAAGAAATGTAAACTCTGTTCTCTAATACCTTTCATTGCTAAACTGCTTCAAAAGACAGCTACAAACATTTATTGGAGATAATCAATGACTGGATAGCTGGAGAGCAGGGGTTAGACTTGGCAGAATCACAAAGCTTGTGAAAAACTGTGCAATAAATGATCTGAGAACTATAGCAGATGATGGTGATGGGGGGGGGGGGGTCCGGATAATTATGGCCCTTTCCACTGCCTTCTGCACTATCAAACATGAAATCCTGCTACAACATATTTTCTCTTTAGCATTAACAGTACTGATCTAGAATGGATTACCTCCTCCTTGTCAGGAAGATTTGAAAGAGTCCAGTTCGTCTCTTTTGGTTCTATGCCCAATCTTCTTTAATCCTGCGTCCTCCAGGGTGCCATCATCTACCCTCTGGCATCTGTGCTGTAAATGTTCAATGTCAAATCTTATGTTTATGCAGACCATAGTTAATCTGTTTACAAACTCTCTAACAATTGCCTTCAATTGTCTGTTGGCTTTAGATGGAACCCAACTCTGGATGGCTAATAATTTCCCAAATTTGAATCTAACTAAATCAGAAATTCTATCAATTGTTAAATGGATCCAAGCTCTTTGGCCTGCTTTATGAGGCAAATGCCTACAAACAGTTTCCTCTCCACCTAATCTAGGAATCACTGTAGACACCAAGTTCTCCTCGGATCTCTAGTTTACTGTAATCATGAAGTCCTGCCTCTTCATCTGAAATTGCTCCTGAATGTTTTCCCTTTTCTTTTATTCCCTCATTGAATTACAGTTGACAATGGTTTTATGCAGTCTTGTCTGCCTTTCCAACCCCACCCAAGAAAACTCTAGACCATTTGTAAAGACTCCAAAATGCAACAGTGATATCACTGTTCAATAAGAAAAATATTGACCATCTAACTACTTACTGTAACCATGTTCACTGGTTTCCTGTTAACAACTCAATTTGAATCTGTTTGCCCAATGTACAAAGTATATTACAACACTAGACCTTCACTTTTTCTGAAACGTTCTGTAAATACATTCAACTTGCCATTTGAGATCATCTGGTACTCTCAACTTAGTGATGATGAAAGCCTAACTTCAAGTCTAGGGAGGGAGTTTCTTTCAACTGCAGATCCTACCTTTCTGTGAGATCTGAACCCGATCTCCTCAAATTTCAGAAATGTCTTAAAACCTGTCAGTTCACTTCCTAATCTTTAAAGGTTTGTTTAAGACTATCTGCTTACTCTGAATGGTAGATTTGCTTAGTGAGCTTTACAAATTTCCATAAAAGAATGAATAAACAAAGATGCTTAAACCCCGCTTATAACAGCTTTCCTTCTATGGAGGACAGCTGGAGTATTCTGATCTTGGGGTCTACTGGCACCTAGGGACCGTACCAACCCTTGAAATTTCTTAAAACTAGAGACAGAGGGTGAATTGGGTTGGGTGCAGTTTAGCACATTTTCTTACCCAGAATTCCCTGCAAAGTATTGGTCAAGAACACAATTTTCCCCATATCGGACAGAAAACGCTATCACTTCTAGCCAATAGCAAAAGATACAGCATTCCCATAACTCCTGAGAAAAACGGTACCCCCATATGCGTGGGGTGGCCTAAGGCATGCGACAGGAATGGACCAAAACTATACCCATGTGAGGACTACATTGATTTCATTGGTCCAAATTTTAACAGGTCATCGACCAGTACAATGGGCTCACCCACAAAAGTGGGATACATTTTATATGAGGAGAAATGTAAGAACAGTGGGCGATAGAACGCATGTCGATCCCTGCAGATTCTGGAACTTTTTTGTTAAGAAAAGTGAGAAACATCGGTTATTTGTTTCCAGTGTATTATGGGTAAGAAAAAGGGTAGGGTCCATATAGGGAGCACTACAGAGGACCCCCAACAGGTGTTTGTATTTCAGAAATGCATGGGGGTGCTAGGTTTTCTTTGGTGCTGGCTAACCCTAGGCCCAAATGCCACAGGTACCCACAATCAAAAGTGTTCACTCCCACTGCCATCCATCTCTACGCTGGACATTTCTGGCTGCCCTTTTCTGCTCAGGATGATGTCTAAGCTGCATGACCAGAGTCATGCCACCCAGGAGTGGGGCTATGACATATGTGCTGCCCAGTGTTACACCCCTATCCCCCTCATCAACAGTATAGTCAATCCCGTTACCATGGGGGCACCCAAAGCCATAACTGTATGGCCCATGTAAATGGCTGGCTACAATGGGATTTTAAAATATACGGTAGGAATCGGAGATACTGGGTTTCAAGGGTCTTCTGTGAGATTAGAGGATCTACCGCAGAATTAGAGGTTCACGTGTTCCATCTTCAGTCAAGATTATCTTCCAGCCAGACATCAAGAACATGTTCCCAGAAGTTTTCTGTTTGCCCGATTTACTTCTGCAGTGTCGCCTCAAAGACTTTCCTTATATCCTTAGAGTCATTCAACTTCTCCCAGCAATGTCTTCAGAGGTTATAGTTAGATATTACGTTTGGTTTGTGGCTCCGATATGCGCCTAAACCGTCCTCTGCACCTACTTACTAGGAATCTGTCACACCCTCAAAGTTGTGCTGTAAAAGTGGTCACTCGGGCCTTCGCAGTGTTATGTGTGTGTCCTGTGTGAACCTTTGTATGCGACAAGTGTCTCAAACTATGGAACGTTCACAAATGCTATAGGACATAGGAATAAGACCAGTCTCATAAATACTCTTTTGAGTCTAACAAGTTTTTTATCCAGTATATCTTTATTCGTTTTTTATATACATATAGTTGTAGCAAACTAACATGTCTTGTACAGTTCCATGTATATCTCCATCAGTTATGTGTACAAACACGTTTATGCATTGAGTATTTTAAACCTAGTATTCAGACGTCGATATTTACATTGCTAATCCATAAAAAAGGTTTAGACGATCAATTTTCAAATATTCAAAACTTTATTAATCATAGGGTCGTGTAGTGATTAAAACAATAGATCCTAGTACCTCACCTGGGCTGTGCATAAATTATATGTGGATTACATGCCAACAAAACACATTCATATGTTTCGACAGTCCTATTTGTTCTCGACAACATAAATCTAGGTCTGAGATGATTTTGTGAAATGTAAAAAGAAGGAGAGT
The DNA here is from genome assembly GCF_964204655.1 of Triturus cristatus. Classification (NCBI taxonomy): domain Eukaryota; kingdom Metazoa; phylum Chordata; class Amphibia; order Caudata; family Salamandridae; genus Triturus; species Triturus cristatus. The sequence continues at coordinate 468,690,261 of NC_140588.1, read as the reverse complement.
ATCAGCAAATTATGGGAGCAGTGGCCCACTTCCACAGTGTCTTGCACAGGCAGTTTCAATCCTTCATGATGTGCCTTCCAGTCAATAATATTCACCTCCTAGTCATTCTCAGATTTAAGCTACTGCTCTTGGAAGCCTGTTATGAGATTTACCTTCTAGGAACGTTATAAACCAATGCCAGATCCCTTCTAGCGGGTATCTGCCCCTTCCTCCGTAATGTACACCAGGTGTCTATTTTAGCAATAGCCCAGTTTCTTAAATTTCATAGCTAGGATAAATGCCAAATCTATGTGAACTTCATTACATATTTGTTCTGTTTAGTTCTGAGCAGAACATCCAACAGACATATAAATGGACTATTGTGTAAGTATTTTTCCAGTTAGCTTAGCCATCTCTTTCATCACCATATCCCAGAATATTGTGATCTCTGACCATACCATGTGATGAAAATCCGCTGCTCTACAGCTGTATTTGGGACAGGTCATCTCTGCACCTGAAAACATTTGTTTTATATACGTCTAGGAATAGGATAAGTTTGATGTAAGGAATTAAACTTGATATATTCATATCTGGTATTCCTCAACACCTTTGTAACTTGTTCTAAAGAGGCTTTTCACTGGTATCCATTCCTGGCCCACAACTGTCACCCATCTGTCTTTGAGAGGTAAATACATGGTTACGTTATGTGCCAATAGCATAGTAAGTGCCTTATTACCATTACAATGAGTTAGTAGTAAACATAAGGTCTCTGTGGCCGGCACTGCGACTTGGTTCTGTCCCATGAGTCAGAAGTAAATGTAATGTCTCTGTGGTTTGTTTTGAGTCTAACAAGGTAAAGGTACTGTACCAAGAATGTTTATCATAGTGCATCAGCTACTATATTAAATCCTATGTATGTTTCATTCTTGTAATATATTACCATTCATGCAAATGTTAAAACAACAGGGGGGAGGAGTTGGCCTAACGGCTAGGGCGCTCGACCTCGGACCTGGGGAACTGGGTTCGAGTCTCGGTAATGACGCTGAACATCCTGCGATTCTGGACAAATCACTTAATCTCCCCGTGCCTAACAAAAAATGAATGTGTGTCCTCATGTAACGTAACTGGTGCTATGTAAAGCACTCTGATACCCGATTGGATTCGAGTCAAGTTCGCGCTATATAAAACTCTGCAAAAAGATTTTTTTTTTTTAAATAAACATGTATTTTATGTTGTTGTAAGACCCAAGAGTAACACCAGTCTTGTGTTCAGATAAAAAAAAAAAAATCACTCATAAGGGACAGCAGAATATCTGAAAATAGTAATGTGTGACTACAAACGATATCTTGTGTACCTTTTCCCATACCTCTATCTCCCTTCCACCCCCTCTTCACCACAAGTTCAGAGAATAGTCTTGGACTTGAACCGACCATACACCTCCGATCCGCCTCTCTCTTTTTCACAGAAACCCCCCGGATCCACCAAGGCAACAGTGGAAGACGCTCCTTCTCACACCTGGCAGCCAAAGTTTGGAATGATTTTCCCCTGCACCTCAGGACTGCCTCATCGCTCCGAGAATTCAGATCTGGCTGTTCAAATGAACATGATCACCACGCAGCAGTTATCAACTCCAGCACCTTGAGACCCTCATGGGTGATTTTCTTCGCTTTATAAATCCTTGATTGATTGATAAACTTCTCTCCACTGTCAATAGGGAAGGAGACTGGTGGGTTACACATTGTTCATGAAGCAACATTCAAATCTAGAGGTTGATTCAAGTCGAACATGCTCCAAAAAACTGAAATTCAAGGAAAAATATCCAGACGTCATGGGCGACAAGCTGTCGTTTTTATTTGGAGCAGCATGGGAACACTGGGCAGCAGCACTTTTGTCAATCCCTGCAGACTGCTGAACTTTCCGTCTCAGAAATGTGAGGAAAAGCTGTTTTTAGCCAAAGTTTGCAGTTAGCAGGACATTCTGGGAAAGATAGTGTGGTGGGATCCAAGTTAGCCATATCAACCTGGACTCCCCCAAGTGTCAAGTTTTCTGAAAAGTCTGGGTCGGCACATTTCGCTGGGTGCTGGTTAATTCTAACATTCCCAGAAAGACTGAAATGACAAGGTCAAATCTTGATGTCTTCAAAATACATTTTGGGGCCTTTCCTGTTTGGTGGTAGGCCCACCCACACAAGCGGGGTACAGTTTTTACTAAGAAGTTTATAAATACAGAATAGTAGAATATTTGTTAATATCTATTGAATTTCTCTTAATTTATGCTTTTGAATGTAAGTCAGTTTGCAATAACGAACACATTTTGCCAAACACCCTCTGGATTACGATACCACGGATAACAACTAAACATATAACATATAACATACATGCGTAAAGTACATTTGCATGGCATATAGAGCCTTGTGTTCATTAAGTTTTGATACAGACATATGCATGCTCGATGTGTGGTACAAATAAAAAACATACCATTGTAACATGAGATGACGTGCTCACAGGTTAATACTTGTTAGGTCAGGCATATATCACTACCAGCTGGCATTCTGCACTAAAATCAGTCTCACTGACATGACTACTCTTGCTCCCAGGCTGCATGTCCCAGGGTGTTCCTGGTACCATCAGAATCAAGCATCAAATAAATTCATCACTGTTGCAGGTAATTCACATCCTGGGCCTATGGGACGGTCTCCACCGTACACACAGCCTCAGTTCTTATTACACTCTTTTGTCTTTCTATTCTCACAAATTCACCTGACATAGCTCACAGACATTGGTCTCATGTGATCTTTGGCCAAATTAGACAGGAATATATCCCAATTCTTCAAATTCAGGCCAGGTGGGGCGTGGTTTGGCCACGCAGGAAGATGGCCGCCTGAGAAGTGAGCTCCGTCGCGGGACGGGGCCCCAGCGGCTCTAACTCACCGCTTAATACATTTGGAACTCCTTCTCCTGTTCCGCTGCATTCGGAAGGGGGGGGGGGATGAGTCGGAGCGAGTTTCCTGGCATTGGAAGATGAAGCTGTTCCTGTGCTGAGCACTGACGAGACTGCCGCGCGGCCCTGCTTCCACCAGCGTGTCTCGTCTAACGCGCTCCCTCAGATGCGCCTCCTCAGGCCGCGCCTTTTCCTCTGTATGAGGCCGCGCCTTCTCGGATGACTGGAGCGCTGCCTTCGAATGGAACGTGATTCTTCATCTATTAAATATGACGTCACCGCCTCCAGGCCATTAATGGTGATGAAGGTGAGGCTTTTCTACGCTGCATGGCATTTGTAAGGGTGCGCCCTTCCGCCTGACAGGGCCGTTTTTTCTTCATATTGCCGCAACAGCGCTTCTGCCTCATTGAAGTATTACGTATTGTTTGGACAGTGCCTCTTATGATTTGAAGCTCTACCTCCTTACCTATCCTGCATAATGAAACTGTGTATTCCACAATGTTTAGCATTATGTATGAGGATTCGCCCTGGTTATCCGGTACTTCTTCGTCCGTGGTATAATTGCACTTTTGCGCTCCTCAACGTTACAAAGGCTTGTATTCCTTCTTTCCCTACGGGCTGCATCTCTTCAACTAATGGACATTGAACTTCATAAAAATTTTCATTGTTGGTTATATAAAATTTAGGAGACCTCCTTTATCTTTTCCTGACAGAACTGCTCCTCATTCAACTGTTTCTATGTATATATTTTCCATTTATTCGATTGCTTTCGGTGTTGTAATATTATGATAATAAGTTTCATTATATCAGCTATCCACTACTTTGCATATTTATTTTACCACATTGACAGCAGTTTTGCTCTCAGCAACTTTATCTCATTATTTTCAAAGTACCTACATCTTGATATCCTGCGCCACAAAACGGCCTCCTCACGCTTCTTTAGAGTTTCCTTTAAAAGTCCTTTACAAATGTCTACTATTTGTTCTCGGCAACAAACACTCTAAGCAACTATTTGCAGAGACTCTCAAGCAACCCAATACCATGTCAACAAAGGGCAGCACATCTTCATCATCCAATTTACCTCCAAGATCACCTCCTGCCACTGGGCATACATCTGCGGAAACTATGCAAAGTATTCTCCAGGAAATTTCTGGGGTTACTCGTCGACTGGAAGGTATGGACATCACAATTACATCCTTGGCTGAAGAAACCAAGTCAATTCGAGCGGATATGGCAGGCTTCTATGCCAAAGTTGAGGGTCTCGATTCTAGAATTCTTGCAGTGGAGAACTGTCTTGATTCATTTTCCAAGAAAGATCAAGATCTTCTATTCCTTCATAGCAAACTCATCGATTTGGAAGATCGTAGTCGAAGGGATAACATCAGTTTTTTTGGTTTTCCCAAACATATTGAAGGCCAAAACACCAAAGCATTTCTTTGTAGCATCCTTCCAAACCTGACTGGTATTTCTTTTGTTACACCTTTAGAAATCCAAAGAGCTCACAGAATTGGTCCTCCACGTAAGGATTCTACAGCGCGTCCAAGACCGATTATTGCCTGTCTCCTTCGCCATGAACAAACACGACAATTACTGACTGCAGCTCGCTCGCAAGGCTCCTTCTCCTTCAAGGGTCATATAATTCATATGGCAGCTGATTTTTCTAAGGAAACCAATGAACGAAGGAAAGCTTTTCTTTCCATGAGACCTCAATTGCGCCAATTAAACATCAAATATGGCTTGTTTGATCCTGCGCGTTTTCGCATCACCAGAAATGGAGATTCCAAAGATTTTTATGATCCAATACATCTCCAGGAATTTTCAGATTCTATCAAACTTCAAGACATGGAGGAGCCTAGCGCGGGACCAAGATGGCCGCGTGGGCACAGAGCTCCCGCGACCCTCGTTCCCTCCGGCAATTATCCTGCAAAAATCCTGTGTCAAATATCCGGAATATTGGAGATGAACCACTGCTGAGGCGAGCGTCGTTGTCCGGACTGAAATTGTACACCGGAGACCGAAGTTGTGACAAGTGGAAGTTCGCGGCCTATCCCCCGGGAGGTGCCCGGGTCTCGCGTTGGCATGGGCCCGGACACTAATTGAACAACAGCGGCCGTGTGTGGTGCGGACCATCGGATGGGGGCTGTGTACACTTTCACTTTCGTTTTCTTTTACAACTACGTGCCTCGGCCCGCGAGTGTCTTGGACAACAGTTGCCTGTAGCTCGGCCTGCACATGCATGGGCCTGCATCAGGTTCCCGGATCCAGCAGACCTCGTGCCAATTGCGTGGCTGAGCGGCCTGTTTTTGACGCTGACTGTTCCGGGGTTGAAGATGTCGACTAAATCGGAAGCCGACAAACAGAAGCCCAAGAACACCAGGCGGGGGGGCTACACCCAAACCAACAATATGGATCGCTATGCCCAGCAAAAGGGATCGCCAAGCGGACCGGGGAAGCCACAGGAATCATTGAGAGACGGCTCGGTCCCCGCACTGGAATTGACACTGCAAGATATCATGGGCGCCATTGAGGAGATGAAGTCCTCTATTGGGCAACAGTTTGAGACCCTGGCACACAAAGTGGACACCATCTCAGTTGATGTTAATTTGCTTCGCGCTGACCTGGGGAAAACTAATGAGAGAGTTAAATCATTGGACCACAAAACCACTAGCCTCACGGGGGACGTCTCTGATCTGCAAATAGAGGTCCGCACGCTGAGGACTACCAATTACCTCATTGCCCGCAAGATGGAGGATTTTGAAGGCCGGGCGAGGCGCAATAACGTGCGCATTGTTGGCGTTCCGGAGAAATCGGAGGAGCAATCAGCGGACTTGTTTGTCGAGGACTTGGTGGTTAACCATTTGGCGCCTAAGGGCCTCAGCAAGTTCTTTGCGGTCGAGCGGGCCCACCGAGTCCCGGGCGGGAGGCCCAAGGTGGGAGCCCCCCCGAGACCGATCATCGCCAGGATCTTCAACTTCAGGGACCGCGATGCCATTCTGCAGGCGTCACGAGGGTCCGGACCGGTCACTTTCCAGAAAACTGCAGTGAGTTTTTATCCTGACTTCACCCAGGCGGTGCAGAAGCAACGGCAGAGTTTCCTGGGGGTTAAGAGGAGGCTACGTGAGAGGGGCCTGAAGTATGCCATGCTCTTCCCAGCCAAGTTGCGCGTCGAGTACGAAGAACGAACCTTTTTCTTTGACTTGCCAGACGAGGTTGGGGAATGGCTCGACACATTGCCTCAGCGGCGGACTAGCGGGGACCATGCTGGCGGAGCGGCAGGAGGCCATGTCGCAAAAGATTGAACATTCTGGCTAAGCTCGGGACAGTGGTTCGCTGATGTGTTTTTACTGTTAGCTATTGTCCGGGGGTGGCGAGGGTACAATGGGATCTCTTTCCTCCTACGGGGTTTCTTCTTGTAGATTAGCTTCTGCTAGGGCGACAGGCACACTGCAAGTTGGGGGGGGCTTTTTGGCTTACGCAGGGGTGCAGGGTGGGGGGTGGTTTGGGCTTGTTGGAGTGTTTGTTGTTGTTTTTCATTTTGCAAGGTATCGCAATGCAAGTCTCGTGTGCTGCTCTCGGGGGTGGGCGGGGGTCTCTTGCCATTCTGTGATGGGGGTAGGGGCTTGAATATACTTAGTTGGAATGTTAATGGCTTGGGGGATCGTATTAAGCGGGGAATTGTTTTGCAATTTCTGAAGAGGTGCTCTCCTAACATAGTTTTGCTGCAGGAGACGCACCTGATAGGCAACACGTATCATGCTCTCAATAGAAAGGGGTATAAATTTATCGCGCACTCTGGGTTTTCCTCGGGATCTCGGGGGGCTGGAATACTTGTTAGGACCTCGCTGCCGTTTGAGATTGATTCTACTACTGTCGATGAGAGGGGGCGCTTTGTGGCGGTGGCGGGGAGGTGGGAGGACAGGACACTGGTTTTGGTTTCTGTTTATGTCCCTCCTGGCCTGCAGACCGCCACATTTGCCGACTTGGGGAGGGCTATGTTGGATCTCCCCGAGGGCGTGTTGGTAATGGGTGGTGACTTTAATGCAGTTGGTTCCGGACTACTAGACAGACATCCGCCAAGGGACCCCGGGGGGGCGCAGAGATGGCTCCCAGATTTTATTGATACACTAGGTTTGGTTGACTGCTGGAGGCTACTGCACCCCGCTCAGCGGCAGTACACTTTTCACTCTGGGGCACACGGCAGTCTCTCTAGAATAGATTATGTTCTCACCTTGGCTGCCCACGCTTCCTTGGTGTCCGAGGCTAGGCACTTGGCCAGGGGCATCTCCGATCATTCGCCGGTGTGGATTCGTATGGATTTTGGCCGTGGAGCGGCAGGTAGGGTTGCCCCGATTAACCCCTGGTATTTTCGTGACCCTAGGACTCGTAGCGCGTTGCTGAAAGCGGTCGATCTCTACTTTTCGGAGAACCTTGGCTCGGTTACCTCCGCGGTGTCTTTGTGGGAAGCGTTTAAAACAGTACTAAGAGGGGAGGCCCTCTCCTTGATAGCGGATGTCAAACGTCGGAGAGATGCGGAGGTGGCGCAGATCGAGGCTGAGATAGTGGCACTAGAGTCCGTCCTGGAAGACGAGGTTACGGCGGAAACACTGCATAAGTTGAGGTTAAAACAGTCTGAATATGAAGCACTGGTGACAAACGCGGCTAAGGTTCTCAGCAGGGAACAACAAGGGAGATTGTATGATGTGGGCGACAAGGCTGGGAAATTAATAGCGTGGTTAGACAGGAAAGAACGAGTGAATAGAGTTGTGCCAGAAATACTGACGGATGGCGGGGATATTGTTACAGAACCCGATGGGATAGTCCAGTGTTTCGCAGACCACTTCCGCATGGTCTATACGTCTGTGTCGGACAAGCCGGAGGAAGACTCGCATGAACTGCTGCGAGACATTGCCCTGCCTTGTCTATCAGACGTCGACAGGGAGGACCTTGATGGTGACATCACCGCGGACGAGGTTGCAGTTGCTATCCGCTCGTTACACCCGGGCAAGGCCTCGGGCCCGAATGGCTTGCCGATCGATTTGTATAAACTCAGGCCGGATAAGATTGCTCCGTATTTGCGAGACATGTTTGTAGAGGCGCGGGAGCATGGGTGTCTCCCATTTGACCAACGTCTGGCGACAATAGTGGTTATACATAAAGATGGCAAGCCCCGGAACAGATGCGGATCGTATAGGCCGATCTCCCTACTCAACGCTGAGCCAAAAATCCTCGCCAAACTGTTGGCTAATCGTTTGATCAGGGTCATTGTGGACTTGATCCACCCGGACCAATCCGGGTTTATCCCACACCGCAACACTGCGTTGAACCTCAGGCGACTCCACGGCGTGCTCGCGAGGGTTGGGATGATGCGGGAGTCGGCCATCTTGGTGTCACTCGATGCCACGATGGCTTTCGACACTGTGGAATGGCCGTATCTGTGGGCAGCGCTCACAAAATTCGGCTTCGGACCGGGTTTTATAGGCTGGATTAGACTACTTTATGAGGAACCTTTGGCTAAAATCGCGGTGAACGGTAGGGTGTCACCTCCGTTCGAGCTTGGGAGGGGCACCCGGCAGGGTTGTCCTCTGTCGCCACTATTGTTTGCCCTCGCCCTTGAGCCGCTGGCGGCATGGATTAGATGGCAGCCAGACATAAAAGGGATACGATGGTCGCCAGACCACGAGGACCGTATTTCTTTGTATGCAGACGACATTTTGTTATATTTGACCTCACCTAGGAAATCCCTCATAGTGGTCTGTGACGTTTTGAATTCTTTTGGTAGAAACTCGGGTCTCGCCATTAATTGGGGAAAGTCGCATCTATATGTTCTCAGTGGAGACACCCCTACAGTCCCGCGGAATTGCTCCATCCAGATCGCCCAGCGGGGCTTTCTGTACTTGGGGATATATATTTCCACCGATCCCTCAGTTCGATACGAGAAGAACCTACTCCCTCCGTTGTCACGCTTGAGACGGGACGTTGCGGGTTGGAGGCAGCTACCGCTCTCCCTCCTAGGCCGCGCCGCATTGTTTAAAATGATGTCTCTTCCCCGATTTCTCTACGCCTTACAGAACACCCTAGAGTTAGTTCCTGCCTGTTATTTTCGGGAGGTGGAGAGCCTACAGCGCTCGCTTTTATGGGACGGTCGACCGCGTATAGCTATAGCAAAGTTGACCCTTCCATGGTACGACGGGGGGATAGCACTCCCTGACATCAGAAGATATTATTGGGCTACCCAATTGGGAGCGATTAACCATGGTGTTTACGGTCCGGCGTTGAACCCTGGGTTTGCTATGGATCGGTGGTTGTTGCGCGGGGGTAATTATCTTAGGGCGCTGTATTCCAAATCATTGGATGGGTCCCTCACAGGACCAACCAAGACGGCAGTGCATGTGTGGAAGGCGGTTACAAACTCGTTGGGCTGGAAGGACAGACTTACCCAGGCTACTCCGCTTTTTGAATCCGATATACTAGGGAAATTATGGCACACGAAAGGGTTTGAGAAGTGGGACCTAATTGGGATTTCTAGAGTTGGGGATTTGCTGACTAAGGGTAAGGTGAAATCGTTTGAGATGCTGCAGACGGAGTACAAATTAGGGGGTACTGAATACTTTCGATATGCCCAGGTGCGTCACGCTCTGCTATCTGTCCGCGCCGAGGGGGAGGTCGTGCCTGAGTCTTCTCCTTTGGAGGATCGGATTCTGGATGGTCATATGCCGGAGAGTACAATCTCCTTGATTTACAAGAAGCTTGTAAATGTTCGGACTGACCTCCTCCTTGATGTGCGAGAACAATGGACTAGGGATGGTCTCGAACTGGACGATGAGGACTGGCAATATGCCATCTCCTCTCCGAAGGAGGTTGCGATCCCCGCTAGATTGCGGCTGGTGCAGCTTAAGATACTTCACAGGGTATATGTCACGGGGCCCCGCCTGATTCATATGGGTTTCTCTGACGATGGCTTATGCAAGAGAGGCTGTGGGATGTTGGGCACCTTTCTACACATTATTTGGGAGTGTGGGGAGATCGTTGAGTTCTGGAAACAAATTCATGATGTGATGGAAGAGGTCACGGGTATCGCACTCTTCCCGGAGGCAAGACGATGCCTATTGAATGTCTGGGGTCCCACCGACTATGATGCCGCTCAGACCCAATGGGTGACCCTGGGGAACATGGTGGCGAAGCGGGATATTGCGCAGCTGTGGGGATCCCAGAGACCTCCCACCTTGGTAACATGGATGGAAAATATGGACTGGGGCATGTTCCGGGAGAAAACGGTGTACAGTGCCCGAGCACGCCCTAAGAAGTGGCATAAGATATGGGGGCAATGGAACCATTATAGGGGAGATATTTGTGTGCCCCCGGTTGCTGAGACGCTCGATGTGCAACTTTCCCCCTAGCCCTACTCCCAGCTATATACGTAAAACTGTTCATAACCTGGAGTCTGTACCCCTGCTTTCCCCTCACTTCTTTGGCGTGGTGTACTGCTCCGCTGATGGGAGTGGGACCTCGCCCCGGCTGAGAACTAGCGCATGCTTATTATATGCTTTGCCTTGCTTGTGTTTTTATTTTTTGGTTTACATTAAAATTAAACCTTTGTTACTCCTGATGTACGGATATGGACCTTCCTATGTATTGTTCTCATCGTGCTGCCGGACCTCCGGGATGTCGGCTGAATAGCTGTGTACCATGTCGACGTAAATAAAGGTTTTAAAAAAAAAAAAAACTTCAAGACATGGAAGTTCAAGTCCAATCTTCCACAAAGGATCATTCTCAATCACCTTCTACTTCCTCTCTTCCATTACCAGATCACAGGCGACGTAGTCTTAGTAGCCCAAGACATCGTGGTAGAGACTTCGAAAGACTCCATCGCCTCCAAGAAGACAACATTTTAACCCTTCATTCTGCTTCTACTGCTACCTTTCCACAAAAACCGCAGAGAGATAAGTCCAGATCCCCTCCTAAATCTCCCTTAGATGCGGATTGAATAACTGTTAGAATCCGGGTTCTCTGGTTGGCACAGGTAGGTACTTGTGACAAGCAGGGAACCTTTCCTCTAGTCAGGGTAAGGGGTTACACTACTAAAACAACCCCTGCTCACCCTCTAGGTAGCTTGGCGCGAGCAGACAAGGCTTATCTCAGAGCGTTATAGGTTAAGCATTTGTGAACACATACAGTAACCAAGTGACAACACTACAAATGGACACCACACAGGTATTTATAGTAAAAATAAGGATTCTTTATATAGGATTATCACAAGACCATTAAACGATTAAAAATACACAATACGGTTGCTTAGTTGGTAGAAGATTGCTTAGTTTCTCTTAAGTTCTTAAATGCGGCACTTTAAGTCAATGTACCTTAGATGCAACATGCAGGCCAACGAAAGTGTTGCAGCGATGCAGATGCGTTGAAGTTCTTGGTGCAAAAGAAATAAAGACAGGATCTTCCAGATGCGTTACGCTTCTCCGATGTTGCGAGAAGGCTCGACTCGATGCGTCAGCTACAGCGGCGTCACCTTTGGCGAGATGCGACGACAGCGGCCTTGGCAGCGGCACTCTTCTGCGACGTTGCGAGACGCTTCCGCTCGATGCGATGCTACAGCGGCGACACCCCTTCTGCGAGATGCGACGGCTACGGCTCCGACGGCGGCACGCTTCTCCGTGGATGCGAGACTCTTCTCTCGATGCGGTGCAATGCGACAGCTACGATGGCTAAGATGGCGACACGCTTCTTCGGCGTTGCGAGACACTTCCGGAATGATGCGAGACGCTTCCGCTCGATGCGATGTTGCAGCAGCGACACTCTCTGCGAGATGCGACGGCAACAACTCCGACGGCGGCACGCTTCTCTTCCTTGCGTCGCGCTTCCAGCTCCTTGCGACACGCAGTCCCTCAGAAGGCCCAACAACAGCAGCAGGCACTTCCAAAAGACTCTGGGGAGCTGGGGGTGAAGTCCACTGGTCCTGGGACTTCGTTCAGGGGGCAAGCTCAGTTCAAGCCCTTGGAGATCTTTTTTAAAAGCACAAGTTGAAGCAAAGTCGTTAGTAGTCTTTCTCCTCTCCTTCAGCAGCAAGGCAACCACTGCAGGCCAATCCCCCAGGTCAGGGACAGTACTCCTCCTACAGCTTTCCCAGTTCCTTATCCTCTGGCAGAGGTTCTTCTTGTTTCAGCAGGATCTAATTTCTTGGAAGCGGGGTCCCAATACTTATACCCCTAATTCCTTTGTTCCTCTGGGGTAGAGGGGCCTTTGCCCAGTCCAAACCAGTTCTTGAGCACTCTGTTGACATGACTCTGCCTTTCTATTCAGGGTGCAGGGCAGAGACATCAGCCGCTCCGCAGGAGGTGGAGCCAGCATTGTGGTAGCAGAGCACAACCCTATTCAGAGCCCAGGTGTACTCCTCCCACCCATCTGACTGCCAATCTTGCTATTCACCACCAGGCTACCTAGCCCTGCCCCTCTGGGTTTCCCCAGCCCGGTCACTCACACAACCAGGCAGGCAGATACACATCATAGCAGAGGCGGGCTGAAATGGTCAGGCACGCAGATACCAACTTTCTAAAAGTGGTATTTGCAAACACAGAATATTAAAATAAACTTTACTAAAAGAGGTATTTTATTATTCTGAGTTCAGGCATACTAAACTCGAATTTCTACCATGGTCCCTGGGTCCGTTAGGATCATAGAATGTAACAATTCTAACAGCCCATTCTAGCCTATGGAGAACAGGTAGCCTTACAATAGTGAAAAACGAAAATGGCTGTAATTCACTATTAGGACATGCCACACACATCAGGGCTTGTCCTACCTTATGCTTACAATGCACCTGCCCTTGGGCCTACCATAGGGGTGACTGATATGAAGTTAAGGGAAGGTTTAGGGACTGGCAAGTGTGTGCACTTACCCAGTCAGCATGACAGTACAAGACTGCACGCAGGCTATGCAATGGCAGACCTTAGATACATTTTACCAGGACGCTTCCGTGGGTGGTATAACCAGTGCTGCAAGCCCACCAGCAGCATTTGTATTTACAAGCCATGGGCACTCCTGGTGCACTTTACTGGGGTCTGACAGTAAACCAAATACGCCAATCATGGAATCCAACCAACATATACATTTTAAATAGGGAGAGCATATGCACTTTAGCACTGAACAGCAGTGGTAAAGTGCCCAGAGTCATAGAATAACCAACAACAGGTCAGAAAAAGTACAGGTGGAAGGCGAAAAGTCTAGGGACCATCCGGCCAAAAGGGCCAGGTCCAACAATAACCTTTTGTCATGCAAGTTGTTCTTCCTATGTTTAAGCTGTAGCTAATTGAAGGTCTCATATTTATCTTTTAACCCCTTCTTATTGTTATCAGCACTAAGATTAATTAAGTAGTTCTTATATACTATGATGTCCACACAATGTTAGATGCATTATAGATAGATATATGCTTTATTTTCTATATTTTCAATTTTATCTTTAGACTGTTTCTCTCCATTATAATGGTTATTTCCACTTTGTTATTCACTATCAATATTACAATTCATACCATATTATCATAAGTCTTGCTTTTATTTAGCTATTCTGACACCTCGTTATTTGCTTATTGTTCTAATATTTTATTTTCTATTATATGTCATTTACATTGTGCTCTATTGTTATTCTCTGCTTATATATAAGTAGAAGGTATATTTTTTAAAGTTATCATAAGTAACTTAATTGTTAGTCTTTTGTCCCTTTAAAATGGAATGTACTATAGCTTTTATGACTTACCTTTATTTCTCACTTGCTCTTCCGCTTTCCCTTATCGTATTTTTCACTCTTTATCAAACTGTTATCATGAACTCTATTATATGGTAGTATTCACTCTCCTAACTTCGCTTCTTTTCCAGAGGGGTCCTCTCCCGCGGCAGCGCTCTAGTGCACCCAGACCTGCAGTTAACAGTTCAGGTTCCTCAATCTCTTTCCTTTTATTTGTACGTTCTTCTATCATTTTCTCTTGATTATACCCTCATCCCTTCCTCCTCCTCTTTATTGTACTTCCTAACCATCATCTTACAGTTTTGACTTGTATTGTTACTTGTCTAAATCATCTTTCTTTCCTTCTGCTTGTTTCTTTTCAACTACATATTGATCCCCCTTCTCTAAGCCATTTTTTGGGGGGGGTTTTCTCTCTCCTAGCCAACAACAACTCTCCCTTCTGCTAATTCTTGTACTGCTCTAACATGCCACATACACATCCTTTAAATGCAATCACATGGAACGTGCATGGTCTTACTCATTACATTAAGCGGAAGAAAGTACTTTCCTATCTCCAATCCAAATATGTAGATGTAGCTTTACTACAAGAAACCCACTTAGAATTGTTGGGAGTCTGAAAAATTATGTAGAGATTGGGTGGGAAAGGTCATACATAGTAGTATTCTAAAAGATTAATCCAATGATGTTGCTCCTTCCCGCAAATATGGAGTAGCAATCCTCCTTCACAAATCACTTCAGGTTACTGTTTCGAAAACATGGTCGGATACGAATGGACGTTATATCTTTGCTAAACTACGGTTTGGAGATTCGCACATTTGTGTAGGATCTGTCTATGCTCCTACAGGTACCAAAAAATCCTTCTTTCTTCAGTTGTCCCGTCTACTAACAGTAATTAATGCGTCACAATATCTGATTGGCGGAGATTGGAATGTGACGCAAGATTCCATCCTAGACAAAACAGGACCATTAGACAAGGGAAATGCTTCAGATAGGGCTTTGCTAGGTGACATAATGTTGGATAATGGATTGATTGCTCATTGGCGTCTTAGTCATCCAACAGATAAGGAATACACTTTCTTTTCCTCCGCCCATGGTACATTCTCTCGTTTCGATTATTTTTTGACATTACAGAAGGTAGTCCAATTGGTTACAGATTCCGTATCCTGGAAGCAGCTTTGTCTGATCATTCTCCTGTCCTCCTCTCCCTTGAATTAGGACTTTCTAGACCAGGACGGAAACTGTGGCGTATGAGTATCCAACGTCACAGAACTCCAAATGGGAAATTCCAATTACAGTCGCACTTCCAAGATTATCTTTCCACTAATCAATGCTCTGTAGCCTCCAAAAGGACTATCTGGGCTGCAGCTAAAGCCACTCTTAGGGGTCAATTAATGCGTGATGCAGCAATTGCAAATAAACAAAACGCCAGACGGCAAATTGACTTAGAACAAGATATACAATTTTACTCTCGTTAGTACACATTTTCTCCAACGTTACAAAATCGTAAATTACTTGAACAAGCCCGCATGGCTCTATTTTTTTTTTGTAAACATATTTTTATTGCAGAGTTATAAACAAGGCAACCAGTAAGTCAACCTGTACACACTCGGCTTCACAAAGCTCAGCTGCCAGTAGAACAATGCACACAGCCATTCAGCCCACATCCCGGGGGCCGGGAGGCGTACCAACACAGTAACTCAGAATATCTAGGCGAGCCGCTCGCAGAGGCAACAGGTCAACCTCGCACTGTAGTATCTGCTTTTACACCCAACCAACTCCCTCCCCACAATCGCCGCCAAATACGGTCAGCCACTCAGAGTCGGCTGTACCGGAGGTATCCTTGTTCATAGCACCGATCCACCTTAGCTCCCTCCCGGGATCGCAGTGCCTGCAGCCTACTCAACAGCATATTAACAGTACCTAAGGAAATCTGCTCTGAAACCCCACTCCCTTCTAGGCCTTGGTCAGAGAGCCGGTCTGCCCGCGCTCGTAATATCCCTACAACTATACCCCATGAACTCCCCCCCCCACCCCTCCCACCCCCCCAACTGCTGCTGTCGTGGGTTATACTTGTGGGTCCTGACGCTATGTTTCGCTAATGATCGGGTTTGGCATGTGGTCTCTCAAGCCTCCAGGAACCCCGTCTTCCGAATGGTCGTGCTCCGCACCCTCCAGTAGGTAGTCTTGCAGAGCCTGTACTATCATCTCCCAAGCACTCGCCCACTCCAATCCCTTTTCATTTCCTGTCTTGACAGCCTATCGCCTTCTGAGCACACTCTCACAGCGAGACCATTTCAACAGCTCAGCCGTCCATCTCCTAACTGAGGGACCCTCCCGGGATTTCCAGTGCCATGTGATTTCCCTCTGAGCCAACATAAGACCTAGGTCAATAAACTTGCTCGTCACCCTTATCTTTGCCGTGTGAGGGAACCAGAGCAGGAGACACGCC
Source organism: Triturus cristatus (assembly GCF_964204655.1). Classification (NCBI taxonomy): domain Eukaryota; kingdom Metazoa; phylum Chordata; class Amphibia; order Caudata; family Salamandridae; genus Triturus; species Triturus cristatus. The sequence goes on along the minus strand of NC_140588.1, from coordinate 468,674,149 downwards.
GCCATGTCGAATTCTACCTCCCGGTCCGTGACCGTGTTCAAAAGCTCTCCCACCTCAGCCCAATACGTCCCCAGCTTCGGGCACCCCCATAGTAGGTGGTCCAGCTCGGCCCCAAGCGCTAGGCATCTCGGGCATGCCGCCTCCCGCACCTGAAAGTATCGTCTAATCCTTCCCGGCGTCATATAGGCCCTATGTAGGAGGAAAAAATTGACCTGCTGAAAGCGGGCATTCCGGCTACCCTTCCATGTTCTGCGCAGAATATGGCTCCAGACCGTGTCTGGAATGGGTTTACCTATGCTTTCCTCCCACGTCTCCTTCAACGCTGTGAGCGGCTCTAACCCCTCCTGTAGCATTCGAGAATGGAGGCAGGTCACCGCCTTAATCGTTCCCGCCGCCATCACCACGTACTGGCAGGCCGCATTTGCGGTAGGTTCCATCAGCCCTCCCCTCCAATGCTTTTGTAGCGCTGCAATCACCGCCGCGTGCAGGAGGTAACTCCCATCCGGGAGGCCAAACTGCGCCTGCAACTCCACGAAGGGGGCAAGCACCCCGTCGACATAGAGGTCCCCCACCATTTGCAGCCCCAACTCCTCCCACTCTGTCAACGGGGACCAGTCGCCTCCATGCGGTAACGCCGTCAGCATACCCAGAGGGATCTCCGGAGCATACGGGCGCACTGCCTTCGCTCTCTTCATGCTCCTGCGCCAGCACAGCTGAAGAGTTCTCTCCTCTATAGACAAGCCCCCCTCCCTTGTTCCGAGCCTCTAAACACTCTGGCAATGTTCTGTGTCAAAACTTGGAGCTGCGCCGCCAGGTAATATAATTCGAAATCTGGGACCGCCAACCCTCCTTTTATTTTGGGCCGCATCAGAGTTGTCAGGGCCACCCTACAACGTCCTGTCCCCCATAGGAAACCGATGACCAGCGTCCTCAGATCTTTGAAGATCCGCTGTGGGACCCAGATTGGCAGGGTGCGGAAATAATAGAGCAGCCGAGGCAGAGCCACCATCTTTAACAATGCGACCCGGCCCTGCACCGATAACGGAAGGGAGGCCCAAAAGGTCATACACCCCTTCAGGGCCCTTATGCTACGCCCTATATTACCGTCTAGCAAGTTCGCGACGTCATGATAAATTCGGACCCCCAGATAAGTGAAGCATGTAGCCTCCCAGACCACATCCACCGTCAGAGGAGGATACGGCGTATCCGCCCGCAGCGGGAAAACACAAGTTTTTGTCCAATTTACCCGGAGGCCCGACAGCCTACCAAAGCCCGACAGCATCCCCACAGCCCCCACCAGGGCCTCTTCAGTGTTTTCCAGGTACAGTAAGAGGTCATCAGCGTACAATGATATTTGATGGGTCACTGCCGGTTTCTGATCCAGGTCCCAAACGCTATCCATTAAGTTAACCAGGCGGCGAACGTTGATAGATGTGCTTCGGGTAGGAATAAAGCCGGCTTGGTCCCCATGAACCAACCTTGTCATATGTGGCAGCAATCTAGTGGCCAGGATACGACTTAGTATTTTGTAATCCACCGTCAGCATAGACAATGGTCTATACGACGTCACGTCGGAGGCCTCCTTGCCAGGCTTCAGCAGCGGCACCACCAACGCCTCCCTCATCGACTGGGGTAGACGCCCCAGCGTTAAGGCTTCCGCGTAGACCAACAAGAGCCTGGGCGCCAACACCTCTACATACTGCGCGTAAAATTCTACCGGCAGGCCATCCACTCCCGGCGTTTTATTTCTAGCCATCTGCTTGATGGCCACCCGGATCTCTGATAGCGTTATGGGTCCGCCCAGGTCTTTCGCAGTCTCAGCCTCCACCACCGGGAGCTGAATGGTCTCTAGATAGTCTGTTATTGCCGAGACGCCCACCCCCAAATGGCACTCATAGAGGCCTGTATAATAGGACTGGAAGCGCTTCAAAACCGCAGACTGCGAGTAGATCACCTCCCCCGTCTCCGTTCTAATGCTCATGACCGGGCAACCTCTGGGGTCCGGGTTAGCCAGCCTAGCCAGCAATGTTCCCACCTTGTCTCGCTCCGCATGCACTCTGGTAACATACAACTTGTAATCAAAACACCGCAGGTGCTCCGTTTCAGTCGCCACTAACTCCTGCGCCTCAAGCAGCTCTGCCTGTAAGTCTGGTCGCTCAGGCCTGCGTCGCTCCAAATCCCGCAGTGCTCCTTCCGCCCTCCCCAAATCAGCCAGGACTGTCGTCCACACATTCGAAAATCTGCCCATACAAATGCCTCTGGTCACCACCTTCATTGCATCCCATCTCGTGGTAGCTGAGCCCTCATTCTCCTTAAAGTAGCGCTCAACGCCCTGACGAACCGTGTCGCTAAACACCAGGTCTTCTAATGTATCAGGTCGCAGCCTCCACGTGGGGATAGCTGACCTCGGCCGCTGCCACTGCATCGACAGCAACAATGGGTTATGGTCTGAGATAGTTTTAGTTAAATACTCCGTGTGGGCCATCATGGGAGCCAGGGGGCCACTACACAGAATGGAGTCTATCCGGACATGCAGCGCATGTAACGCTGAGAAGAAGGAATAGTCCCTGACTCCAGGATGTTGCTCCCGCCATACATCCACCAGGCCCCACCTCTCCTGCCAATCTGCTCTGTGCGCCGCTAACCGGCGCACCGGGGAGTCGGCCAATGGGGGATGTGACCTATCCAGGGCCACATCCGTGATTGAATTAAAATCCCCTCCCAACAATATGGGGCCCGCCAGAAAATGTGCCAGGGAGCCTGTCAAGCTAGCAAAGAAGCGGGCCTGGTCCGTATTAGGCGCATATATACTGCACAGGACCACGCTCTGACCATATAGCCGCCCCTCCACTGCCACAAAGCGACCGTCAGGATCCACTAACTGGTTCGTGACCTGGAATGGAACCCCCGCCCTCACCCATACCAGCACCCCCCTGGGCAAACGCTGAGTACGTGGTCCCAAACACTTGGCCACGCCACCGCTTCTGCAGTGCAGTATATTCCTGCTTAGTTAAGTGAGTAAGCCCGCATGGCTCTAAATAGCCTTTTCACATCCAAAGCAGAGTATGCTTTACAGAAAATGAAAGTTCGTCACTACGAACAAGGTGGAAAGGCGAGACGATTATTAGCTGCACAATTACGTCAGAGAGAGGCAGCTATGGCTATTCTGGCCATCCGCACGGCGCAGGGAGATTTGTGTACAAAACCTCAAGAGATTGGTAATGAGTTTGCCTCCTTTTATCAATCCCTTTATACTCCAGCTAACCATATAGACTTGGATAAAATGTCAGCATTTCTTGCAAAGGTAGATCTTCCGTCCCTATCTGACGATGGTAGAGCCATTCTTGAAGGTGAAATTACTAAAGATGAAATTTCTCGAGCAATAACTTCCCTACCTTATCACAAAGCTCCCGGCGAGGATGTATTCCCTGCCGAATTTTATCGATGGGGAGGTCACAAGGTTATTGATACTCTGCATGCTGCATTCCAGGAGGCGGATAATGTATCTTCATTGGGTCCCATCTCCAACAAAGCCATTATGGCTGTTCTACCCAAACCCGGTAAAGACCCCTTATTGTGCAGTAGTTATCGCCCCATTTCCTTATTAATTTCCGATATCAAAATTTTAGCTAGCATCCTAGCATCTCATCTTTGTAAAGTTTTACCTTCTTTGATACACCGTACTCAAGTTGGTTTTGTTCCGGGACGTTCCTCTCGGAACCATATTCGCACCTTGGCCCATGCACTATAGTCGGCTACACATCTTTCAGACGATGCATTAGCACTCTCACTTGACACAGAAAAAGCGTTTGATCGTATCGAATGGGACTACCTTTTCACGATCATGGGAAAACTTGGATTGGGTAAGAAATTTATTGATAAAGTACGCTTGTTGTATGACAATCCTTCTGCTCAGGTGAATTGTGGTGGGTTTTTATCTGATACGTTTATGATTAGGAGAGGAACGCGCCAAGGTTGCCCATTATCCCCACTTCTTTTCCTTCTGGCTATGAAATCTTTAGCTGCCACCATTCGCCAACCTGATGAGATTACAGGTGTCCCCCTCCCAATTGAACACTCTAAAATATACCTTTATGCCGATGATATTTTGCTTACTCTTACACAACTTCCCCGATCTCTTCCCTCACTTCTCCAAATCATTAATGATTTCTCTTCTTTTTCGGGCTACAAGGTAAATTGGGATAAGAGTGAAGCATTGCCCATTTCTAATGGAACCACAAAAGCAGCTATACATGGATTCCCTTTTCATTGGCAACCCTCCGTCTTAAGTAATAAAGGTTTGGAAGACATGGTTGTAGATAATTTAACCCCTCTTATTTCTCAAATGCAACGTGACTTCGATAAATGGAAATCCTTGGGACTGTCTCTATGGGGCAGAGTCCAAGCTATTAAAATTGTCACCCTTCCGAGATTTCTCTACGCTTCCCCTCCAGATTCCCCTATCCCTACTTCGATCTATAGACTCCCAAGATTAAAACTTTTATTTGGAATTCAGCGAAACCACATCTTGCTATAGCAAAGCTGAAGGCTCATCAATTATATGGGGGGATTGGGCTTCCATCCATTGAGCATTATTCTTTAGCGTTGCATATTTCCCAACTTTCTTATTTGTTACCTGGAATCAAAGAGGTACCGCAATGGGTTCATATAGAATGTTATCTTCTGTCTTCAAAGTTAGATCTTTCCCTCTTATACGGTAGTGGTTCTAGTCGTACTGACTCGAAAAATCCAATCTTATCGGCTATGCATAAATCCTGGCAACGAGGTCATCCTATATTAGTTTCTAATCCGCGGATTCATAGTAAGGCTCATCTATGGAATAACTCAGCTATTCGTATTAACGGTCGTATGCTATCTTGACCTGAATGGCAAGCTGCAGGTATTCAGTACCCGGATCAACTTCTTCATGGTGGAGACTTCAAATAATTTCACAGCTCAGTGAGGAATTGAATCTTCCTAAACAACATTCTTCCAAATACCTTCAGCTCCAACGGTGTTTGAAGAACCATTTAGGGTTACCCCCTTGGATATTACAAAACTCTCCAATATTATATTATTTAAATACTTGGGGGAAACTCAAAGGGGTAACCTCCGGTCTTTATAAAACCTTTACATCTCATCTTTTTTCTAAATCCCTCACACATAATCTTCAAAGTAAATGGCAAGTCCGTTTATCAACCTCTGATACAGACAGTGAGTGGGATCAGATCTTGGAGAATCTTCATAAAGGAACCCGTGAAGCAAGGCTCAAATTCTGTTTATTCAAAATACTACATGATTGGCACTGGTCGCCAGTCAAATTACACAAAGCTAATCTGCTCCCGCACGCTACTTGCTGGAGATGCTCCAATCCTGGTTGTGATACTACCCACATTATTTGTGAATCTCCAAGTATCCAACCCTTTTGGAACTATGTTGGTATTACCCCGAGCTCAATAATGCCTCTGAACTTACCACTTACACCAAGCAATATTATTTTGCATGACGTACGTCACTTCCCGAAGCTTTCCAAACCACAACATCGTCTTTTCCACACTGCTCTAGCCACAGCTAAAATATGTATTTTACGTCACTGGAAATCCTCCTCACCACCTTCACAAGAGGAATTGTTGCTATGATACAAACAGCTTCACATGAAAGAACAATTTATAATCTTCAAGATCAAGCCGATATATTCCTCCAGACATAGTCGCCATTCTTACAAACCAAAGCTACTGACCCCTCTGCCACCCTGCCTCCTCCCAGTACTTCTATCTAGACTGGTTAGTTCACTTTTCCACTCTTGTTTATTAGGCTTGATTATTTATTTTGCCTTCTTTTTTTTCTCTATTTTCTATTTCTCTTCCTTCTTTCTTCATACCCTGGATCATTCTTCTTCTTCTATATTCTCTTTTATACTATATTCTATACTCTTTTCTATTTTTCTTTTTCTTAATATACTTTTCCTTTTGCAAATATACACATTTTTCTGGGACAATACCTATTTATTTTGTTTCTCTATATATCTCTTAAATTCTCATTTCTTATGTAATTTCTTTTTCTTCTATTTGTCTATTGTGTTTTTCATTTCAATATTTATTTGTTTACGTTTTATTTAATTGTTTCTACAATTACTCCCTCATTCACTTATATTGTATTCACTTATTTGCGTCTCTTTTACATGCTTTATTTAAATATTTATTGTTGTATATTTGTTATTATTATATTGCTTAGTATCCCTTATTTATTTAAAAATTCTTGCTTTTTATTGTTTATCTCTCTGATGTATTCTTACGATAAATTCAATAAAAAATTTCAACACAAATTCAGGCCAGATCTTTTTCTACATCTTAAATCTGTAGGTGTCCTATGTTTTGCCTCAGCCCACCTTTTGAGGTTTCTCCTCCACTTGCCAATCAGAGGACGGCTATTACCCTTGCACAACATGGTATTCTACCTTTACGTGAATATCACAGCTAAGTCAGTGAATTTCACTGCTTCCTTGTGTTTTTTGTTATTGCTTGAAAATATAATCAGAGGACAGGCCTTAGGTTCTTCCTTTATTTTCAACCACATTATGTTGCTGTTCTGCCTTAGGATACTTTTCTAATAGGGTACTAAATGCTGGCCATGTGCAAGAGATCAATGTTTCTCGGCTGCGCAGTGGGGAGATCTACTTAATACTGCTGGGAAAATTCTGTGCAACTTATAAGGTGTCAAATATGATCACTGCAAAAACGAGAAATTATATTAGCTGGAAACTTGAATTTCTACACACTAGCTTGGGGAAGCCTATGATTTTGCTACCATTCCCCATCTGTTGCGTCCTCCACTCAGTCATCAATCCACAAATTCTTAAGTTTGGACAACTACTTTCTGTTCTGTGATATCAATGTGCTATACAAATGCGTCACTACTCTTCTGCTGTTAGACAGTACAGTATGCAGCACATTATTCCGTTTCTGTACCTCCAGAAGCCCTCCCCAAGCCTCTTGTATCAGTCTTATTAGTAAATTGTATACCAAGAACTACCCTATAGGTAGTGGTAACTTTTGCATCAGAGTTTGCAATGCACATATTTACCCTCTGATAGATCTCCCAGACAGGTCACTCCTGTTCTACACTTGTATGTCTGTTCACTCAGCAAGGCTACTGAATGGCGGCAGTGACTACAGCGGCATTTCGGGGTCATATGAGACTTCTGACCAGCAACGGGTGAGGGTTCTCTTCCATTAGTGTTTTGTAATTTCCATGAGGTTCGAGAGCACAAAATGCCTACTGCAAGGTTTATGTAGAAGTCTCAGCACACACTCCCAATTGTACCCATCTTCCATATGCTGCAATTATTGACTGTTGGTGGCTGCCGCAATCTAGCTAAGCATTGTAACTGAGCCATCATGTAAGATAGCTTGGAATCTGGTGCCTGCCCCCAAGCCTACCTCTGTCAATTGCATCTTGCTGAGCAAGGATCTACATCTCCTTCTGGCCCACACTAGGTCAATCAATTTACTATTATGACTGGTAAATATCTTTTTGGGAAAACACAGTCGAACGGTCGCAAGCAAATAGGTACAATATGCGTTGAAGAGCTATTATTTTGGACAAAGCTATTCTGCCCTTTGCCGACAGAGAAGGTGTCTTCCAGAAAGCCACTGGCTACTGTATACCCACCATTACCTTCCCTACGTTTCCCTCAATCAGGTCTACATCGGTTTGATATATCCAAACGCCCAGGTAACTAAATGTCATACGTTCCCATCTTAGTGCTAAAACTAGCAATCTGTCTACCAAGCTTGGTTCACGCTGCCACAGGCTTAGAATAATTGACCTGTAAACCTGAGATCTCCCCAAATGCCCTCAAGCTCGCTAGAGTCTGTGCTACTAACCGTGGTCATCATGTAGATACAGCACAACATTGTCAGCATGTGGTCAGCATATAATGATATTACATGCATCTCCGTGCCCACCCAGTCTCTGTGCTGGCTGAACACTGCTGCCATTGGTTCCATTGCAAAGGCAAAACGCACGGGGTGACTTTGGGCTGCCTTGCCCTGTCCAACACTCTTTTGGTCAAAACTGTGAGATCACCTTCATGGATATGTTCTATTTGCTATCACTCTGGGCAGAATTTTATAATCCAAATTCAACATGGATAATTGCCTATGCAACTTAAGCTCTCAAGGGCCTTCAGGAGTAGCACAATTATGGCTTCCCTCTATCTCTTTCATTTCTTCCTCAGCAAAGCCCCCCTCTTCTGTCATGTGTGTTTCTTGCAAATGGGCGGAATCAATGCCATGTCTCCATACGTAGCCATGCACTTTGTATAGATTAGACGGGTTTCTCATACTCCAAATGTTCCAGGATATGACCCTGTATCCATTGTAAAATCTGTTGATGTAACTAGCATGACTTTCAGGAGCTGCAGGGTGGTTGCCTCCCATCGCCCCATCATTATTCTCAACATCAGTACCAATGTCTTGCCTATGCTGTTTATAAATACACGTGCCCACTATACAATGTCACACCTGATTCAAAGACACACATATCTCTGAAGCACCATTCGCATACCATAAAGAACCTGGGAAATAACGGTTCTCGATAAGGTGGGGAACTGCCATTGGCCAATCAATAAAATGATGCATGTCTGATCCGCCCAGCAGCCTCTCATGTGCTCCTGAGCGCATTGGAAAGGGCTTGAAACCCACAGAAGATGGCCAACAGGAGAGGCTTAAGTGTACGGAAGGCCTCCAGGATGGAGTTGAATGACAACGTGGGCAGAGAAGACCAACTCAGATGTATCTAGTTGGCCATGTTAGCTTGGCCATGCCCCATAACTCAGATTCTCGGGCACATTTCAAAAATGCATAGCTTTCCTTCATACCCATTTTTTATTAAGTTAGATTTGACATCATGAATTGAATAATGGTTTGTACACAAAGAAAACTCGTTCTAAACTGCAGCTTGGTTGTTAGCTAACCAATAATCCCTACTATATCCCTGCAACCAGAAAAATGCAGATTGACACAACTACATATTACATTTGCAAATCAGTCTTGACCCTATTCCTCATGGGAATAGTCCAGCCCCGACTGCCAAACCAGGTCCTCCGTGGACCGGAAACAGGCAGCCTGGGACTGGTGTCTGGGTATCACCCCTCATCAGCAAGGCTAGCTCGAATCCAGTGGTGCAGTGAGCACGGGACCCACGTCTGGGCATACCCCTCTCACTTGGGGTGACAAATGCAAAAGAAACAATTGATGGACGGAATGCTTAAGAATGCAAACATTCACCCCCAGGCATAAGGCTCTGGGTTTAATCCATCATTCTTTTGGTCACCATGCCCCCCCAAATTGGACCCAGCCATATGCAAATCAGTCTTGACCCTGTTCCTTATGGGAACAGTCCAGCCCGAACTGCCAAGCCAGGTCCTCCCTGGACCGGAAACAAGCAGCCTGGGACCGGTTTCGGGGCATCACCCCTCATCAGAAAGGCTTGCTCAAATCAAGTGGTGCAGTGAGCATGGGACCCACGTCTGGGCATACCCTTCCCACTTAGGGAGACAAATGCAAATGAAGCAATTGATGGATGGAATGCTGAACAATGCAAACATTCACCCCCAGTCAAGTGATCTGGGTAAAATCCATCGTTCTTTTGCTCACCATGCCACTACAGTTTAGACCCAACCATATGTAAATCAGTCTTGCCTATGTTCCTCATGGAAACAGTCAAGCCTGGACTGCCAAGCCAGGTCCTCCCTGGACCAGAAACAAGCATCCTAGGACCGGTTTCGGAGTTTCACCCCTCATCAGCTAGGCTAGCTTGAATCCAGTGGAACAGTGAGCGCGGGACTCACGTGTGGGCATATCCGGCACACTTAGGGCAAGAAAGCAAAAGACACAAGTGTGGACGGAATACGAACAAATCAAAACATTCACCCCCAGTCAAGAGATCTGGGTTAAATCCATCGTTCTTTTGCTCAATATGCCACCCCAGTTTAGATCCAGCCATATTCACATCAGTCTTGCCCATGTTCCTCATGGGAACAGTCAAGCCTGAACGGCCAGGTTAAGGCTGCTATCGCCGCCGGGGTCTCCAACCAAATTGCTCCTGACCTCTTATGGGCCACAATCAGATCTAAAGGCTGCTGCCTAACTTAGTGCTTCTCCTATCTGTGCCTCCGGCTTTAATAGGTGCCCACAGCCCCACTGCAGGGGAGGTTTCCCCCCCCCAATGGATGCAGACTCTGTCCTCTGTGCTTCACCTCTTGTGGCATGCCCAGCCTGCTTAGCGGCCAGTGACCTTTGGGCCAATTCACAGGCCTCCCAGTTTGTCACCCGCCACCGCAGCTGGGCCCATGGTTTCGCAAGGCCGCCACCTTCCTTGACTGTGATCTCCTCCTATCAGATAGCACCTTCCAAGACTACGTAGGTCCCACTCACAGTACTGCAACCCACCGCTGTGCTACTAATTCCACAGGACCACAATACGGTGCCCCAATGAACCCACGGAAGATTGTCAAAAGGGGAGGCTTAAGTGTCTAGCAGGCCTCCAGGATGTAGTTAAATGACAGCGTGGGCACAGAAGACCAAATCAGATGTGCCTAGTCAGCCATGTTTGCTTGGCCATGCCCCTAAACTCAGATTCGTGGGCACATTTAAAAAATGCATAGCTTTCCTTCTTACCCATTTTTTATTCATTTAGATTTTACATCATGAATTGAATAATGGTTTGTACACAAAGAAAACTCGTTATAATCTGCAGCTCGGTTGTTAGCTAACCAACAAAACCTACTATATCCCTGCAACCAGAAAAATGTAGATGGCCATAACTATATATTACTTTTGTAGATCAGCCATTATGGAAAAACACAGAACCTGCAAGAAGGTAGAAACCACACAAATAGGAACTACTGACTAACACTTTTAGTAAATTGCCAAAATACTGGTGAAAAAAAGTTGTTTTTCATTTACAACTCTGACTGTTCCCAAAAGCTGGGAAGAGGGTGATCTTAAAACAGCAAATCTTTTGTTAATGCCATTTTTAGAAAGACAAATACACACTTTATTGTACAACATGTATACCAATTTAAAAAAACGAAATATCCACTAAGATTTGGTACCTTCAGATTCTTCAATGTGGAGGGGAAAAACAGGATGCAAATTTGGCCTGGATATCTTTAGTGGAAAAATGTTATCAAGGCTTAAATGTGAACTACCTCAAATATCAAACAAGCAATAGCATAGCCAATAGGTCTTGCCTTTGGGACCTTATGTGTTTAGCCAGAACTTTTGGCTATGTTGTAGAGCATTGTGGCTGCTGTGCATTATGTTGAAAAGTTATAATAAAAAGTGTTAAGCATTTTTGTTACCTTTATACAAACCAAGATGACATTATATACAAATAAACAACCTGATTAAAAAAAGATTTTAACATACAACATATCTTCTAGCTTTTTTGTGCTTTCACTGCCGGCAACTTCTTCCTGCCTGTTCTCATGCTTGTTTGTTATAATTTTTTCTGTAATGGGGGAACGAGCCATATATAACGGGGGAGAGGAGGTTGGAAAACAGCTTCATATTGAAAATGTTATTTGCCATTGAATTGGCCGGGCAAGTAAAACGCTCTTGGCTGACATCTGCTGAGCTCAGCAACAGGTCGTAGTCTACTGACTGAGGTCATGTGAGCGCTGCAAAGTCCTGGTAAATGAGGCACTGCTTGTAGAGCCAATAAAAACGGCAACAGTGCTGTATACAATACCATGTTTAAATCTTTTTCATATTACTATTAGACCGTAACTTCATGTAGAACATAGGATGGAAGACTTGCGTTTTGTGCCTCATTAGCAGGTCTTTGAACGTAAAAACTGGCTATTCACGATCTAGCACCAACACACCGTAGCTTCATATTGAAAATGTTACTTGGCATTATAATGGCTGGGCAAGTTAAACGCTCTTGGCTGACATCTGCTGAGCTCAGCAACAGGTCGTAGACTGACTGAGGTCATGTGAGTGCTGCAAAGTCCTGGTAAATGAGGCATTGCTTGTAGAGGCAATAAAAATGGCAACAGTGCTGTATACAATATCATGTTTAAATCGTTTTGGTATTACTATTAGACCGTAACTTCATGTAGACTATGGGATGGAAGCCTAGCGCTTTGTGCCGTAAAAGCTGGCTATTCGTGGGTGTAAGATAAAATCACGAGCAGCACTAAGGCCTTGGTGAGTTGGGCAGCAACTCTTCCCAACAGCAGACATCTCTGATGGCTGCAGCCTGGGGTGCGCTGGAGCACTGGCGTCTGACTGTATGATGTACAGTGAAGGCGCAAGAGCAACTTACCTAGTGCCATTGTAAACCGGGATGTAAATCGCGATCTCATCACAACGCTTGAGACAGCACAGGAAATGGGTGGCTGCGCAACACAATGAACTTTGGTGGGGGGGTAATGAATTCGAAGTTCCATTGAGATACTCCAATCTCAACAAAATAAAGTACGATTGCGGTTGGTATGACAGTGTACCAACTCCCTTCAAGAGGACACGACTAGAGTGATGCTAAGGGGCATGGTTGGGCCATGGCTGCCTGTTGTTCTCTGAAAGCAGACCTCCTAGACTACTGCCTACCGGGGAAAGGCCAGCGGGACAGAATGCGCTGTTTCCGTTGAAATTATTGTAGCGCTCTACACTTGGGATACCCTGTCTCTGAGTTATTCTGCTCAAGCACTAGTAGGCCTCTGTCATACCCCGTCTATGTCATGGGCACTATGCCCTCCAAGTATTCTACCCACGGTGTCCCTGTGGCACTCTGTCCCCGTGGTGGTACATTTGCCCCTGGTATTCTTCCATACTCTGTGTTGTCTCTATGGTCCTCTGATCCCTGCATCGGCTTGGCCCGGGGCAGCCCGCAGAGGCCCCCCATGAGAGGGCCTTTGTTGGCGCAGCTGGAGACAAACGGCCGCTTATTGTGGGCGTCAGGAGAGCCCGTGTTGGGGCAGAGGGAGAGCGGCGGGCCTCTGACAGCCTCGGAGGAGGGAGGGAGTGAGGGAGGGCCCTGCAGGTGATCGCAGAGGTCTGAAGCCGTACTCACATGCTGAAGGGAAGGAGGGGTGGGCAAGTGACTGCTGCGGTGGCGCGTTGACCAGAGGAGGAGTCGGAGAGGGGTGGGCCAGGTGACCGTGGTGGCAGACTGAGCGTGGGCGCGAGGGAGAGAGGAAAGGAGCAGGGGGAGGGAACAGGTTACTCACCTCACCTGAGGCGGGAGAGGGTGCGTCTTGGCTGCATCATGTGAGAGCGGGACGGGACTGCAGAGCACCTCCTCAGGCATGCATTTAAAACAAGCGCGTGGTCGCAAAAGTGAAAGCGACTGAGCTGGGTTAATTAGTAACCCGATACTGGAATGCAGCTAATTGATAACAGATGGTGCTGTGTGGCAGACTGCGCGTAACTGCAAGCCCCAGGCCGTGGGCGGCTACAATTCCAGACAAGGTGGGACATGCACCCGCCTGGGCCCAATTGCATACTGTCTTTCTTAGAAAGACGCATGCAAAGGTCAATAGGGGGAGATTTAAAAAAAGCACACGCACAAGCATGTGTTTGGAATTTGAAAGCCCTAACTAAATGTTTTGCAGAGTAGCGCATGCGCACTGGCTCAGGCAAGACCTAAAAAGGGCTTGCAACTGGGTGGGGGTTGGCACTTATGAGGCGGTAAGAAGCCTCAGTACTTATGGATTTCACAGGGTTAAATCCTTTCTGTTCCACAAAGGGCAACAAAGCTCGCTTATTTCACCTACTATGTTAATATAATATTTTCAACTACACCAGTTCATAAACAGAGGAATTTTCCACGAATGTAAACGGAAGTTACATATGCATGATTATTCTTTGTTCAATTAAACAAAATACTCACCACAGACATCCTTTAAGTGTTCCACTGGCCATCAAGACAGCCAAGCCTTCCCTGTAGCCTTCATTAAAGCCCTGCTGAAGTGAATCCGCTTTCCCAGCATCTACTCCATCACGATAACCTTCCTATGTAAATCATAAAGATTACATACGCTTGAATAATAATAATTCAACAGAACAGCATAAAAGCAAACCATTGACCTCTGTCCTCAAAACAACTGTAAAAATGCAATCTCCTCACAGGTCATCTCTTCTAAAACACCCTCATAAGCTGCAACCTAGTCAAAAAAAGGAATTAGCGACCATCTACTGGCTACTGGTGGATATAGAGGATGGCGATTTTGCGCTGCCGGTGGAGTTGTGGGGAAAATACTTGGCGGAATCATCGTTGGAAAAATACTGGCAAGTATCTATGGCTATGCTTTTAAAATCCGTTAAACCTGCGCATCTGAGGAGAAATCATCTCTTTTCCATTCATAGAGCGTATTGGTCACCCTTAAAGCTGTCAAAGTTTGGGAGAAGAGGTGAAGTCCCCTGCCCGAAGTGCAGCAACACGAAAGCGGACGACGTCCACATGTTTTTAGAATGTATAAATTTGCAAACTTTTTGGAGCGAAGTGAGTAAGGCGCTGTCGCAAATGCTTATGTTGCATGTAAAGGTAAGCGTTTTACTTGTTATCTTCGGTCAATTGGAGTCTGAGGTAGGTAAATCCTACTAAAGGTCAGGCAAGGTTAATCTTTTACATTATATTGCTGGCGCGCAGGGAGATCTGCAAGCTATGGGTGTTTCCACTTTCTCCTAGTTTGTACAATTTGTTGGTCTCGATGAAAAATGTAGCCACCATAGATGGGATGAGTCCGTGAGATGTTAATTTTTGGCTTCCCTTCATTGAATGGTGTGATGCTTTAAATGATAATAGTTAGGTTTTCAGAGGTCCTATGATTACGCATTATCAGCCTCACCAGACATTTGGGTCCTTGCAGTTTTGTCTGCTGGTCGGATAGGGCGAGGGAGAAAGCAGACAAACAGACAAGAGGGTAGATGGAGCGTTGATTCCAAGGGCCATCAGAAATCTCGACCTCCCTCTCTACTCGCACCTACCTGTATTGCTGTAAAGCATAAGAGAGTAGAGGCATTCGGGTGGCCATCAAGATGTGCAAGTGTAAGAACGTCATTGTTTTTTCTTTCCACTAAAGAGTCTTATGAGGACAAAAAAAAACACCCTCATAAAATGGCACTACATTTGAAAATCGAACTATCCAACAAAAGTCTTGCATAGTAAATGGAGCACACAGACTCAGATATTTTACTGCACTTCTATGAGGAATTTCGCTGGAGTGGAGGGACGCAAGTGTTTTTGGCTTTTGTTTGCCAATTACCATGAGGCTTCATACTTCAAGTAAGACCCATAGAATCTGTAATTGCTGCCGGGCAAATGCTGTGAAGGTTAACATACTACTTTTTTAGGTCTTGCCTACACAGCATGCATGCGCTGCTTAGGAAAAGACCTTTAGCAATCGCTTCAGCTTTGCTGCCAAAAACGTGCACGCATTGCATGGATTTGAATGCAACGCGTGCACGTTTGGCGATTGCCTTGTGGGAGCGAGATTTCAAACCATGTGTTAATTACAAACATATGGTTCCTGCTCGCTCCCGCAAGGGAAACAGGTGCACGACCCCTCGTCTCTCTCCTCCCCTGCTGCCTCTCCTCATCTTTTTTTCCCCTTCGGCGCGAGCGATGAGGTCCCCGAGGTTAAGATAACTTGGCACGAAACTTGAATATATAAAAGGGACCGAGCTATCGGCTCCGAGCCGACACGATGTAAAAATATATATATTAGAGAGAACATTCATATGTGATACAAAGTGACGCTACATTAGGTACACTGTTTGCCGCTATACGATTTTCCAGGAAACCATTCAAACACTTCTCTTCATAATAACAGCATCAGACTTTTTGCGAAACGAGTGAAAAATGAAAGGGCACAGTTAAGAACAGCTGGTAGCATAGGTTGTCAGATCAAGCAGTAAACCCTGCTCATAAACAGCAAAATGAATATTTCAAACCTATCTCCATGGTAACTCAGCCAGAACCCGAAGAGACCCAGGCACTTGATCCCAAGACATCAACACGGAAGCCTGGTTTTAAATAGCATCCCCAGACAGGGCTCCACAGTAGCTCAATTCCATGCGTACGGTTTCAAAAACATTCCTTTGGGATTCGGCCAACTCAAAGGGGGCGGGAATGAGATTGGGGCAGGGGGGGGGGAGGCGGTTTAAGTGTTTCCACCCAATAATAATAAACAAACCTGTATTGGGCTTACACAATTTTCCTTCCGATGCTAGACACTAGAAACCTAAATCCTTGCAACTCCCATAATTAACCCTGAGATCTACGGCCCTCAATCAAGGCAAGACCCACCCACCGTGGAAGCAGCCAATGGTTGCGTTTCCCCAGCCCTCCCGAAAACATTATCTAAACACCGTCCCTGCAGGACCAAACATTTCCTGCTGGCCACATCGGCATGTACCTCCGCACGCTGGAGGTCTGTGCTGCGGCTCTGCCTCGCTCAAGTGCAAGGCTATGAAGTGGCGGGAAGAGGAGGTAGGACAGAATGCTATAGGATAGCGAGCGGGGAATCTGTGGCGCCCTGTCCTGTAGGAACGAACGGAGAAGCCAATGCGCTGTGCTCATGTTACTGGAGCTCCCAGCCCAGTCCCCATGAACAAATCTTCTCTGAACAGAGGAGGCACGAAGCTGCTACAGGCAGCGCTTGCCTGTTATGCGCGGTGCGCACATCGCGAAATGGATGTCTGTAGTTGCGCAATAACGGAGAGCGTACCGAGAAGGGCTCTGCTTGCTACGGGGCATAACTGCGCACATCAGAACGGAATCACCAGGTCTACGAAAGCGGCTGTGGTGGGCTCCCCATCTCCCCGTAAATTGGTCACTCGTATCTATCGCCATACGCAAGTAGTGGCTCCGGTGGAGGCGCCTAAAGCTCTGCTGCATTGGAACGGGGAGCTCCAATCTGAGATATCGGAGGAACAGTGGGACTTCTGCTGCGGGCAGCTTACCGAGCTCTCGCCGAACTATAAGTTACGTTTAATACATTTTAAATATCTGCATAGATTTTACAGAACCCCCATCAGCCTGAAAAGGATGGGACTTAGAGAGACGGATGAATGTTGGCGTTGCGGGTCTGCCGCAGCTTCATTCCTACATATAGCGTGGTCCTGCCTGAAACTAGACAGCTATTGGCCTCAGGTTTTTGTATTGGTAAACCAGATTGTGGGCCGAGCGGACGTCCCTTCCCCTTTGCTTGGGCTACTAGGTTATGTCAGAGACACTCCGCCAGCATCGCGTAAGCTGCATGCATTGCTTCTACTGTTTGCTAAGCGACGGGTGGCTATCCATTGGGGCAGGAGGGGGGTGCCCACAGTGAAGGGTTGGCTGGCGGATGTAACGTATGGTTGCACGCAGCTCGCCACGTTCTGGGAGTTGATGCCGGCTGCATCCAGGCCCAGGGACATCTGGGATCCGTTTGTGTGTTGGGCTCGAGAACATCAGCACAGGGAGTCAGAGGCTGGTGGCTTGAGTGAATGATACTAACGGGGGGGGGGGCGGCGGTGGGAGGGCGTGGCATTCCTCTCTTATCCAGCCGCGGAGGCGACACCTGTAACACTTGCATGGCCTTGTTTGCTGTCAGTGTCTCCTTCCACGGTTGCTCTATCTAGGTGCCGTAGCTGAGAGTGGTGGTCTTCTGAGTTCCTGGATTGTGTCTAATGGTATGTGGTCCCTATCACGATATTGACAAGATGACGATTGAAATGTATCCTCTTTTGTATGATACCTACTAGCATGCTGTATGTTCCACGCTAATGATGCTAACTGGCAAGGTTGTTGTTTGTATTTTTCTGTATTGTAAAATGCTCAATAAAAAAAATTAAAAAAACAAAACAAAACAGGTCTACGAAAGCGACCACACCATCTGAACGAGACAGTGTTATATGAAACCCTCCTAAAGACGTAAATAGAACCAAAACGCAGAGGCGTTGAAGTGCGGCCAAACAGCCGCCTACCTGCAGGGGCTGAACGGGTCATCCATGGCTCCTGAGGGCTCCGTCGACAGGACACACAGCCACAACTCTTCTTTTTCGAGTCCAACAACTCAAAATGGTGGCACATGCAGGCTGCAAGCCCTCGGAGAGCTCTCCCGAGTTTGTGCTGTGACCCAAGCTTTCACGCTCAGCACAGAAACTTCCTCCTCAGTCTGACAGCACTGAGCATGTGCTGTAACACCCCCCCCCCACTCCCCCTCCTCCTCCTTCAGCCTGCCTCATCCACAGCGAGCCCAGCCAGGCAATCAATCTCCAGCCTGCTGTTTCCGTAAATAAAGCCCAGTACAAAGCCTCGCACAGCATACCAAGCTAGTGTGCAGAAAAGACGGGGCGGGGCCAGGGGGACTGTGACCGGCAACACAAGGGACCGGAGCACGGCCCCCAGCCACCACAAAGCATCACGCAGCACTGATAGTGTGGGGAGTGCAACAGAACATGGTGGACGGGGGGCACTATGCTTACCACTGCATAGTGTGAGTACGACCTGCAGTAATGGACAGGCATATGGGGTGCACCCAATGCAGAACCTCGCACAAGAAGACCGCACCACAACCGACCACCACAGACCATAGCACAGAATTAACACATGCGCACGAGCCACTCTGCCAGGACATCCCAGTCTGCGCAATGCTTTAGCATTTAAAATGCATGTACTACTCGCCGAAAAAGCGCTTCGACTTGTCAGTGGTAGTAAGCGCTATATAAACGCAATTACAATACAATACAATACTCCAAGCAGACATCTACTTGAGTTGAAAGAGGTTATTCACGCTTGATCGCAAGCGGCCGACATTATTCAAAACTTGAGACACCATTCTTTAGCAACTGGCGATAATCAATTACTCCGCAGGACCTCTACTACCTTAGAATATTAGACCGCCCCGCCGAAGGGTAGGCTTAAGGCTCTACCTTTGCGAATTCTTGTTAGCCGGCCAATAACCGGCATGGGCTGCAAGTGCTGTGTCATTTATAGGTAACCATTTCTTTACATGCTAGTTCGCCCTGTCATTAGGCATCTCCAGTCCACAACTAGTGAGATAACTCAGACCAGATTACTACTACTGCCCCATCCGTTTTACAAGCTCTATCACAGCGTCGTAATGTCAGCCACTACGCTTCTCCTCTCCAAAGTTGTCCAGACATTGACTCCTTGCTGAATCACCACTATAACAGACGTGGCCTGTCTTGCCAATCAGTCTTTTATTGTAGTGATCTGCTGCCCCAATATCACGCCAGCGTTGCAGCGCCACTCAAAGTCGGTATTTGTCATCTGTATGCCTTTGAACTACCGCTCTCTAGCTGGTCACTTCTCCACACTGTTCATGTAGGGATGATCAATGTGCCAGACCTTCCTTTTGCTGTCCTTGAATCCTGTTGAGACAGAATGCAAAAGTAGGCACCGGCGAGGGAGAGGTGGCGGGGAGGATTTAAACTAAGTTGTGCCCCCACACAGGTCTTGTAAGTTATAGGCTGCCACCACCTGCCATTATCCCTCCTCACTGTGAAGCCATTGCAACTGCGACAATAAGCAAAGAACCAGAGCTGGATCACTTAGAAAGCACAGCTTGTGCCAGTGATTGGTGCAGGACTGCCATAAATTGGAATCTGCTTAGGTATAGGCCGTCTGCATGCCTGAACACCACCTGCCCTTCAATAGACTTGATGTTCATGCAGTCTCTCAGACGGTATAATGGTCAGTACTTATGATTAACTACACAGTACATCTACGCAGTCATCTCTGCCTTCCTGTTTTTGATTTTTTGGGTGTTAACTAAAAATGTCCAGTCATCTACCTGTATATATCAGGGGCCCAGACAAGAGATTTCTGCCATATGTGCTGGAGCCTAACAAAAGAAACGACAGAAGCAATCTGTAGCCCTTAGGTGGAAATGGGTATTTCTATACAGAACAGTGTCCATCAAGGTTTCATTGCAGGAAAACAATACAAATTAGTCATTGTAATATAATCTATATGCCACAAAAATATTGAATGGATAGAGAGATGTATTTTCTCCAAAAAACCACTGAGACGAAAATTAACCAGTAGAGGTTTATAATTTTGCAGCAAGACATAGACCAATATTTTGCATTAAACACTTTTGACAAAAGTGGCAGTATTTTTGTCACATCTTTAGGAAACCCTATGTGCGCATATGTATGTCTGAACAAAAAGAAAATCTGTAAATGTGTTATCAAGGCAGCAAAGTAAACAGATGAGCGCAGAAGGATTACTGAGCAGCACTGTCTTTATTACATCCAAAGGGAACCAAACATTACACACTTCCTAAACAAAAAAAGCCATAAACCATCAATTAAAACATTGTGCCGTCAAATTAATCACAAAAAGCATACTCTCACAGTTAAAACAAATGGACTACTTCCCCATTACTGAAATCTAATGGGAACACGAATTGGACAAGGTAACCATTCACAAAATGCCATGGCCATGAGGTCGTCTAAACCAATAAAACGGTCTGTAACCACCTTAAAAACTATTAATAATTCATAATCTTCTACCAGTCTTCATGGTCTCAGAACCTAGAATAATTAGAGATACTAGTTATGCAGTGGATGCAATCCTAAGAGCATGCTGTTGCAGCTCATCAATAAAGTACACCAAAAAAATTAAATGACATTGCATCGCAAGTCAAACCCAGGCATATAAATTCAAATCGTTCAATGGCTCTACATTGAAAATTTCATTCCAACGAGCATCAAGCATAACTGCATAAAATAGGGGAAGAGTACATTATCCTTTCCTGTTACAAGTAATATCAAACTCCCTCTCAATTGAGCACAACCACAAAATGTGTTAAAATATCAATAGGTAAAGCAATATGTACAGCAGTAGTATAAATTCTTACAGGTCAGTTTTAATTAAGTAAATTCCACGTTGCTTTATGACTACTGAAAAGGAGATGTGCCATGATTTTGTTCAACCCTGAATACAATGCAGCACAAAACTTTCTATACTTTAGTAGTATCCCTAACCTGTTGTAGAATGTATCAATTAAATAGTAACCTTAAAAAGAGAGGCGTGCAATAATATGCTTTAACTTTTAAAAATGTAATAGAGTAAATGAGTGCATGAAGTAGCTGATAGTGTTAAATAAGACTTCAAAGGTCTCTCCAAGTTTAATTCAAATTCAACAGGCATATATTTATTTATATAAGCAGGAGGTACTTAAATAATAATTAACTCATTTACCAAAATTGACTTTTTTAAATGCTCAAACAGAACACATGCATGGTCAAGTTGCAAAGTCAAAGTGTGTAGCCATCTGCTGGTCTATACTGCACAACCAACATCCATTTGCAGTGAAATGAGTCATATGTAGTAGAATCGCATTCTTCACTCGTTCTGATTAATTTGCTGAAACTATATAATACCTTCAAAGGTCATATACCACTGCAGGACATTTTATCTGACAAAGAACTTGAACTACGTTCTTTTGAGTATCTGCGAAGTGGTACTATAGCACCACTAGAAGAAAACAACAGCACTGTTTGAGCATGAAGTAACAAACTGCTACCAATTGTAGTGCTTCCACTACACCGCGATGCAAATCAGTAGAAGCAAGGAACACAGACAGTTTTATGTAAATTGATGCACTGCCATGTCACAAAAGGATCCACTTGTCCCACGGCAGATGTTAAAGCAATTCTCCCAATTCTAGGCCCTTTTCGATTAGAATTATGCAATTGCTTCATTTTTGAAGCATTGCAGGAGTAGAAACCGGCATGCACGTTTTATACTTTAAAAGCAGGATTCAAAATCAGGTTGAAAAGGCAGCCTTCACACACAATATTCGGCTTGCTCCTGGAAAACAAACGATCCGACGCTTGAGATAAGACAAACAAGCATTGGCATAGCCAATAGGTCTTGGTTTTGGGACCTTATAAATAATAAGTATTTAGTTATGCAGCACAATATCATTGGCGTAACAACATCAACTGTTGCATGGCTAAACACTTATAAGGTCCCAAAGGCGAGACCTATTGGCTATGCCAATGCTTGTTAATAGTTGGCTTGGAAAGGGGTAAAGATTTAAGGGATAATCATGGGTTTCCGTGCGATAGCCAAACCCGTAAAGTGAGAGGGTGCTTTAGGCAGCTTTCAACTCGATAACCTCCATTTTCATCCTCTTAAAGCTTTTTTCAAACAGAGATATTCAGCTTAATTGGTTGCATTAGTTTGACAAGGGCTACCCATCACTCCTCAAGATACAGTTCTCGCTTTATTTCATGTGAAGTGCTAAGCTTTGGTCATTCACATGATACTGACCACTCCAAAAACGTGGATAAAATGCTTAACAGTTATTTCAAAATATGCAACTACAATTGTCTCGATCTGACACTCCTTCCATGTGGTGTTATTACAGGAGACCTGGGCCTTCGAGTCTGTGCCAATGGAGGGTTTCTCCAATTTATTTACTACGGCAACTAAATATCTAAAATACGGGCATGCAAAAGGGAGTCTCTCAATCTATCGCCAACCAATGAAACAGAAGGCAAAGAGGTAGAGAGCATAGAGGAGGGTCTGCAAATTATGGAGCCGGACCTGAAAAAATCTGCTGGTCTTCTTATCACTATCGTAATAGTGAACATTTATATCCACCCCAGTAAAAAAGCGGGAGTGGAGCTCTCAGCATCTCTGGCTGAAAAGTTTATGAGCTTAAAAAGTGAGCAAGCCGATATCAATCTCATAATCTCAGGCGACTTTAACATATGCCCCAAGGGGGCCGCAGCTTCAAATGTAATCTTGACAGCGCAAGATCAATATTGGAGTATACCATACCAAGAGAAATTGACATGGCACAAAAACGACAAGAAAGGCCAGCTGTTACTAGGTAATGTGGAGCACCTTGGACTTAGAGTCTTGAAAGGTCGCTTAGCCAGCAATAAACCACCAGGACCTTCGTATCACTCCAAAGCAGGAGCAGCCCTGATAGACTACACTCGGTTGTGTCTACCTCTAATGCAACACGTAATCTCCTTTGACCTTGGCAGGAAGATTGACCGCGACCATCACTCTCATTAGATAGTTCTAACAATCTCCCCAGGAGAATACGAACCTTTAGCCGAGGGGGCGACATTATCCTACACAATCAGCAATAAGAGGATCAGATGTACGCCTACCTCCCTGCCACACCTTGTCCACGGCGCCATGGTACCTGGAAGAAGAACCACCTTATCAGGGAGATAACTTGGTGAGTAAACCAACTCTGGAGGGCTCAGAGGAGGGAACCAAGCAATCCGGAATTATTGCCATAAGTCTGGATCTTTTGGTACGAAAGCGAAAAAAGATCTAAAAAAAGCAGAAGTAGGATCTTTTGAGAACTAGGAACGATGTGTTCTCTGCAAAATTGCTATGCGACATAAAGAGAAACAACTCTGCCAGTCTCTGGTGAACTGTGAACTCCAACATCTCAGAAGCTACACGGGTCCACTTCTTAACTGGGCCCTTCAATCCGATGGGCACAGCTCTCTTTAAAAGTAACTCAGTCACCCATAGAATCAGAAGAGAAACACTGAAGCGAAAGATTCATATTGCGATCCATACACACACTGCAGACTGGGATAAAGTATGTGCACGGTCAAACCGGGATAAGGAGCAGCACACAGGGGCAAACAGCTTCATGGGCCCCAGCACAACCACATCATCAAGGATGACAAGTGTCCCCTCGGAATCTCAAACGTTAAAGAGTCTGGAAAGTCAGAGAGCACCCAAACTAGCAATCCGCTCACATACCATTCAGAACCAAATTTCCAAAGGGCGCCGAGAAGGGGCCCCGGTCCAATGAGATTGCACCAGCAATCTTTAAGAAAGAACTCTACTAATGGACAAATCAGCTTGAAACACTTCAATTTTGTCTTAGATAACTGCAGGGCCCCTGCCTCATTCAATGGCTCAGTTATCTCGCCAATCTTTAAAGGGGGTGATAAAGGAAAACCCGAGAAGTACAGTGTAGTGGCCTTAAAAGACAACAAAGCAAAATATTTCTCAGGGACTATGCTAGAGGAATTACACATATGGGCTGAGGAAAATAACAATTACACTGAACTGGTGCTTGCCAGCAGGACAAAAGTGGGGCTGCAACGACTCCTGGATGCAACCTTGAAATATTCCAATAGAAATAGCTTGACCATAAACATGAAAAAAATTCAAACCCTTACACTCCAAGATAAATGTCTGAACATCTACAGTTGGTTTCTGGAAACTGAAAAGTTGGAATCAGCCAATGCGTACAAGTACCTTGGAGTGTTATTCAACCCCAATGGAGGGTTTGCAGCCCAAACTGACGAAATTAAAAGGAAATGCAAAGCACTGGCATTCGGTCTAGTTTCACTGCACAGGAAGATGAAGGGCTCTTCACTCTCTCCAGTCTTGCAAGTGGTGCAAGCTAAAGTCCTCCCCACGATGGCTAATGGGAGCGAGGGTCTGAGGGGCCGGGAAAGCACTGAGTTGGATAACACAGTACAAAAATCTTCAGGTCCATTTCCCACCTGTCGGTTCACACGTCCACTACACAAATTAGACAGAACTTGGCCTAGTGAAACAAACATTGGGACAGCAGGTGGCATTCATGAACTGCTGCCATGGCCTCAAACTCGCAAAGGAGGGCTCTCTAGGCCACTATCTCTGGCTGGTAATCATGTGGAGGGATTGCTCACCCATTAAAGACTTCTTACATTGGTCCTTCACTACCCTTGACCTCATCCACTTGGGCCCTCAACCTGCGCCGCAGCAAGCTAAAAAGAATGATAAAAATGAACACCACAGCCCCTTCTCTTCTGGAAGACAAACAATCTCCGACAAGGCGAAAGCCATGGGTGGCTAACACTCAGCAGCTACAAGAAGGTATCTCATCAAGGCTATTTAGAGATACCCCACAGTAATCATATGAAGTAACAGTTTTTAAAATACAGACTAGGGATATTGCCTGCCTTAAAGCATTACCCGCCTTGGAGAAGAAAGGATGGTCAAGGACATTGCAGGGGAAAATAATTCACGTATTGTGCCTCTGCGAAGCCTCTTTGGAGGATCGCCGGAAACTTCTATGCAAAAATGTAAAGATGAGAGGGATAAAATCATACAAAGAGGTGGCTGTAGCATGTTTTAATCCTAGAGACTTGAGAGTGAATTGTGCGTTGGTTAAATTTCTCCAGCTAGTGGAGAAAAGGGTATTGGCCATAGAACGTAACAGAGTAACCAAGGCCTAGCTGCAGTAGGGTGCAATCCAGCTACGGGACTCTTCTTGTGTAATTTGTAGGGAAGGCACGTAGGAGCACTTTGCATAGCACTAAGGCACTTTAAAGCATAGGCACAATTGCACCTTCAACTTGGTGCTCCCCAAATGACACAACATTAGCTATGAGGCTGCTAGAGCACGTTATACAGTAACAAAACCTCCTTTTGCAAATTGACACTAATGCACTTTAAATCAGGCCCCTCTCAACAGCATGACCCGACACAATCCTTTGGCCAAAGTTGAATGGAATCGTTTGTTGATAGCCAAAAAGCATTTTAGGGGGCGTGGCTTGAACGCCGAGGGAAGATGGCGGACCCGGCTTGAGCTCCGCGTCGTCGTGGGACTCGGAACAAATTATTGTCATCTTTCTGGCAGTAGGGCTGCTTTGAGGGACGGTGGAGTGATGAGGACATCGCGGTGAGTCTTTCAACCGCTTCCGTTCTAATTTTTTATGCACCTTGAGACTTTTACTCGTATCAGCGATTTCTCCTCATCAGAGATGCGAGCGGCCGCCATTTTGTCCCGTTTTTTGCAGCGCTCGCTCTCTCTTCATCAATCTTTGTCGTTTACTCAAATGAAGCTGTGTTGCCTTCTACCAGCTGCTTTGTGATGCCTGAAGCCCACCTCTGGATGTTTTATCGATATTTTTAACAGTTTTTTATTTCTCTTCACCTCTACTGGATACTGCAATGCTCTGGCCCGCCTCCTACTTCAATATGCAGGTGCTCTTTGTCTATAATTGATGGACTTTTTGCATTCAGTCTTGGGTACACTGTTTTTTTATTTTTTTATACATCAGTGCAAGGTCCCTGGGGTACCTCGGTCCTGTTCAAGCCTAAGCTCAAGTCCATTCCCAGTCGTCACTCCCTGAGTTGATTCAGTGCACCTGTGTGAGTGGCGCACTTACCTCCCTGCATTGCAGCTCTGTCAAAATTTTGCTGCTTTGGTTTCACTTTCTCGTTTTTCTTTTTTGGTTTGACTGGCTGTTGTTTTTGGTGATGGCTAGTGAATCCCACTTGTCCAGACCATCGGTCTCTGGCACAAAACCGAAAAGGCACAAAAATGATCCGCCTTCACCAATTTTGTCATCGCAAAATCCGATCCTGGATACTATTTTGGATGAGGTTCGTGGCCTTCAGCCATTCATGACTGCCACCAATGACAAGCTTAGGCAAATTGAGGAAAGATGGATTGTTATGGAAAGTAAAGTTCTTGATCTTGAACAACGAGTTAGTGACATTCAAGATATCTCGGCTAAGATTCCTCATCTTGAACAAGAAATTGCGAAACTAAAACTCCACACCGAGGACCTTGAAAATCGCAATCGCAGAAACAACCTACGCCTTTTTGGTCTGCCAGAAAATGTTGAAGGGTCTGACTTGGTTTCATTTTTACAGAAATTTCTTCCAGAACTTTTAGACCTTCAGTCATTGTCTCATCCTCTCAACATACAAAGAGCGCACCGCTTGGGTCGACTTCAGCCATCTGCTAGTAAACCTCGTGGTATTATAATGTTGTTCTTGGAATTCACCGAACTAATGCAAGTTTTGAAGGCTGTCAGATTTAAACGTCGCCTTACTTGGTCTGGTCATAACATTTTCATTTCTCAAGATATATCTAATGCTACTAACGCCAGACGCAAAGAATTCCTTGCTCTTCGGCCTCAAATGCGACAACTCAACATTCAATATGGAATTCTTCATCCATGCCTCTGCAAAATCACTCATGAGGGTCGCTCTCGCTCTTTTGAGGATCCGGATAAACTCAGACTTTTCCTGCAGACCTTTTCTTCGCATGGCATGGACACTGACTCCTGACTTCATTTACATTATCGGATTGTTCCTGCTTTAATTGTTCTCTTTGACTTGCCTGTTTTCTTATGTTGATTCCCTGTCCTTCTTTATTCTTGTGAGGCTTATAGCCCATTTCCTATTTTTGTCCTCTGCTACTGCTTTCATTGTGGTCCGCGTCCTTCGGTGTCACCACGTTTCCCTGCTCTTAGATCTCCTTTCTTTTTTCAGATCTGGATGTTCGTCCTTGATCTGTTTGCTTTTTTCTTCTTCCCCTTTCCTCATCTCCTTCCTCTTTCTTTTCCTCCTTTCTATTTTTCTTTCTTTCGTTCTCCCTCATTTCTACTCTTGTTTTCTAGGTCTGGCTTAGTTCATAAGATTTGTCTTCATGTTTTACTGATTGTAACATGTCTTCTCTTTTTTCCTCTTGTCAACCCTGCAGTTTTATGGTCCTATGTTCGTACCTTCCCCTGGTCCCGGAAATATGGTTAATGTCGTGTCTTGGAATGTTCGTGGTCTGGGTCACCCCGTCAAGCGTCAAAAGGTATTGTCTCATCTAGCTAAACTTAACACCCAGGTTGCTTTTTTACAGGAAACTCATTGCAATGATAAAGAATCACTTAAACTCAAACGTCAATGGGTCAATCAGAATGCTCAAATCCTATCATCTGAATGTGATCCGAATGGTCGTTGGGTATTGGCTGAGGTTATCATTAATAAACGACAATTGACTTTTTTCAATGTTTACGGACCTGTTAAGCCAGACATTGAGTTTTGGAATTCTGTAAAATTGAAACTATTGTCACTTCCTAACTCTAATATTGTGATTGGTGGTGATTTTAATAATTGGTTAGACCCGTTCACTGATAGGCAATCCAAATGCAAGTTCAAACCTGACAAATCCCACAAATCCTTTCAAACAGCCATTTCCTCTCGCCCACTATTCGATACTTGGAAAACTTGTAACCCTGATACCTCAGAATTCACTTTCTTTTCACCTGTACATCATACTAGATCTCGTATTGATTATATTCTTGTTTCCAAATCACTGCTACCTTGTCTCCAGTCATCTGAGATTGGATCTATTTTTATTTCTGACCATGCTCCTGTCTCCACCCACATTGACTTATCCCTCACCACTTTCAAACAAGGTAGATGGCGTTTCAATAACTTTCTTTTATCAGATCGCACTTTTATTTCAGAGGCGACTGCTTTTATTAAGGAATTGTTTTCTTTTAATAAATCCTTAGATACCTCCCTACACAACAATTGGGATGCTTTTAAAGCATCTTTCAGAGCCTTTACTATTGCCTATTCCTCAAAGAAGAAAAAATTGCTGCATGCCAAGTATAAAGAAACTTTAACCCACATAAAAGCGTTAGAGCATAAATATTACTCTTCCAAATCCTCTTCATCTTTACAAGAGTTAATCAAAGCCAAATCCACCCTGAATAAGATTGCCACAACGGAGGCCTGTAATACTCTCCTCAAGGCTAAATCGAAGTATCATGGAGGCCAAAATAAAGCCGGGAAAATGTTGGCAAACTACCTAAAAATTAAATCAGAACGAAAAGCCATTGGCCCAATCCACTCAGAATTTGACGACTCTCTCCTCTCATCTGATTCAGATATTATTGACACATTTCAATCGTATTATAGGCTACTTTACACGGAAACCACCAATCCCTCTGAAGATGATTTTGCTACTTTTTTCAGGGATATCCCTAAGCCTCAAATTTCCCAGGATATTTTTCAACCCCTTGAAGATGAAGTGTCCTTACAAGAATTATCTGATGCACTTAAATCTATGAAGAAAGCAAAAGCTCCAGGCCCGGATGGTTTTTCAATTGAATTACTTTCTGCTTTCTCCTCAATTTTTGCACCCAAATTATTAGAACTTTTTAATTCTTTTATCTCCAATTCCCAAGCCTGTGGTTCTTTTTTGGAAGCTCTTATCATTGTAATCCCCAAACCAGATAAAGATCCCTCCTATTGTAAAATTTTTCGTCCTATTTCATTAATTAATTAGGATTGTAAAATCTTTGCAAAAATATTGGCTTCTCGTTTAGAGAAAATTATTCCCCATTTTATTAATCCTGACCAAGTTGGTTTTGTTAAAGGTCGCTTGGCCTCTGACAATGCCAGAATGTTTTCCAATATCCTTGCTCTTAGTACAAAATATCCCTCCCCATTAGCGGCTTTATCCCTGGACGCTGAAAAAGCCTTTGACCGTGTTAATTGGGAATTTCTGCTTCACACCTTACGATGGTTTGGCTTTGGTCCGAAGTTTATTTCTTATGTTAAGTTGTTATACACCAACCCCAAAGCTTGTATTTTTGTTAATGGTCTCTTTTCCCCTTATTTTTCCCTTCAAAGAGGTACACGCCAGGGCTGCCCTCTTTCACCATTACTTTTCCTGTTATGTCTAGAACCATTTCTGGAACGTATCAGAATGTAATCCTCTCATTACTGGTTTTAATCTTAAATCTCAACAAATTAAATTGTCCGCATATGCTGATGATGTCCTTATTTATATGTCTAATCCTGTATCCTCCCTGCCCCCTTTTTTGAAGGAAATTGCAGCGTTCGCTAAGGTTTCAGGTTACAAACTGAACTTCTCTAAAACTGAGATTTTACCCTTAAATCCTTCATGTTACAGATATATGTTTGAATCGTCTAATTTCACTTGGTGTCCCCAGAAAATAAAATACCTTGGTACATGGTTTACCCCCACCATTCGTGATACACTTGTCCAGAATTTCTCTGCTTTAAAACTTAAAATTACTAATTTGTTGAATTTATGGTCTCCATTGTTCCTTTCTTGGTGGGGCAGACTTGATACAATCAAAATGATGATTGTTCCTCAAATTTTGTTTATATTATCTATGTTACCCTTCAAAATTCCTAAATATTATTTTTCCCAGATTAATTCGCTATGCACAAAGTTTCTTTGGAATAACAAGCATGCACGTATTGCTCTAGCTAAATTGATTCGGCCTAAAAATGAAGGAGGTGTAAGATTCCCTGATTTTAATTTGTATCATAATGCATTCTTGATTCGTCAATTTTTTGCCTTGTCTAGGGATTATCAAGATTTGCCTAAACCTGCGTGGGTTAATGTTGAATGCTCCTTGCTTAATGATTTTTCAATACGAGATGTTGTATACATGTCTAACTGTACTTTTATTTCTAAATACCCTATTTTGAAACATTCCCAAATGTTGTTGCATACACTTTTCTTTAAGAACATGAATAACTATGAATTTTTTCTAGCGTCATCCCTTTGGTTTAATAAGTACATTAAATTTCGCCACAAGTCATTCTATTACAAACAATGGAAAGAAAAGGGCCTTCTTTTTGTACATCAGTTAATTGTCAACAATGTAATTCTCTATTTCCATCAGCTACAAGTTACCTTCAATCTCCCTGATTCCTGTATTCTGCAATATGATACACTAGTCCCAATTTTGCAGGAGTGTCTACAGAAATTCTCTTCTCCTCCAACTCCTCCTTCTTCTCCTTCTGACTCTTCATTATTTCACACTTCTTTCGATACTACTCCTAGTGCCTCTTATATCTATAAATCTCTATCTACTTCTATCTGCACAAGGGTTAAATCTAAGGTGGAACTAGAATGGGAACATGACCTCTCCTTGACTCTATCAGTATCACATTGGGATAAGTTTTGGCTGAAACTTTTCAAAACCTCCAAAGCTGCAAATCTCACACAGTCCCTCTTTTTTATTTTCAATAGAGTCATCATTACTCCTCTTTTACTTCATAAATTTAATCACTCTGTCACGCCATCTTGTTTGTCTTGCTCTAATGCTGAAGGCTCATTAGTACATCTACTGTTTTACTGTCCTAAGGTTTATGCCTTTTGGAAGGAGATTTGGTCAAAGTGTACTCGGATCTTTTCTAATAATGTACAATTTAATATTCATAATGTATTTTTGGGCTCTGTTTCACCAGATTTTGATCTAGTCACTCCCCCCTCTCCGATGTTTGACTTATTCCTTGCTGTGGCCTTTAAAGTCATTCTCACTTGCTGGAAAGATAATTCTAAACTATCCTCTCTACATTGGTGGAACTATATTTGTGATGAACATAGAATTGCTTCTATCCCTCAGTCTTCCATTCATGTACAAATTAAGTCCGACCTACTATGGTTACCCTTTACATCCTTCTTATCAGCATCATCATAGTTTCTATCTATTCTAACATCTTGTTCTTCTCTCTTCTTTTTCTGTCCTCTCTCTTTCCTATACTTCTCTTTTCTCTCTCCTCCTATCCTTTTTCTTACTCACTCTCCTTCTCCCCTTTTTCATAAAAATGTTCACTCGCTTACTTAAATTGTATATCTGCACTATTACGTTTTTTAGGAGTTTTTATACCTCTTGGTATTTTATTTTGCTTTACCTATTATTGTTTATTCTTGGCCAATTGTTAAGTTTTTTCACTGTTTATATTACTTAAACTCTGTTTCCTCCCTCCGTAGTATTAGCTTATCGTATAGACATCCTCTATTTTTGCTGACATGTTTTACAATTTACTTACTCCTGCTGGCTTAATTTGTATTGCTTATCTTGTGTGCTTTTATCTTCAATAAAAACTACTTAACTAAAAAAAAAAAAGCATTTTAGCACTTTCTTCCTGGGAACCCTATCTGCATGTCTTGTACAGTGTCTAAAGGTGTTCCACACCTTTAGACACTGTACAAAGAGCCGGGTCTGGTGACTTAGTGGATTCATGCATACTCTGCAGGGGCCTGTGTTCGACCTCATGGTCACAGGTTCAAATCCCGGCGGGTCCACTCAGCCTTTCATCCATCTGAGGTCGATAAAATGAGTACCAATGAGTTGGGTAACAATAAACATCTGTTATTCAGCGCCTTGAGACCCACGGGTGATAAGTGCGCTTTACAAATACACGTGTTATGTTTTTGTTACATCTCCCCAGGGGTAAGTTTCACTGCAAATTTGTGGTAGGGCGCGCAAAGTCTGCATATTATTATTTCAAAGATCCAGTTTGTACATCCTAAGTAATCACCTGCCACTTACCCCCTTTGTCTTTGCATTTTTGAATTTGGGGGGGGAACTGTTAGAAAACCACATTATAATAACTGACTATCTTACTTGGTTTTATTCTGTAAAGGAAAAAGATGGCCAGGTATTTTGTTTTACTGCATTTTAATCTTGCATCCGGAGAATCGGTTATAGTTTCGCTAATGAATGCTTTTAATAGCTCAAGAACTGACAAATGACACACCAAAGAAGTTTTAACTTTGATGTACTTTATTGTATTGAGGACTATTTGTATTGCACTGGTTGCAATGGCTTTAATTAATAACACAAATAAACTTGAAATTCTATGTGATGTGGGCGTGCATCAGTAAATCAGTCTACTTGAAAGCACTTCTAAATAATAAACTTTATTGCAATGGCCCCAATGTGTTACTTTACGTTTAGAAACTGAAGATATTTGGCCTTTGGAAAATCAACTGGCGTGTGCCTAAAGTTGAGGTGCACAATTATTCTCTCCGGACCTGAAAAATATTTTTCCAGAATGAAATACTGATGCACACAAAAATGTGTGAATGTGTGTTGGTTTTCACATTCAATTTGTGCACTTACTCCTGCCGTTATGGCACCAAATGTAAAGGTGTAAGTGCACAAACGTAGTGTAAACAACTATTGGTGATGTTTGTGAATACCCATAATGTTTCATGGTTGTTCACCGCCTTCCCAATGAGGACCCCTTTCCAACTAACCTAGATTTATGCAAATCCTCTCTCTAAACACAAAACAGAGAGGCCTCCATCATACTTGTGGGTGTAAAGTTCCTCATATCCTGATTCTTCATTCAAGGAGATGCAATGCACATCAACAGATGAGATATTCTGAGCACTTAAATTTAATTTAAGAGCACAAAATGTGTTGTGAATCAGCTGATCTGTTTCAGGAGGACAACCAATTTAATTCCCGGTGGAATGAAAACGTGGAATTGGTCACTACAGGCACAGAGTATGTTTCTCTTACCTTTTTCTCCCTTTGCGACAGCCATGTAATTATGAATACAGTAATAAGAACTGTTATTATTGAAATGGTTGTAGGTTACTTTATTGTGTCACTATTTGAAAGTCACCCTTACCGTATCTGTAATTAAATAACCACTATTTCATGATTACTTCCCTTTGATGATGTAACTCTTCGAGATACCATAAAAAAGAGCTACCTGGGCCACAAGTGATAGGGGGGGTTACAAATTATCATAAATTGTAATCTGTTCATACTTCATGCACAATTAAAAAAGAAATACCCAAAATTAGATTGAGTATCCTTTCTATTTTAGTTTGAAATTCAGTTTCTCTGTTAGACAGATTTAATATTTCAAGTCAGCAATTGCAAAAGTTGATTCTATTTTTTGGGTGTGAGAGTTTATTGACCAACATTAGGCCTCACTGTGTCCAAAGTGTTTTAGAAGGCTCTTGAGATGACAATGTGGCATCTTTATTAAAAGATATAGCTTGTGTTGAAAAATAAACTATAATAATAATAATAATCCACATTTGTAAAGCGCGAACAATCACCCGTAAGGGTCTCTAGGCGCTGGGGGCCGTCGGGAAGATTAAGCAAGCTATTGCCCAGAGTCACATGGTGCTGGGCTAATCTGTCGCCAGCGCCGGGGATCGAACCATGAACCCCAGATTCCGGAGTCAGTCGCCCTGGCCGCGGCGCCACACCTCTTCCCTATAGATCCTTGTACTACTGTCTGCTATTTAGAGTCAATATATCTGGACTTAAGTGCATTTGTCTAACATAGGCAGTATAGTGGTACCAGAAAGGTGACATCAGCAGCATTTTCCGTCATGTGTTAAGTCCATTTTTTCCATCCTGTGAGGGGTCCGATTCTATTGAAGGATAATTTTGTGTTGAACGCATGCTGTCTGTAAGTTTGGGCTTAATTTCAATACCTTAATTTCAATACCAAGCAGTTTTATTGCTGATCTAATACAGCTAAATCAAGCAGCAGGTCCCAGTATGTTATGCATTGGTTTAGACTCCACAGGTTACCTGAGATGATTTTACTGTTGATGTCAGGACCGGTGGCACCGATTATGCTTTGTTTTCTTTTACTACTTCAAAACAGCAGCCAATCACAATAAAGTTTTTTTAAATTTTTATTTTTATAAGCAACTGCTCAGCATAATCTGAGCTCCCTTTTTTTGCTGCTTCGCAGCCAGTTAAGTGCATTCCTCATAGGTCTACTTTATGTAATTGCGTACTATACATGATATAATTGATTGTTGTGTGGTTTATATTACTGTAGGTTTCACTTAATTGTATGACCTGGTGTAGCTTATGCCTTTACGTGCATTCAATTTGCTGTATTTTGTCCTGCTCCGCAACTTACGTTTGTCAGTGTTCTTTCAGGGGAGCGCTCTGCCTCCCAACCAGGCGGTCTCTGCCCTCGTATTTGTGTGTGGAGCGGGACAGAAGGGAGCGAGGATGCGCGACTCACTGTCGCGCATTCCTGTTTTCTAGGTTTACAAGTTGGACGGCCTTGCGCATGCGCAGAGGCCATTTTTAATTCGCTCAAGGGATCGGAGGCTTGATTTGAACGCGTGAGAGGCATTAAATCTCTCTCTGCCGTTCGTGTTCAACTCCTGATTTACGCCCTGTTGCCCCCGGTTTATGCACAGAGTTGGAAATGCAGCATAGGCTCTGACTAAAGTTGTTTTTTAGGTTTGATTACTGCTCCTTATTGAGGATTTATTGTCCTCTTCTACTCTTTGGTCTGTTACCCTGCTGAGACACCTTTGGCTCTGCTGCACAGGCTGAATACTACGAAGAGAGATATTATTATGAGGACCTAGCCGGACCTTGGGGACGCTTTGGACGTTGGACTGCAGCATTCAGTCAACAAGGCCCTGATGAGGGTCATTGAGCCCCTGAAACGCCACCTATGTGATATGCCGAGCAATAAAATTGTGCCTACCCCTCTCCGGCGAGTTGAGGGTGGTCCGTCCTCCCAATCAAAGATCAACGTGAAAGCCCCTAGAGCTCCCTACACCACTGATTTTGAGAGCTTGGCAAGCTCTTCCTCCATGGATCATGACTACAGCACCTCGTCCACCGCCTTACCTCCCAATCCATTTCAAAATGGTGATTCCAGCTCCTCTTCTGGCTAGAGCTCAGACCACGAGGATTTGCCTGTCCCTAGTAAATGCAAACGCAAGGCTCGTCACGTTGACCCCATTCCTCAGGCCAAGGTACTTACCTTGAACCCTCTGAAATTGTCCATCCGAAATCTACTGTATGGCTCCCTCCGCAGAAGTGGTGGATTATGTCAGTCATGCCCGGACAAGTCATCTATTTACAAAGTTCACCGTGGCTCAAATATCTTGCTTGCTTTTTTTCCAATCACCTTTTAGTTATGAGCACCATTCACCGAATCACGCAGCTCAACTCAGCAAAACTAAATATCTAAACGCTGTGTTCTATAACAGCTCAGAACCACTTCTGCACTTTTGGATCCATATTTTCTGAAACACTTGTTCACGTTTTAAAATTACAAGTGACGGGCACTAGCACATATCCAATTATGCATGATTATACATTTTCTTCTAATGTGTAACCACGAGTACGACTATGTTAAATTAACAATCATGAAATTTCCAGTATTTTTTATTTCAGTTAGGGACTGTACAGTAATAGTTTTTTGTTTTCATGTCTAGAAACATATTTGAGACCCCTGATGAAGGGCCATTACTGACCCGAAATGCACTGGGTTCCAAAAGGATATGGACGTTAAATAAAATGCCACCAAGAAGTTATTGGAATATGGCAATAAATTGCAAACTGAACTTTGGTTCAATATTGATTATTTGGTCAAAATAAAAAAGGATAAAAGCGATTAAAAAAAGAATAGGAAAACTATTTTGCTTTCCACAGAAAAGTGCTCCATGTCAGTCGGACAGGGTACCCCCTCCCCTCCTGACGTTCCTGCATGCTTAATTCACACAGCGCCAGTGGGCACGGCGCATTGACAAGAAAGCACACAGGACTAAAAGAGGAATAAGAATAACCTTGAAAAGAAACAGAGTGCACTCGAACATCATTGTATGATATATAGGATTATGTTCAGTCACATATTCTGCATGCCTTTGATAAGAATGTGCGGGCTCAGTTACATTTCTAGTGCCCAAGGCCTGACCTTCCTGGCAAGGTCACTGATACACCTGAAGTTGATCCTACCCTCGTCACTTACCTCAAAAAAATATTCTAAGGATTCAAAGAAAGGGATGAATAGAGCCTGGCGTTCCTGTCTGGACAAGCTTCTTGACATGTCTGGTCCTTTAACCAAAATCCTGGAATTGGGATACCGAGCTAAGGAGTCCGTGTTGTTCACCGATCCGGATGAGTTGGTAGGCTGGGCGCAATGAGCAATTTGCCAGAGGTGTTGGTCCAACCTCCTTAAGCTCGACCCCAAGCTCACTGAACTCGCATCTTCTGAATCAGGCCCTGTGGCACAGGGCCTGCTGTTTGGCCAACCTTTTCTGAAGGAGCTGTCCAAATTTGTGGCCTAATCTGGATATGGCGCAAGGGTCTATCCATAAGGTCTTCTGCCTAGTTTTTGGCAGGACCAGACGATTTAGAGGGTGCACGTTCGGCCGTGGATACCAACAAGGCCTGCAGAGAGATTATTATCAACAAAATCGAGGTGGTTACCATGAACCGAACAACCCCACTTTCTACCCTTCTCGCCCCCGCCCCAACATGAATCGCTTCCGGAGAGGTCGTTAAGGAGGATCTCGGGGTTCCAACCAGGACTCTGGTGCCACAGGGGAGATTAATTCTGTTTCCTGATGTGATACTGGGAGGGGACAGGATTCAGTCTTCCCTATACGTTTGGCAAACTGTTACTCAGGATGTTTGGGTTCTGTAGACTGTTCAGGGATATAGACTTCAGTTCCACAATACAAGTCTTTCCTACTCCTGTGATGTATTTTCTCCAATGAGAGCAAGTTTTATCTTCTCCTTAAAAGGGTGCCATAGAGGTATCAACCCCTCATCCCCACGGGTTACTCAGTTGCATTTTCCTGGCGGAGAAGGGTGGTGGTCCTTGCCTGGTATTGAATCTCAGGGACTTCAATGGTTGGATTGTTTACCGCCATTTCAAGATGCATGGCATCCATTTACTGCAAGATATTCTCCAGGAAGGGGATTGGATTGTTCGGCTAGATTTAAAAAAGACGCATACCTTCCTGTTACCATTTTTTCACCCCACAGGAGCTTTCTCCAGTTCCTTTGGCAAGTTCTTTGTTAGGAGTACAAGGTCCTCCCCTTTGGTCTCTCGACCGTCCCTTGGTGCTTTATGAAGCTCCTGAGGCCAGTAGTAGAATCCCTGAGAGCTCGCAGGATGCGTCTGATTATATACTTAGACAAAATCATTTTCATGGCCCAATGCCCTCACGATTCTCCTTCTCCAAGATCTAGGCTTCATTGTGAATTCTCAGAAATCAGTTCTGACCCCTTCCCAGCGTGTAGAGTTTCGGGGGTTTCAGGTAGATTATCTCGTTTGCCAACTGATTTTACCTCCCTAAAAAGTACAGAACATCAAGAAAAAATTGAGATCGACTGAGCAAGCGGACTGTATCCTTGAGGCAAATACAATAATAGCCAAAAAGTTAGGATTTGGATCTTGTGAATGTTCCATGTCTAGCAGTCTTTCTCAAGGATCAGCATACCGTGCCTTTTTCAGGACTGTGAAATTCTAGACTCAAGCTTGGTTTGAGGCCATACTAGTGATACAAACTCAGCTATATGTGGTACAGAAAATGTCTGTACATTGAACTATTCAGAGTTACATTCAACACAAGACAAAACCGGGGTGGAGGCGAAGAAATGTTGGACATAGTTAATTACACTTTTGTCTGGACTGCCCCACTTCGACTTTTTATTGTATCCATCCACTAACTGGACTGTCAAGTGCTTTTTAGTAGCCAATAGGAGAAACAGAGCTTTATAAAACTTAATTCTGTAAATAGAGCAACAGTTGATCCACATTTTATGGATCTCATGCTTTCCATCACCAGATGCTTCCAAGCGCTTTACCAAAAGCAATCCTGATACAAGATGCTCATCCAAGGGTATGTATATAGGTCTATTGCACTCCAGAAAACTAAAGACAATTAAAAAAGATTTACAGGTAAATACTGAAGTCCAGATTAACAAAGACTTTGCATTGGATTTGCGTTATTTTATTTTTTAACGCAAACCGGACACAAAGCGTTGTGTTGGTATTTAACAATCCAACACAAATCGCGATTTGCGTACAATTGCAACAAAAGCAACTCAAACCTGTGCAAAGCGCTGCCTTGTGCTACTTTGCATTAAGGGGATGTTCCATGGGTGGTGCATGGGGGTTCTCATGCAACCACCTATGGGGGTTTAGATGCAAATCCCTATCTAGAAAGAACTGTAGATAGACATTTGCACCACAATCATGTGCCTTCTTAAGGCAGATACAAGAAAGAGAAATACTTCAGTTTCTAGTTGTTTTTCCATCTTCGCATGTGTGCTGCATTCTAAAGCACACATACAAAGAGGGAAACACATTAAAGCATGTTTTTTTGTACAGGAAGGCACCCTTTTCTGTACAAGAACTATGTTTAGCACAACGCAGACACCCTTACACTATGGTGCACAAGTGGCCACATTGGTGCATGGCAATATATAGTGCTCCAACACACGGGGAGAGAACAAAGCAGCGCCACATCTTAGTAGATATGGTGCTGTTCTGTTCCCTCCTGTCAACGCAACGCAGAGCGATAACTTTACTTGCGCTGCACTGTTTTATTAGTACATAAATCTGGGCCAGAGTTCCTGTACTGGCCTACATGCCTTATATGAAAGTCTGGTTGCCTTAACAAACCTTGCACATCCTTTATGCCCTACTGAATCCTGCAATATTGTGCTCTATGTAATTAAGACGTTTTTATCCTGGTATCTGAAGCCCTAAAACCCAACATGTGTCACTCAAAGTCACTGCTTTCCATCCATGCCTGGCGTACATAGTAGCTTCCTACACAGTCAGGACGTGCCACATTTGGGTTCCCTTGGCAGGTATGGTGGCACCACAAATTGGAGCCAGCCAGCGCAACAGGCATCACTAGTCCTAGATCTGTCTGTCCTAATCCATAATATTGGTTCATATTAATAGCAACTTGCAAGAGTGTGCCCAAACTAAAAATGAGGCCCCTAATGATTACAATTTACAAATTCCAATCCAAGGAAGCATCCTGATAGTGAGGGATTTCTCTAGTCTGCATTATTCAGATACTCATACCATACTAGCTCTATATAGAGCCACCAAAGAACAGGAAGTTGCCTTGTATCGATAAAAGTGCTTCTACTAAAGATTATGTTGAACTTCCCACATCTTGTTTTTACTGCTGTCCTAGAATGAGTGAAGTACTGCGTTTTTGTTTTTGTATGTCCTATGGGATTATAATTGGTGATTTCTGATCCCTACAACTAAAATCCTCTGACCTATCACTCTGGGATTTCTGATTGCATTATATTTGTAGATCCAGGATTATGCCACTGAAAGGTGACTGTTTGTTCCAGGGAATCAGAACGGAGCACTGTCCCTTTTCAAATAAACTTGTACCACTAGTTTTTCGACAACTATCCTAGACATATTTAAGTATATAAAATAACAGATCACAAACAAACATTTTAATTTTTCCATCTCATATTTCTTTGAGGCTGCACACAGAGTTCCATCCCGGTTGTTTGGGCTGTGTTTCTCTTCTATTTGCGTTGTGCCTTGCACAACATTGACATGCGAAGGAGCAATCTGTAGACAAATTCCACTTAACAATATATTATAAGTCTAAGTCATAGCTATGGGGTGGTTTTCATATGTCAAATATTGCATTTAATTTTCACTACTTCTGAGAAAAGGAAGATACACAACCTAAGCAGGTTAGGACTGGTTCTTGCCACTCTAAATATGATAAGGGCTATTACGGAGGTCAGCCACCTGAATTTGTCAAGAAAGTCAATAAGAGAAGAGTCCCATGACAGGTAAACTGCTTCTCCAACCCATCTTCTCCATTGATGTGTACTCGTGCCATTTTCTGCTGTCACCCATCTAAGTAATTCTGTTTTCCAAAGAGTGATATTGGAGGGGAAGAAGAAACTTCCATATAATTTTGACGTCTCTTTATGTAATAGAATAGCAAGGTCTACAAATTTGAATTTTGATTTTTCAAATTAAGGCTGATCAATAATTCCAGCATTCAAACCTAGCATATATTGCACCTATTTGTGAGAGCCAAGATTAGGCTGGCCACCTCTGACTAGGAAAGAGCGACCCTGGGCCATACCCACGTCATATAAAAGAAACCCACCTGAACAGCAGCATTCCTGGCAAAGCTACCAGGTGCACATGCAATGGAAGTGTGGTGGAGTAAACTTAACCTTAACTGTTTGAATCGGGAATTTCCTTGATACCTTAACAGGGGAAACTAAAAACTGTAGCCCATTCCAGTTGTGTCAGTTCTCTCCCTACAGCTGGAGACCATTTCCATTCTATGTTTATCAGCTTAATCTTCATCAATTCCAGGATGGCCCAAAACTGGAAGGTCACTGGTTTTCTCACACCCATCTTCTGCCCCCAGGTCATCATAAAATTAAGTACTTCATATCTTTTTGGCACCACTGACTCGCTCCCCAGGTCCACAGGCTTCCTAGAGAGTTAAATACCATTATTTGAATGTCATACTTTAAGCTTAAAGCTAGAGAATACGTGCATCAAATAGCTGTCATACCATTCCCATATAATAGAATACCTTATATGCTTTTTTCCAAATAGCGGGGCTTCACTAGACTTGCTAGGGTTTAACTTAATTTTTCATAAAGCAGCACATATTGAATTTCTGCTGTGTTTAATCACTGTAAATAACGTGCTACTATTACCCATTTAAATGGTCCTCCATTTACTGATCTCAGAAGGAAGAAAGCTAAGAAGGCCTTGCTGTGATTCTAACTCGTGACCTTAAGATCTATGCATTTTTCAGTGGTGAGCATCATATTCACTTTGCCATCATGCCTACTGTATCACACTGTTCTATTTAAAGTTGTGTTGAAGACACTCCCACCTGTCAAAATCCACAAGTCGCCATACAATCCTAGTTTGTTTCTCATGTGTGGGGGAGGGTTGTGCGCAACAGCGACTAAAGGTACAATCTTGCCTAAGGGCCCTATTAAGAGTTTGGCGGTGTGGGAGCGGGAACGCCTCACTCCCGCACCACCAGACCCATTTTTGAACCGCCTCCAGATTAGAAGTTTTCTCCTATCTGGCGGGCTGTTTTTTCGGCGGTGCTTATGAAATAGGCATCGCAATGGAAACGTAAAAATCAGTACCTGCATGGCATGGACTGCTGCAGTCCATATTGTGCAGTTAATGGTGTGCATGCACACGGGGGGCACATGTTGCGCTCCCCCACCTTCAGGCACCAGGGGGCCCTGAACGCCCCCTTTGTTTCCTCACCACCACACTTTTCATGGCAATCAACGTGAAAGAAGAGTTATTGGCTTGAAGGATTGAGCATTCCTTTTACCTTAGTGACACTAGTGGGGAGCCAGGATCAACCATAGTGGAAGTTCTTTTTAAAATTTTGTACAGAGCGCACGTTGGAATAAGGTACATCTCTCTAGCTTTATCAATTTCTTTCTGAAAGGCAATAGAACACTGGTTTCAGCAGGTCAATAGATTGCATTGAGACATTCTCTTCCAAGGTCTGCTGGTTGCTACGAGTCAACGCAGCATGTGAAGGAGGAGTGAAACTCATCTACAGTAAAAGCATAAACTGGTTTAACAGGAAGAAGATGTACACTTGAGATGCAGTTTGTCATGTTCAGAGAATAAACAAAACTTCAGGAGAATCATTTTATACAGGCACATGTTATTCACAATGGACACCATTAAATTCAAACCACTTATGCAACACACTACATAGTACCCAGCATAGCAAACACAATTGGGGCATTAAGGAGGCCTATTATGGGATACTGCACAAATGTTATTGGGGAAAAACCAATAGTTTCTTTCGCCTCTACCATTAGTCATAAAAAGGCATGCATCAACGAAACTAGCCCCATTTGCCACAAACGATCAATCTACTCAAAGCATGATGTCAGATGACAGTGGCCACTATTTACTATGGGTTGAACACTTTGGATGCACCCTTCAACTAGTAAAGTCTAGACTCTATGGATGAATATATTTACCAGCACATGGAGGAGTTTTAGCAGACACAAAAACTGTCGAGCCCAGAGAGGGAATACAAAGACCATGACAAATGATTCAACAGGTAGCACAGTTTTTCCAAACTACTTGAGTCTGTACATGAAGAGAACCATTCAAGTGCAAACCTTGTAATGTCAAGCAATGAGAGGGTGCAAAGCAAAGAGGGGATCCACAGTGTCCAGTGCCCAATCAGACCCTGGTACATGCAAGGGAAATAGAGGTTAAAGTCCAGAGCAAAGGTAGTGAATAGGTATGTAGAGCTTAGAGCACCATGGTGGTTATGGATGTGGTGAATGAGAGCTGCTGAAGAGTGAATTCCTGCCTCAGGAGAACACTAGGAGTGATAGAAGGTGGAGGTGAAGGTGAGGTGGAGGTGAGAAGGGCCTCTTTTTTTGGTGCAATTGTGCATCGTACAGGAGGATAAACTCAATATGTAATTAAGATTTAAGAGTCAAATTTGCATATCGGAAATGCAATCTGAAGGGAGGTGGCCCCAGCAACACTAGTTCACATATGAGCGATCTCAGGGTTATATAGATGAGTCAAATATGGGGGATGTACCAGGAAGCTAGACGGAGGTGTATGGGGTAGGAGCAGTGTTGTTTAAAGAGTGGCTAAAGAGAGGTTGTTTAAAAAGGCTTGATTGGCAATTTCTGACTTCAAGACTGAAGGATAATTACGAGAAGGGATGCCCGGATGGAGTTTAAGATCACATCAGGAAAATTATTGAATTGCTCCAGGGGTGGTACAGGACCAAGATGTGCACTTTTTGGTTAATCCCGGTCTCAATCACTCCTGTAAAACAAAGGATGGAAAGAGTAAGAGTTTAAGTGGTGTGTAATATATGAGGTTTTGTTACATACTTGGGGATCATCACAGAGGAAGATTGAGATGGTTAGTGGAAACGTAGTTTGGTCAGGTCAGTCAAAGGTCTGTCTTATGTGTATGTGAGGTTGTAGGGAGGATTTACTGAAGCAGTAGAGACTGGATATGAACTGAGAGGATGTTAGTAGAGATAGCGGTATGCACTGGATTTCTAGATTGGAGCATTAAAAGCAGGGGTGCGATATGTTATATTATTTCAATTTGTATGGCGCACTAATAACCTGTAAATGTTTTCAGAAGCGTGAGTAGGTGTGTAGGCGTATGGTCCCCATAGAGTTATTCGAAGAGCCAGGTCCTTCACCTTCTAGCAGAATTTAAGAAGTGAGGAGGATGCTCTGGTGTGAGGAGAATGAGTGAGTTCCTGCTCTGATTTTGGGAATGCAGGGATTGTGTGCGAGTTAGAGCGAGGCTTAGCGTAGGTGTCTGGTAGGTTGGTGAAAGTGTATGCGGCTGCTCAGGTATGCTGGCCTAATGTTGTGCTGTTGAAATATAAATTCCGATCCTTCTTGTTTTTGAGTTGAGCTATGCGTCATCCATTTCACCCCTGCCCTCCTTTCTAGCCCCGGCTCTGTCCTTGGCACCTCACCTGCACAAACATTTGTAAAGAATCTAGATTGTGGTATTGCAGGCTGTGTATTCATGCAGAGTCAGCGCAAAATAACAGCTGGCGTCTGCTCGGAGTTTCCAGACAATTAAGTCCTGAATAAAGTTTACACAGATAACATATCTTGTTGTGCAGCCTCAAGACGCGAAGATTGCTCAAAAACACCAAGGCTGTTGATTCTCACAATTACCTCATTTGCGTGTTTTTCCCAATGCTCTATTTACCATGGGGCGTCCCCTGTTTGTGATCCTTTTCTTTAAAAGACCATGAAATCATTGCTCGGTGTGCTTCCTCCTTGAGTATCTCTTGGTGCTAGTTGGACGAGGCCCCCGCTCATGAGTGATAATAAATGATTTGATTTTTACTTCACTTCAGTGTCGATTCTCCTTACTTGTTTGAACCCGTGGACCAAGGGTGACCCTGCACCAGTGTGTCTGCTAAAAGGCCCTTCCACAAATTGACGCCCGAACGTGGGGCCCCATCAGAGTCCTGCAGTTGGACCGGGGAAGGAGATTGTGTCGGTGAGAAGAACTTTACTAAGGAGCGCACCACCTGAGGAGACTAGTTCTCTGGCCAAGGTGATATTTTCGGCTTCCCGACTCTGATCTTCCCGGCGGCTGCTGACCCTGACTGGGGCTTCCGGACGGCTATTTGGAATTGATCATTTGATCAGAGAGGATCGACAGGTCGGATTGTGTTGAACCGGTTTTTGTTTGTTTGGTATTCGTTTTTTTTAACATTTGCAAATGTTAATATCACAGGTCA
Source organism: Triturus cristatus (assembly GCF_964204655.1). Classification (NCBI taxonomy): domain Eukaryota; kingdom Metazoa; phylum Chordata; class Amphibia; order Caudata; family Salamandridae; genus Triturus; species Triturus cristatus. Next base: position 468,629,511 of record NC_140588.1, on the reverse strand, counting down.
TGTGAGAGGTTTCTCCCGTAATTTCTGTCTGAAGAGTTAATATTTATATATTATAACCATGAATGTGTTTAGTAAGTTATGGAAGTTTCGTTGTTGCTGCTGTGATAAGCAGCGCATTTTAGAAGAAAGTCAGCCGGCGCCACCAGAAGGTACACCGAATTTTGAAATGTATGTCAAACAAGGTATTTGTCCCATCATGTATAGTGCATTGTAGAACAAATATACAAAAGGGGATCCCCAATTTCAGTGGCCATTAGAGGGGACAATGGACCCTCAAACTTAAGTACTTAGAAAAATAATTGTTAGCTAGGAAAAGTTAGGAAACGTTTGACAGTCTGCGTATGTGGAGGAAGGAAGTTAAGGAGCGGCAGCTCAAGGCAGAGAAAGTGAGAAGGAAACAGGAAAGGAAGACAGTTTATCAAAAGTTTAAAGAGTTAAAGGCTAAAGAAATTCAGGAAAATATAGAATGTTTAGATCGAGAATATACATTGACAACATCTAAAGAATATGTCGTCAGGCCAACAGCAATGGCTCAGGTTCACCATGATGATGTGGACTCAGAAACCAACGGATTGATTGAACGACCCCCATACGCACCTTTGGCACCCACTCCCCCGGACCACCAAATCCTGTACTTCCTGCACCGCTGGCTCCACCTCCTCCGCCGATGATTGTCCAACCCCTACTTTTCAACCTGTGCAGATACATCCCTTATCCCCTCAAACCCAAGCCAACGCGTATGAACAGGCAGATGGTCCTGTAGCAATCCCAGCGCCCCGATTTCTCCACTCAGCCATACCTCAGCCACGCCAAGATCTAATACAACAGATAGTATTGAGTTGGTTAAATGATTCAGAAATGGAGGCAGGAGAAATGATAGACCAGATGCAAGATTTCTCTGAAGGCGAGCTCCTTTGTCTCATAACCAAACTTTCTTACCAGTTTTTGGCCCAATGGGAGATAATTACAGGGGAACATGGTCCAGACGATGTTAGAGCCATTAATTGGCAGTGCCAGGTAGGGCACTTCCCTGTAGGAAGGGTTAATACTGCCATAGCAACAATATGGGGCACTGTGCTGAACTTTTTGCCTCTTCTCAGATAAGACCTATGAGGGAAGCCGCACCCCAGTTCATCACCGGGAGAGGGAACGCAAATAATGATGATCCTAACAGCCCCGATGCTTGTGCCCATTTCATGTATAATTGGAAATATACGCCCTGGAAAAGGACGGATGATCTTACTCTTAAAGCCTCTTTACCTGATATTCGAAAGAACCCCAGAGGTTTCTATGACGACATACAGGCAGCCATTGACTCTTTTATTATGACACTAGCTGACATTGATATGTTTTTCGGCATGATCTTACCGCCGGATATGTGGCGACTAACTAGGAAACAGGAACATGTTTCCGAGCTAGGAAGAGATTGCACTGCATTAATAGCAGCTGAAGCTGATTGGAAGCCTGGTAAAAAACCCGCTTAACTTATACTGGACCTTCCTGGCAACATACTAACTTATATAAAAATGATAATTCTCCCACGGAAGATAGATTGAACGCTCCTTACTGCTTGTAAACAAAGAAAGGACGAGTCCATCCCTAATTTCTTTACTCGCTTGAGGACGTTTCCCATGACTTGAGTGGCCAAAACACATCTACCCCCAAGGGCTTCCATTTATTTGTAGACCGATTTGTTGGAAACTTGCTTTCCGAAATATCTGTTCGTTTAAAGGGGTCTGAAAGTACATGGGCCTCAGTATCCCCTAAGGCCATATTGGATATGGCTCAGTATTACCAGAATCAGGTGACAGATGAGCATGACAGGAAAGAGGGTAAAATAAAGGATTTAAAGACTAAGGTTATGATGGTTCAGGCTTATGGACCCCCGTGTCGAGGCTGTGGTCAGAATACCAGTCAAATGCCCCCACCAGGCCCACCGCATAGACAGACACCACTAGGACCGGATCAGTGTGCCTATTGTAAGGAAATAGGACACTGGCGCGCTGAATGTCCTGTTAGCTTCTAGTGGGAGAGCCAGGATATAAGCAAGTAATAATAGGGGAGCCCAAGCCCCCCCGACAGCCACAACAAAATTCAGGCAGAAACAGGTCAGATAATTATTTTGATCACAGAAATAATCAATATTCTTTGGATGACTACGAACCAGATGATGCCATAGGTATGCACTTTGCCTAGGACAGCGTAGGACGAGGACGACCAGTTGAGATACCTGTAGATCAGTCAGGACCCTATATAACAGCTACCATACTTGGACAGGATCAGAAATTCCTAGTAGATACAGGAGCGACACGTAGCGCAATATCTCAACAACTGGTCCCTGGGACACCACAGCAAGGCATAGGCCGACCAGAGAGAGCGCAGGCTTGGGGAGCTCTAGTAGATGACCTGAAGAATGTAGACTGAGAGTCCACTCTCAGCACCCCACCAGCCAGGTCCCGACCAGTTAGCCCCAACAACCAGGAACAGGAGGGAGATGATGACGCATAATAAATCGACCACAGCCCCTTAGCACCTACAGCCCTGAAGGTTGCGTGAGAGTTGCCTCAGTAGAGACATACGGAGAGAAACCCAGACCACACATAAGGCGGGAGCCAAAGTGGCAGATTAGTCGACAGCAGCGAGGGGTTGGGGGAGGGGGGGGGGGGGGGCAGTTGGGGAGGAAATGTTAGATCATCAGCTAATCAGACAGGGAATGTTACCTTGAACTGTTAACCAGGAACATATATAAACAGGATAAGAAATGAGAAAGTATTGCTGATACCTAAATGCAAATAAATATGTTTAACAAAAAATAAGTGGTCCCTGGGACACCCTTGTCTGGCCGGATAATAACATCTGTGGGGTTCGATGGAACACCAACCCCTGGCCCTGTGTCCCGAAAAATACCTTTAAGGTAAACAAATTTAGTACTTCTACACCCTTTTTGCTTCCCCTGCAAGCCCCTGATAATTTGCTGGGACTTGACATTTTGAAATATTCTCATGCTTCCATACATTGCTCCGATCTGGGGTGCGTGTCATCTTTGGAAGGAAGACACCGCCCAAACAATGTAATATTTCCCCATGCTCGGACCTCGATTCCGTTCCCCCATGTGTCTGGGCTACTGCAGACACAGATGTTGGGAGAATGGACTTTTCCCCAGTACACATACAGGTTCGGGAAGGTGTTCTTTTGCCACGTGTCCTGCAATACAAAATATCAAAAGAAGATGAAGATGAACTAATACACATCATTCATGACATGATACTTACAGGAGTCATTGAGGTAAAAGCCCTATTCTTCCTGTCCTTAAAAGAGGGGATGGAATACAGGATAGAGTTTATCGATTTGTGATTTATTTGAGAGAATTTAACAAGATAGTAATTCCTCAATATCCTGTTGTTTCTGATATTACCACCCTGTTGACTTTGGTCCCGTCCACAGGCACTGTGTTCTCTGTCAATGATCTTAAGAACACCTTTTTCTCTATCCCTATACATGAGGATGGTAGATATCTTTTTGGATTTTCACTTTGGGCCGTTCATTCAGATTTTGTAGGGCTTCCAAAGGCTCCACAGAAAGTCCTGGCATTTACAGTCAGGCACACAAACGACAGTTGGACGAACTTCTTTTGCCACCTGGAGTTACACTTGTTCAATATGTTGATGACATTTTGCTTGCAGCAGACACAGTTGAGCATTGTAAAGAATCTACTCTCTCCTTATTGCACCACCTTGCTGCTAAAGGACATAAGGTCTGTAGGAAGAAATTGCAATATTGTCGACCAGAGGTCACCTATCTAGGTCACCTCTTGTCAAAGGAGGGACGCACTCTCATTAAGGATAGGATTCAAACTATCATACACACTCCCATTCCCCGTACACAAAAAGAAGTCAGAGCACTTATTGGCATTACCTCTTACTGTAGACAATGGATCGCCAACTTTTCACTCATTATCAAACCCCTTTTGTCCCTTGTTACTAAAGACACTCCCTTTCCCCTACCATGGTCATCTGAATGTCAAAATGCATATCAACAGCTTTGTGCATCCCTTTGTTCCGCTCCTGTGTTAGGTACTCCAGATTACACCAAACCCTTCATATTGTATGTACATGAGAGGGAAGGATGTGCATTATCAGTTTTGACACAGCCACATGGCAGCAAACATCGTCCATGTGCTTATTTTTCGGCTGTATTGAATCCAGTGGCCAGAGGACTCCCGGGTTGTCTGAGGGCGGTGGCTACTACAGCCATCTCCATGCGACAATCTGAAGGGATAATATTAAGCAGCAAACTTGACTAGTGCTAGGCTCACAGGATATGAACTGACGCTTTTGGCACCCCATATTACACTCATACACTCAAAAGGTGTTTGACATTGAATCCCGCCACATTGTTACCCTTACCAGCTGAACAACCCCATGATTTGCATGATTGTATTTTCCTGACGGAGGAACAAACCAAGGGAAGAGTAGATCTCAAACACACAGCCCTGTCAGATCCTGAAGGAGAATTATGGGTGGATGGCTCCTGTTTAAAATTACCTGATGGCACTACCTCTGCAACGTTCCAGACAGTTGTAGAAACAGCTCGCATTCCACAGAGATCAGCCTAAGCTGCTGAACTCATCGCACTCTTGAGGGCTTGTGAACTCAGTCAGGGATTATCAGTAAACATTTGCACCAACAGCTAGTACGCATTTGGGGTGGCACACAACTTTGGCAGACTTTGGAAGGAACGAGGGTTCCTAACTTCGCATGGTGCCAAAATTCAAAATGGTGAACTGGTAGATAGCATCCTCACCGCCCTGACATTGCCAAAGAGCGTGGCCATTATCAAATGTAGTGCCCAAAAGAAAGTTACAGATAATGTGGGACAAGGAAATGCTTTCACAGACGAGACAGCATGATATACTGCAAGTACCCACACAAGCAGAATGTATGTACTACGGTCCCAAGCTGAAAGATGGGAAAATAGGCACACGGAGGTTCAGGAGATACATCAGTCAGCTACTGAACAAGAAAAGGTAGAATGGGAAAAGGAAGGGGAGTTAGTTGATGAGGGATGTTGGAGGTCCAAAGATATGTCGAAATGGAAATTGCCTTATGCCTATTTACTGCCCTTTTGGACTATGGCTCATGGGCCTGCCCATGTTAGTGCTAAAAACACCATCTCCTAACTAGAACAGATTTGAGACAATCCAGACATTCATAAAACAGCTGAGCATCTAGTAAAGCATTGTATGGTATGTTTACAACACAATCCTGGGAAGGGAGTATCAACCCCCACTGGTGGCTTTTCTCTACCCCAGGTCCCTTTTGAAGCACTTCTTATGGATTATATCCAGTTGGAACGTTGCAACAATTTGAAGCACGCCTTTAGTGGGGGTTTGTTCATTTAGTAGGTGAGTGGAGGCCTATCCAACCAAAGATAATACTGCCTTGACAACGGCTAAAGTTTTGTTGAAATAATTCTTCCCTCAATTTGGAATTTGTAGGGCCCTATGGAGTGATAATGGCCCCCATTTTACTGGTCAGATAATAGAATATCTAATGAAAGGTTTAGGGGTAAAACAGAAGTTTCATGCTGCCAATTACCCTCAGGCAGCGGGACTTGTAGAACGCGTCAATGCCACGCTGAAGCTTAAACTTGCTAAAATACAGACAACGGGCCTTAAATGTCCCTGTTATCAGTTTGTTCAATCCCACATAGTAAGATTGGTCTCTCTCCTTATGAGATTATATTCGGGAGACCTATGAATGTTTGAGGACCCCCAAGACCAAATGTAATACAAGAAATGCAATACCCCATCCTTAGTGATTATTTACAAAACTTAACTAAAAACTTGTCTCTAATTTACCAACAGGTACAAGAAGCCATACCGGATAATGCCGAGGGTCTAGCACATTGTCTCCAGCCTGGGGACTTAGTGCTCACAAAGAACTTTCAACGCTCCAAGAATTTGGAACCTCGCTGGAAGGGCCCTGAGCAGGTCCTACTTGCAACTCGGACTGCTGTCCGCATCACCAATAGGAAGAACTGGATCCACGCCTCTCACTGCAAGAGGATACCAACAACTGTTCTCCAACCAGAAGGCAGAAACGATTTGAAAGACATATTGCAAACTCAGAAGAATGTTGCTCCTGTGAATGAAGAAACTCTGTTTTCCAACCAAACTACGCCTGCGGTAACAAGGTACAATCTACGACCAAGGAAGGGAAGGAGCAGATAGAGATACCGGAGGACCTGCTCCCAATTAGTGGGACGGTTCGGCTGTGGCACGGTGGGATCGCAGAATCAGCAGAACTAGGTTCAGTGCGGGTTGTGATACGTGCTCAGTGATACCTGGGTCTCTCTCCGACCTGTGGTTGTACTAAGTACCATTAAGGAGAATGCAGAAATTGGGATCCAAGTTGCAAATCAAGGACAAGACTCTGTGCATGGTGACTCTGATCATATTGGCAGCAGCCTTACGGACAGTGGAGGAAGTAATGGAGGAAGTAATTCCAGCCCGGAGCTTACTATCTGCTACAACTATTCCTGTCCCCACGGAACATTATTACTTCACTCTTCCCGATCATGAAAGGAAGCATCGATTGTCATATCACAATAATACTTTCATACAAATGTTGCCTCATACTCATAAAGCTACAAATACTACCAACTGCTGGGTATGTGGAATGTTGACAGCCCATCAGAAGAAGGGAGGCAAGCCCCTCATTCCCTTGCCATTTTTACATAATGGCTCCTATAGAGCCTGGTCTGGACTTTTGTGGGCTTCTGAAATCAAAAATATTACTACAGCTGGTGTAGGGGGACATAATGCGGAATTGAATAAGGTGTGTTACCCCAACGATGGCCTCCCCCAAGCCAAGGGAACTATATGGGAAATGGAGGAATACAGCAAAGGAAATTCCTCCACAAAGTACGTCTTCCCCAACACTCGAACAGCCAAGGAGGATAGGCCTCCTGTTATCGCTGTTACAAGAGTCCGAGAAAGTCTCTGTGTAAGCAGTATTGGCAGTATCCCTGTCGGAAAAAGTGACTGTGCTACAGTATTGAATATCACTGGAACAAACAATAGCAGTTTTCTATCATCATGTAACACTTACTTCATTTGTGGAAACAAAGGCTACTATCATTTGCCAATCGGATGGTCTGGAATATGCTATGTGTCCTTCTTGCTTCCTCCTGTGTTTTTAGCACCTGGATCTTATCACAAAGATCGAAAACTGTTTAATGACACTTCCTTGAAACGTTTCAAAAGAACTATAAATGGTGATGAAGTGGATCAAACTGACACTTCATTACAGCAGTATGTTGATTTTAATTTGGGACTCTTTTTCTTTGTTGGTCTAGCCTTGAATAGCGGAAAAGTCAGACGCTTGACCCGAGTGGTAGAGGCAGTGACTAAGCAAACAGCAATCGCTCTTGGAAATATAACAGAAGTGCTCCAAATTGCCAGGATTGTGACTTTACAAAACCGGATGGTTCTAGATGTGATACTGGCTGATCGTGGTGGAGCATGTCGCATCATCGGAAGTAGCTGTTGTGTGTTCATTCCTGACAACACTCCTTCTGTCTATGACGCTATTTCCAAACTACATAAAATAGCTGCAGAAATACATCAGGAAGAAGGAACATGGACTTGGTCAGACTGGTTTTGGGGTATGTTTTCTACTTGGGGCTGGAAAATATTGATGGTGATAGTGATTATAGGAGCCATCTTTCTCACCTGCTGTTGCTGCATTCAGTGTGCCCCTGTGATATGTACAGTTTGTATAGCTACTTGTAACAGTATCAAGCCTCCCCTAATTAATGTGCATGAATCAAACAGACAAATGATGATGCAACTTAAAAATTGATGAACTCATGAGGATTGATATACAAGATTAATATATGTACTTTAAAATGGATTAGCATAGGCTAAATAGGAAGGACTGTTGAAATATAAAATCCGATCCTTCTTGTTTTTGAGTTGAGCTATGAGTCATCCATTTAACCCCTGCCCTCCTTTCTAGCCCCGGCTCTGTCCTTGGCACCTCACCTGCACAAACATTTGTAAAGAATCTAGATTGGGGTATTGTAGGCTGTGTATACATGCAGAGTCAGCGCAAAAGAACAGCTGGCGTCTGCTCAGAGTTTCCAGACAATTGTTAAGTCCTGAATAAAGTTTACACAGATAGCATATCTTGTTGTGCAGCCTCAAGACGCGAAGATTGCTCAAAACACCAAGGCTGCCGATTCTCACCATTACCTCATTTGTGTGTTTTTCTCAAAGCTCTGTTTACCATGGGGCGTCCCCTGTTTGTGATCCTTTTCTATAAAAGCCCATGTAATCATTGCTCGGTGTGCTTCCTCATTGAGTATCTCTTGGTGCTTGCTGGACGAGGCCCCCGCTAATGAGTGAGAATAAATGATCTAATTTTTACTTCACTCCAGTGTCGATTCTCCTTACTTGTTTGAACCCGTGGACCAAGGGTGACCCTGCACTAGTGTGTCTGCTAAAAGACACACTTCCACAGTGCGAGGCACTGTATGTGTGTTAGGAGTTTGAATTGGCTTTGGTTGTGAATGGGGAGCCAGTGGCACTCTCTGAGGTGGGGTGAGATGTAGATGGCATGGGAGGTGGAGTGTGAGTCTTGCGGTGGCATTCTGGATGGTCTTAAATCTGCATAGGAGCTGCTTGGCGATTCTGGCATAAAGTGTGTTGCCTTAGTCGTGTCTGTTTGTGATGAGTGCTTTTGTGACGGTGCGTCTGGTGTACTGTGGCAGCCACTTAAAGATCTTTCTCAGCATACATAGGATGTAGAAGCAGGTAACACTCATAGTGACTTGTGTAGTCATGTTGAGCTGGACGTTCAGGATGCTCCCCTAAAACACTGGGGGCGGACAGGGCACAAGGTTTACGTTGTGATCATCTCTCCTTAGAAAGCAGTTTGTGAGGAGCAGATGTATTTTTCTTTGTAAATGGATCACCCCCAGCAGGGTGTCTACACATGGAGAGAGAAGTAAATCACATACATTTTGCATCAAAACAATATTCTGCCTGTGGCATTAATGATTAGCCCTTCTCAACTTCAATAACTCTTCTAGACTGGAGAAGTTATAAGAGGAGCATTAATATGGGTCTCACTTTAGCAGGTACGTTTTGGTTCCTTCTCTCGGGGTTATGTGCTCTATAAACATTTACTTCACTCACACGCAAACATGACTGCACTCTCTTCTCGCTGAGAGCTTACTTTCTTACCCGACGCTGCCACAACTTCAGAACTGCTCTCCTTTCCTGGCGGGAGCCGGGAGCCTTGTTGTTCCGCCATAAATCCTCCCCTGCTGCCGTTCCCCCCCGCCGCAGGTGAACAGGCGCTGCTGCAGAGCGGGGGGAACTGGTCAAACTACACCATCCAGGATTCCTCGGATTGCCACGCCCCCAAACGCGGCCGGAGGCGCTAGAAAAACGCGCCGCACCTCCCGCCTCGCGGGACGCTCGTGTGACGCCGGGCTAAGCCCGGGCAAAGGGCGGGAGGAGACTGGGCTGGGCCAGTGACCCTGGTTCATCAACAGACTAAGGATAAAGGAACTGTAAGCCAATTACATTATTTATTGTTTTGATATTTCGCAGTTCTCCTTTCTTGGGACCCCTTGACATTGTTTGACAGTATATCTTGTCAGTCATAACCCGTGGCTTCATTCGTATGCCCTTAACTTGTATTAGTAGATATCAGTATTTATCACCTTTAGTCAGGATAGCTTTTGCCCACCAGACCGGTTTTGCATATGCTTTAAAAACAGTTTTGTCTGAACAGACTCCCTTTCCCTATTGTGTAATCTGACATCTGCAGCCCATATAAAATGACTACACGGGAAACTAGAAGTAAGGCTGCGGTTGGGGGGTAAAGTTGACGGGAACACTCGATGACTTCATAGTACGCACTAACTCTCTGATAGATCAGGGGATAGTACTAATGGAGAGAAGGGTATCCCAAGACCTAGCATTTGCCAAGAGGTCGTCCTTGGGCCACATAGCCGTGGCACGTAGCCCTGAAAATGCTTTATCTGAATCCATCCCCCTGCAGACACATGCGGAGTTACATAATATCGCCTGTACTCAGCCTGCTCCCCAAGATCTGATCCCTCTTGATCCTCAACCATTATATCCTATGGAAAATACTACGACCGGGGAATACTTAGACACTCAGGCTGAGACTCTAAATAGTCAAATGAGAGGAAAAAGGCAGGGGGCAATCCCAAAAAATAAGCGCGCCAACAATAATAACTTAATTGGCAAGAAAGTAAAAGTAAAAGTAGCTAAGGTGGGTGGTATTAGGGAGGATAGTAGTAAAGAGGCAGCGGGGGAAATTAATGGGCTTGACTCAGAGAAAGAAGAGGGTGGGCACAAGACAATGCCCCTGACTATTCTAGATGACACCACACTAGATGATACATTAGCTGACATTTTTTCTAAAAGTATTACAGCTAATAGTACAGGCGTACGAGTAGAAAGGGAGGACCCTTTAATATGTACCTTGACAATGTTAATTAAATCCTTACTCACTCCCTTAGAAGAGAGGCTCCATGGGATAGAGAAGCTATTGCAGGCATTGCAGAAAGACATAGAAGCACAGTATAGTAGCCAGGAAAAAAGGGTAAATCATGCAATCTTACCGGTTGATAAACCGCCGACAATCAATAATAAACGGGCGGAAGGGAAAAAATCAACCCCTAAAACCCCCCCTCCCTAAACCCATGCAAAATACCACCTGCTCGGTAGTAAGTACAGATGGTCCCAAACCAACCCCGGCTACCGAAGCAATCTTATGTACAACAGTTACCCCCAATGCACCCACTCATAATCCCGATAAAGCCCAACATGAGAAGCCCGAAAAACGTAGAAGCATCAATTTACCACCAGATGCATGCCCCTACGTGGTAATCTTGACTGGGGTTCCGGAACTGGCTCCTCAAACTACGGGACCCTTTTGGGCACTCAGAAATAAGGTGATACATTGGTTAAATTCTAATCACCCTCTACCTTCAGCATTAGCCAGTAACATCTTAATGGTTCAGAGGGTTCCATGGGTGGGTTATAATAGGAAAAGATCACAGGGGGACTGTGTGGTCATAACCTTTGAAAACTCGTGAACAGTAGATCACATCTGTCGGGGGGTTCCTAGAAATCATGGTTTGTCGATCATGGCTAGACCTCTGTCTTACTTTTATACGCCATCTGAACAGCCAGATGATAGATGGAGCTGGACTAGGGACGTGAATTGTCCCAGGGAAGGGAGGAGGTATGATATGTATAGGGATCCAAATCCCAATAGCTGGGGAGGGGGTGGAGATGACAGATGGACCCTAATACAGCGGAGGGCCGGGAGAAACCAACAGGGTGGCCTGCAGTATTGCGGAGAATGGCCAGGCGTACAGTTTGCTCCACCCTCATCCCATGTTATAATAGGTTTAGCCCATTGGAGGCGGTTGACTGACGCCCGGAGCATGAAGAATTTCTTGACCCGTTGCCATCCTTAAACATTCCTTTAAATTCATTAGTGAATAGTTTATCACAGGAAATGTCTGACACGATTATTAGTAGTGTGAGCAATAAGAGGGCGCCAGAAAGTAATGAATTGGCTAATTTGACCAAAATTTTGGTGGAGGAGTATGTTAAATGCAAAAAGGGACCATGCCTTAAAAGTAGCCATAATCAGATCCCTGGGCCAATAGAAACCCCGGGTAAAACTACATTTGAAAATAATGGGAATGATAGGGGTCATGTTGTCATGGATGAGACAGCAATAGCTGGACATAAAGAAACCTGTACCGTGATGTTTTGGAATGTGGCAGGCTTAAAGCAGAAAATCTCTAATCCCTCCTGGGAAACTGTCATAGATAATATGGATATTGTGGCCTTGCAAGAAACCTGGACCATTGAGCCCATACATTTAAATGGCTATAAAACTTACTGTACGCCTGCAGTAGGAGGAACACACGGGAGACCTAAGGGCGGTTTAATTACGTAGCTCTCAAACTGTATACCATATGAGAGGGTACGTTTTTACTCAGAGTGTAGTTTTTATCACAAAGTAGTGATAGATACTAAGACTGGAACTAGTTTTATTATTATTAACTTCTATAACAATATCCCAAGCAGCGCAATTCAGGATATTGTGAAAAGTTTAAATGATGATTTACAAGGCGAAATAGACAGTAAGGAGAGGGAAGTAATGATCCTATGGGGGGGGGGGGGATTTTAACTGTCCTCTTTGCAAAAAGGGTCAAAAAGGAATTTGCGGTTTAATGTTAGAGCAAGACATTAACCTCACACATTTTGATCATACTTTAACTGGGGATTTGTTAAATGAGATATTATTTAATTGTGATCTGGGATACGTAAATGAACTGGCCATGCGACCAACACCATTTGTCCCGACCTTTATTGGTAGGGGAGCATCGACTACCATTGATTTTACTATCTGTTCGAATAGTTATGGATACAGGATCTCTAGTTTTAAGATCCATGAGTCACCAATGAGTGATCATTTTCCACAAGTACTTGAAATTGATATCCCATTTACGGCATGTCAAAATGATAAGTCCCAAATGCAGGCAGCCCCGGACGTTACGCTGGGGAGACAAAATGGGTATATGCTTAAGTGGAGCAAGGTGGTCCCGGATGAATTCTTAGCCAACCTGGTTAACACCTGTACAGATAGCTTTAGAATTTGCCTGGACGAATACTCTAAGAGTGAAAATATAATAGAGCATTTTAATATTATAGCAGCCACCATTAAAGAGAGCCTGAGGGCGGTTTCTAGGAACAGGCCCAAGAACAGTAGAAGATGGTTTGATAATGCATGCACTAAGGCCCTCACTGAGCTTAAATATGCCATCCACAGGGCACCCCGGGACCCCTCCTTAATAAGAGACTTAAGGAAACGTTACAATTTAGCACTGAAACAGAGGAGGAACACCATAAAGAGGGTGGCTTGGGAAGAACTATGTGAAGCCTCACAGTCTAAAGACACATCTGCTTTCTGGAGGGTGGTAAATGCCCCCTTCCTCTTTGATAACACCAAGGCTCGCATGGAAATTGCGATCAGTGAAGATGACTGGGTCACACATTTCTCCACCCTGTACATGCGCTTAGAACAAAGTCCCGAAAAAGTTTCCAACTTAACATGCGAGAAAGGGGAGGATGCCCAAAAAGTAGTGGTTACCCTGCCTGAGGTTCTATTGAGTTTGAAAGCTACGAAGAGTGGAAAGGCAGCAGGTCCAGATGGGATCCCAGCAGATCTGTATAAAGCTAACAGTGACATCTGGGGCCCCATTCTGGTACAGCTTTTTAATGCAGCATTAGCGAGGGGTCTAAGTCCGTCATGGTTCACATCTACCATTGTACCTATCTACAAGAAGGGAGATAGGCAAAATTGTGCATGTTACAGGCCAATATCCATACTTGACTCATCTATAAAAATCCTCGGTAGAGTTATTTTAGCCAAATTACAAAACTGGGCGGAGGATAATGGGGTAATAAGCGATCTACAATTTGGCTTTCAAAGGGGCATAGGAACTATCGAGGAGTGCTTAAATTTATTTTTTGTCCAGCAGAAGTACATATCGATAAAAAGGGAGCGCCTATACCTTGCGTTTGTCGACCTTACCTCGGCTTTTGCCTGTGCGTCCCACAACAAACTATGGGAACTGATGCAAAGGATGGGCGTGGAAGATCAGATTATTCGTTTCTTGAGGGAGCTGTATTCTGGGGCTACTGCTACTGTTCGTTATGGAAGAGGGGGGGAATGTAGTAGATCATTTGGGATAGGGCGCGGAGTACGCCAGGGATGCGTCCTGGCGCCTTTTCTATTCCTGATCTATATAAATGGGTTGGAGCCTCGTCTACTGCAGGAGTGCAGGGATATGCCTATGGTTGGTAAAAGATCTATCCCTGCACTCTTGTTTGCGGACGATGCTGTTTTAATGGCGCGAACACCCATTGCCCTCCAAAACCTGATAGCGTCCTTCAATAAGTTCATGTTCAGTTTAGATTTGAAAATAAACTGTAGTAAAACCTTTACCATGAACTGTGGAACACGATCTAAGAAGCAAATGAAAACCATGTTTATAAACAACGCTCCCCTAGAAAACACGCCCACCTTCCCCTATTTAGGCATCTTGTTTCATGAGACTGGTTCATGGACAAGCGCTATAAAGGCAAGAACTCTCTTGTTTTCAAAGACAATAATGGCCCTAAAGAGTTTTATAAAAAAGTTGGGAAAGAAACCCATAAGGGAAATTTTAATCATTTATAATGCAACGTTTATATCGGTGGCTCTGTATGGATCAGGACTTTGGGGGTACGCTAACATAAATGCAATGCAATTAGTTGCAAACAAGTTCATGCGGTACATGTTGTCTGTACCCGATAGTATTGCAACCCTTAATTGTCATGAGGAGCTGGGGCAGTCGTATATCTCTGATATAATAAGAATTCAGCCCATCTTACTGTGGCATAGGGTATGGACTGTTAATGAGTGCGTAGTAAACCGTGCCACACTTCAGGATGTGTTACAACTTGAAAATGTCAATGTTTTTAAATGGTTAAACTATGTGAAATCCTTCTTGACAGAAATTCACTGTCAACAATACTATGAGGATCCACCTTCAATGGCATACATATCCAGAAAATTATTGAAAAAACTGTGTATGGAACACCTCAGGGAAAAAAGATTGCTAGAGGAAATAAAGAAAGACGGTTTGCTCCCATCAGTTGATACTAAGCGGAGTTAAATTACAACCATACTTAAGCCTCCCTATGTCAAATTACGACAGATTTTGTCTTACACGTTTTAGATTTAATATTGTTTTTAGATTATTAACATTCCCAGTAATGAACTCCTGGTCTAATGAATTGTGCTTATGTCCATGTGATGAATTATCTCTGCAATCCGATATTCATGTGCTGTTTTTCTGTAGATTTTACACTTTGCCCCGTAGGAAATTTATTGTCCCAATCCTTAAAGAGATAAATGTAAATGGATGCCGCCCAGCGTTTTTAGAATTGCAAAGAATGGACGAGCGCTAGGTGGCGCTAATCCAGATGGCCGCACCGATGTGAGGCTCCTGATGCTTGACCCCTCGCATCCGATCTCCATCCGTGTCTCGCTGTCCTAGCAGCGATCCGAAGCTCACCATCCGCAGCAGGGCTGCTGCGCCACACTCGGTGCTGCTTTCAGGCGATTTCCCGCACCCTGGGCTGAATTCTGGTGCCCGTTCGCCGCGACGGCAGGTGGGATGCAGCCGGCTGGTTCTGAGGCCGGCGTTGTGCGCTACGCGAGTCCCGCGGCGCCCTGAGGGGAGCGAAGGCCGTGTGGCTGGCGGCGGCCTGCCGCCCATCGCGGGACCCGGGGGGGCCAACCCCTGCCCTCCGCGGACCACCAGTGTGCTGCGGAGGGTGACGATTGGCGAGGCGCCCCCGGAGCTGACACGGGGCGGAGGCCCGGGACCTGCGGAGGCCCTGCAGCGAGGACGGACCGGACCGAGTGGCGCAGGCCTGTGCGGGTGGTCGCCCCCGGCCTTGCTGGACCTGGCGCCCATTTCTCCTCGTCACTCACCGGCGCGAGTCCCCGGCCGGCGGTGCAGACGACCCCCCCTGGTCTCCCCTCACCCTGTCTAGGGTGTCGGGCGGGGAGACCTCTTACCTGGCGACCGGCCGGGCGGCGGCATCCTGATGGGCCCCGAGAGTGGACGAACCGTGAGGGGTGAAGGCGCTTTGTGGGTGCAGGCAGAGGCGGCCGGCGTGGGCGCTCGTGTCTGGCCTTGCTGATGTTGGAGCCCATCCCCACCCTATACTACCGGCTGGGGGTTGCCGCCGGCGAGAGGGGGGCGCCCCATTCCCCCCGGGTTTCGCCCGGCCTGACCGGACGGGGGGCTTCCATCTCTGCTGCCGGCAGGGCGGTGACGCCCCGGCCCTACCCCCGGAGGGGTCCTGCTGTCGGTCCGGGGCCGGAGGCGAGTGAGGGGTGGCCCCACTGTACGTGACGAGCCTGCAGGCCCAGCGCGGGCGACAGTGGTGCGGCGGACCTGGGACTACGCTTCAGCTGGTGACGTCTATGAGTGTGGGTCGCGCCACGGCAGCCGTTGTGAGGTGAGAGGGCGGCCCGGCCCGGATCGGAGTGGGGAAGTGGCGTATCCGGCGGACTCCTGGCCTCCCCCCGCTGGGGGACAGATGTGCCTCTATCCTTCCTCTCTTCCCAGCCCTGCGGTCCCTGGCCCTACACCGGCCGGCTAATTGACTGACGGGCGTGCCTGGCAGGCAGTCCGCCGTACCAAGCCTAGGGACCGGCGCATACATCTCGGACGCTGCCATGGGCAAAGATAGGGGCCCCAAGCCGGCGACCACGTCCCACCAAATCAAAATCAACCAATTTACGAACCTGGACCCGCCGGGTGCGGGCGGAGAGGCGGCATCCACTCCTAACAAAGACCTGGCCGTCATCTTGCAGGCCATCGGCGCCTCCCGCACGTCCCTGGAGGGGATGGTCGGGGAGGTGAAGATGGACGTTACACTCTTGCGGCAGGACCTCCGCAACGCCGCGGCCTGCATCACGGAGACGGAGTCGCGGATCTCGACGGTGGAAGATGACAGCCGCCAGCTCCAAGACCAAGTCCGGGAGCTCACGACCCATTCCAAGGAGCTGCATCGGCGGGCAGAGGATGCCGAAAACCGAGCCCGCCGCAACAACCTCCGCCTGGTGGGCTTTCCGGAGGGGGTCGAGTCTGGCCGCACCGACGACTTCCTGGACGCGTGGTTCAAATCTTGGATGCCGGCGGCCAGCTTGTCAACCTGGTTCGTGGTGGAGAGAGCACACCGGTCATTGGCAGCCAAACCTCCGGTGGGGGCCCCCCCGCGCCCCTACCTTTTGCGGATCCTCAACTTCAGAGACAGAGACGCTATTCTGCGGGAGGCGCGGGTGAAAGCCCCCTTGTCCTTCAACAACCACACCATCATGATCTTCCCGGATTACACCCGGGAGGTCCAGGAACAACGACGCTCTTACACGGAGGTGAAACAAAAGATGCGCTCCATGGGCCTCAGCTACCAACTTCAGTTCCCGGCCCGCCTCCGCGTTGTTTTCCAGGGCAAGACTCTGTTCTTTGACACTCCCCGGGCAGCATGGACCTGGCTCACTGAAGAAAGACCTTTGCGCCAGCCCGGGCGGGTGTCGCCCGTCAAACTGCCTCAGGACCAGGATGCAGCCAGGCTTCCGCGACCACGACGCAGGAGGCGCACGCAATCCCGGCGGCGCCGAGGCGCAGCGGCGGCTGGGACACGGTCCGCGAGTATGTCGGGGAGGGGACCGAGAGACTCATCCACCTCATCCGGGACGTCCTCTCAAGCAGCTGGGGGATCTCGGCGCTGCCCATCGCCCCTGCCGGATCAATCTCCGACCCCCCTCAACGCGCATATAGACCTTTCCGACCTCTCCCGCAGCCCCGCCATGTGACTTTTCTTCGTGCTCTGTATTGGCAGGGGGGGGGGGGGTCGACGACCTGGTCCCGCTGCGGGGGCAGCAGACTCAGCGGTTTCCCGCTCTTATGTAGTAACCTAGGACAGAACACTTACATCCGTACTTCAGGAGGGGTCCACCACGCTCTTTACACCCAGGCGCTCCTGCTTGGGGCCTTGTAGTTGTCAGTTAACGTTAGGGCGACAGATGCTTCCTTTCTCGAAGTGTAGGGTGGGGGGTGGGGGGTCAGGGGTGGGTGTTAGTTGGTTGTTCCTCCTTGGGAGGGTGTTCTTTTTAGTTTGGGTTTGCTTCTTACTGGGCCCGTCACACAGCAGCTCCCTGCGAGTGCCACTACGTGGCTCCACACAGACACTGCCTCGCGCTCCACTGGCGCTCGCTCTCCGCCATCCTTCATTGGCTTCCTCCAGTCTGAGATTCGTCATCCCTCCTTGGGTTTGCATGCTCCTCGTCCCCTCCCTGCGCGCCCGCACCGTTCGGTGTCCTCCCGGCGCCCCCCTGGTCGTTCCCTCTCCAACGCGACTCGCGTCCACTGCTTCCATGGAAGACCTAGCCCCTAAGGCCCAGCTGCGCATCCTGTCCTGGAACGTGAACGGCCTGTTGGATAGACTCAAGCGCACCGCAGTCCTTAAGTATGCCCAGCGCACAGGGGTAGACGTGCTCATGCTTCAAGAAACCCACCTCCTCGGTGAGAGATGTCCCTTTCTGGCACGCTATGGGTATGATCGGGTGTGGCACTCTGGTGCCTCCCGTGGCTCCCGCGGGGTTGCCATCCTGCTGCGCCGCTCCCTCCCCTTCGTCCTTACACAGGCGACCCATGACCCTCACGGAACGGGGATTGCCATCTGCGGCACACTCGAGGGTAGGCCGATCAGCTTTCTGTCGCTCTATGCGCCACCCTCCGGACTGTCGCAGGCTTTATCTCACGCTGCATCTCTGCTGGCAACCTTCCCTCTAGGTACTGCTGTGCTTGGAGTGGTGTTTTCAATGCTGTCTTGGCCCCTCAGCTGGACTTGTCGGGACTGATTTCAGACTCCCGCGCTGCGCGAGCAAGGCAACTGGCGGGTTGGGCAGAGGCTCAGGGCCTATGCGACGCCTGGAGGACTTGGCACCCTCGCACACGTCAATACACCCACACCTCGGCCGCCCATCACTCCCATGCGCGTATTGACGTGATTTTCGTCCCCCCCGCCAATTGCGTGGGCATCCAAGATGTCCGTATCCTCCCCAGGGGGATCTCGGATCATTCTCCGGTCCTCCTGAGTCTGGGCCCTCCACCCCGTACGGCCCGTCAGATGTGGCGCTTTAACGCTTGGTTCCTCCAGGACAAGACACTTCGTAAGGCGGTGGGAACCGAGCTGACCCAGTACTACTGCACCAACGAGGGTTTGGTCTCCTCGACGGGCACCCTTTGGGAGGCCTGCAAGGCGACCATTAGAGGCGCTGCCAGGGCGCACGTGGTGCAGCAACGCCAGACGCAGCTGCAGCAGCTCATCGCCTGTGAGGCCCGGGCGCTGCGGCTGGAGCAGTCTCTCTCTGAGCTCGGCGACCCAGCCGGGAACCGGCAGCTGCGGCTCCTTCGCGAGGAGATTCGTCAACGATCGCTTGAAGCGGCAAAGCTTCTCTGGCAGTCTTCGCTAGCGAGGGTGTATGGATGGGGCGATAAGAATGGTGCGTTGCTACATCGCCTGGCTACCTATCCCAGGACGTCGCACATCATTCCGGCAATTGCCGACTCCGACGGCGTGCTCCAGTCTTCTTCCATGGCGATAGCGGAAGCTTTCGCCCAGTTTTATTCTCAGCTCTACCGGGCCCGGGCACCGGATCTTTCCCTGGCCACTCTGCTCGCGACTAGTGACGTGCGACTCACCCGGCTTAGGCCGGGCGAATGGGAGAGCCTTGAGGCCCCCAATTCCCTTTAATAAATTGGGGACGCGATAGGGCGTACGTCCGCTGGGAAGACCCCGGGACCCGACGGCTTCCCTCAGGAATTCTTTGCCACCTATAGAGATAGCCTGGTCCCGAGGTTGCGCGATCTCTATGTAGAGGCGATTAAGAAAGGCTCCTTCCCCCCGGAAGCCGACATGGCCACGATTGTGGTTCTGCCCAAGTCTACGCCGCCGCCCACTGACAGAGCGGCTTACCGACCGATCTCTCTTATTAACACCGACATTAAGCTCTACGCGGCTGTCCTGGCCCAACGGCTCCGGCCCTTTTTATCGGGCCTGGTCCATCCGGACCAATGTGGCTTTATGCCCGATCGGGGCACTCGCCATTGTCTACGCCGCCTCCACGTGGCCCTGGCTCACCGCCACCGCTTAACTCCATACCTCGCCCTCCTGCTTGCCGATTTCGAAAAAGCCTTCGACTCAGTGGGGCGGGCCTACTTGTTTGACGTCCTGACCCACATGGGTTTTGGCCCTAAGTTCTTGGGAATGGTGCGGGTCCTCTACGCCCGCCCCCGTGCCAGGGTATTGGTCAACGGGGCGCTGTCGGGAACATTTCGGATCGGCCGGGGGACACGGCAGGGATGCCCGCTGTCGCCCCTTCTCTTCGTGCTTGTGATGGAACCCCTTGCTGCCCTGATCAGAACTGACCCTCTCCTTCGACGACGTCCTGCTGTACCTTGGAAATCCGGTGCGCTCCGGACCTCGTGCAATGTACATCTTGGGCCGCTTTGGCCAATCATCTGGTCTGTATTTAAACTCGCGGAAATCGGTTCTGGTTCCTTTGCACCCCTTCCGGGAATGTTTCGAATGGCAGGATACCATTCCCCTCCGCCGGTTGTCCTTCAAGTATCTGGGCATCTGGGTCTCCCTTCGCCCGGAACTGAGCTGGGCGCTTAACGTGATCCCCCTGGTTAAGAAAGCCAAGGCGGACCTGGCGAGATGGCAATCACTACCCCTCAATCCGCTGGGGAGGGTGGCCCTCTACAAAATGATGATTCTTCCCCGGTTCCTGTATGTGCTGCAAAACACTCCCCTCTCCTTTCCAAGACCTTGGTTTCGTGAGCTTGACGGGATGGCGACGAGATTTCTTTGGGGCGGTGGGAGGCCACGGTTGGCTCTATCGTTATGCCGCCTGCCCACCTTTGATGGGGGTTTGGGCATGTCCAATCTCTACCTCTACTACCTGGCCACCCGCCTCCTGGTCATTCATGACTGGTTTGGGGGGGGGAAGGTCCGACCCGGCCTATAGGGTGGAACTGGGGGACCTGGGTTTCTCCTGTATTCAGGACCGCCTGTATGGTGCCTCCATCCCCGCCTCTTGCCCGAATATTACCAAAGCAATATTCCTGGCCTGGCGAGCGGCGCTCCACCACACCCGATGGACTGGGAGGCTGACCCGCGTCACTCCCCCGTGGCATGGGACATGGTTGCGGGAGGTAGCGGAGCTAGAGGGCTTTAAATCGTGAGACCTACTCGGCATTTCCCAGCTGGGAGATGTCTGGCGGGGGGGGGGGCGTATGTGCTCATATTCAGAGCTGCAGGCGCGCTTCTCCCTCCACTCCTCCCAATTCTATAAATACCTTCAAATACGCCATGCCATACGCACCTACACCCCACTGGACGTTAGATTGCCGGACCACAGCCCCCCAGAGGCTCACGTCATGATGGGTAACCTGGGGAGGGGGGGGCATTTCCAGGATCTACCGCTCCCTCATCAACTGCACCCCTACATCCCTGGAAGGCCTTAAGGAACGATGGGAGGGGTGGGTGGGTCCCTTGGATGAGGCCGACTGGCGGGATGCCCTTATGGCCCCCCGACTGGTGACGGCCTCCGCCAAATTGTGGCTTATCCAAATTTACTACCTGCACAACGCTTATCTCACACCGGCTCGCCTACACCGCGCGGGCCTCTCCGCCGACGCGGCTTGTCCCCGTTGTGGCTCTGAGCCGGCCGACTTCATTCACATGGTGGGGTCTTGCCCGGAACTGGAGGGGCATAGAGTCCGAACTCACAGAGGTCCTGGGGTGGGAGGTGCCACATGACCCTAGACACACCCTACTGGGCATCACTGACGGCCTGGATGGCACACTCCCGGAGAAGTTATTCCTCATGACGGCCTTAATGGTAGCGAAGTGAGACATTGCAGCGGCATGGAAACAGCCGCAACCGCCTAGCTTGGCCAAGTGGAGCACCGGGGTGGATTGGTGTGCGGCGCAGGAACGAACTCTTTACCGGGCACGGGGTTGCCCCAAGAAGTACGGCAGAGTCTGGGGGAAATGGCTGGGCAACATACCATGAAAGGGTTATTTAGCGGACGGGGGGGGGGGGGGGGAGGTTTCAGGGGGGGAGGCAGGACTATGGTGCGTTTCATGCTGTATTGCTGTGTGGTGGTGGTTCGGAGGGCCCGAAAGTTTCTTATGTTGTACAACCTAAAACAATAAAAACTTGTTTATCAAAAAGAATTGCAAAGAATGGACACTGTATTTATTGTTGCATCACTGTCAGAATTTTTTTAATATGTTTTTAAACTCCGAATATCGATGGATGGATAAATTTTAATTGTTCTTATAGCAAAAAAATTGTGCTTCCCCCCCCTTGTTACAAAAACTGTGTATTTAGCCACTTTAATTGTAATTTTTATCTATTGCTTTTATGGTTATTGACTTTTTAACCGAATAAAGTACTTTTGAATATGACTGCACTCTCTTGCAAAATAAAAATACATTGTCAAACTGCTAGATTAAAAACTAGAAAGAAAAAGCAGAAGTCGAGGGAAAATAAATAGTGAGACACAGGGAAATTAAGAAAATAGAAGTTGAGTAAAAGGAAGGTAATTAGATGCTTAAAGCTTTCAGAAAGTATTAAAGAATGTTTGACAATTCTACGTATGCCTCACAGCCCAGTGCCCAAGTACCCACTGTCTACTCTAGAAGATGCTAGAAAGAAAGATATTAAAGTCGACTTAGGATAACTCATTAAAACTTTCAGGGACCTTTCACTAGCGTGAGAACTTGAATAAAATGGTTGCTACTTATGAAAAAGAAATGATATAGAAAGATCAAACAAACTTTGCAAAAACATTTAGAGACGTTCACCGTCAGTAAAGAATAGTATTACCGAAAATTCTAGGGAGGAGCCTAGCCTGCAACAGAGATGGCCGCCTGAGCCCTCGGCTCCGCCGACTCGTCCGCTTCCCTCCCGTACCGCTTCTTCTCCTGATTGCGGAATCGTGCCTGTTGTGCGGTAACGGGTCTGGGAGGCGACGCTGCATCCGATGGTAGGCTCCCCGTCGTTCCTCCTGCACCGGGAATGAAGAAATGCCCTGAACTCCTGCAGACGGCTGCTGAGTGGGTCCGGTCCTTTGTTCTCGGCAGCGTCCGGCTGGAAGGCAACAACAGCGGCCATTACATGAGAATCTGAAACCGCCGGCGAGACGCGACAAACCACCGAGATCCTCAGAAGTGGCGCAACAGTTTCTTTTGGAGTCTCGCCGCTACGCTGCTTTACTACCACCGATGCAACAAATGTATCCCCCTTTTTGGAAGTTTCTCTTTGATTTCTCGCTACGTAGTGTAATGGAAGGGGCCATTTGTATTGAGTGATCGGCGCTTATACACGGCGCCTGGTTGGACCGTCACTGTGCTGTCCCTGTGCGTGGCGCTGGACTAGAGGTTGCTGCCCTGTCCCCGTGGTTTGGCCCTGTCTTTCTGGGAGCTGACCTACTAAACAACGCCTGGACATGTATGCTAAAGACTGGGCTCGAGGGTCGCCATACGCTTGCGGATTCCGGGGACAGGGAGCTGGCATCTCTTCCTCTCACGTTATGCCCGTGAGCATCGGCGACGTCCTGGAAGCTTTGGCTGCTATGCGAGCTGCTTTTTGTTCCAACGCCCGTGACCTGGAGCGCCGGTTGGACGACGCTGTGCCCGTTCTCTCCTTGGCTGACCGGACGGGCGGCTGTGCGCGGAGCGGATCGCCGAGCCCAGGACTCGGCAGTCGTGTGCAGCCTCTCCGGGGAGACGTAGAGGAACTGACTGTGAGTGCACTTAACATCACCGCCGCTCGGACTGTCGCAACTATGGAGGACACAGTGCATTCTATATTTGGACGGAAACTAGAAGTTCGCCGTCGGATGCCAGGACTACCACCGCCGGCGGGTGCTGCTGACAAGATTGCTCTGCTTACTTTGAACATGTTGCCCGGGAGTGAGTTGCCTAATTTCGGTGGGCTATCACTGTACGCCTGCCCGTACTGCACTCTTGGGGATAACACTGTCCTGCTTTGGATGGCGATTACTGGCTGTTGCCATCTCTCTAGGTGGCCACATCGGATGCTCTTCCTACTCTACGGGGCTACGCCGCAACTGCACTTTGCTGGCGCACTGGAACGTAGGGGTCAGGGTTGAGTTTGTCTTTTTCTTGCCTTGATACCGGTCACTACATTCCTGGGACTGTGCTGGACTGACGAGGAAGCTGGACTTTGGGTATGGTTTGCATAGGGGTCCGGGAAGCGATGGCCGGATACACTCCTGTCGATTATTTTTGTTATCATGGGTTGGCCCTCCTCCGTTGATAAATGTTTTGCACCGTTCTGGCGAGTGGGGCAGCCGGGGACCTAGTTTTCTCTGAGTGACCGGGACATGTATCGGTGGTGCTAGAAGACTATTGCGGGGGCTTACGCTTATCAATCATGGCTTGAAGATTCCTTGTTGATATTTTGGATGTTTCGGTTGGGTGTTGCTGCCTTACTTACCCTGCGCGCTGCTGCTGTGACCCCAGTTATCTCGTCATATTGGGCATGTTATTATTATTGGGTGTCAGACTACTGTTGCTATTATTGGTGTGAGATGGCGGAGCTGGGGGACGAATAGTGGGCTCCTCCCCACCTTTCTCAATTTTATGAGAGTCTTAGGCTTCTATCCTTTTCTTACTTTCTATATTTCGGGACTCCTTTTCTTGGGCGACAGGCACACTGCTAGGGGGGGACAGGCCGTAGCCAGCTGCAGGGGTGCAGGGTGGGGGGTACTTGGGGGGTGGGGTTGCTTTCTTTTTTGTTTTTCTTTTTTGTTCTATGGGCCTTCTATTCTTTGTCCTTTTTCCTTCCCTGGGGTTTAGACGTTCCTTTCTGGGTGCCACGCAGCGACTCTGGTGTTTTCTTCTGCTATAAGATTATCTATCCTGATTGTCCAACACCAGTATTGACTTGTTGTGCTACGATATCCTGCTTATGTCTATCCTACAAGGAAAACTTTTAAAACTAGACCTCAGTCCTTCTGTAATGTATCCTCTGTGCTTTCAGTAAGTTGTAATGTACCGTATGTGTGAGCCCCAGGGCTCTTTGTTGATTTGTATTTGTTTTTTCTCTCAATAAAGGTCTTTCAAAAAAAAAAAAAAAAAAAAGAATAGTATTACCACTAGCAGTCTTAAATAGATGCCATGCTGGAGAATAATCCCACACTCCACCACCCAAATGATTCCCCGGCTTCTATCTAGCACAATACAAGTAATCATACGATTACAAGGAAACTAGTGGCAAAAAGCAGGATACTGGAACGACGTAATGGCTTAAGAGCTGTGTTAATTAAAGGTGGCAATAAGTGGCCATATATTAAAATGGATACCTCGCATTTTTGTGCAGAGCATCGCTTATTTTCCTGACATAATTGAAAGGGAATAATTTTCACTGTTTGCAAATTCACTCTTAG